>NW_028227259.1:151620439-152132939 GCF_978045245.1 Mus caroli
CTCCTCCTCCTCCTCCTCCTCCTCCTCCTCCTCCTCCTCCTCCTCCTTCTCCTTTTCCTTTTTCTTTGTCTTTCTTTTAAATTAAGTGTATTTAATTCTTCCTGCTAGCCCAGATCCTCTCCTAAAAAGATTTCCATGAGAGGACTTTGTCAGTGGTTCCATTTTCTTGTTCATTTCTTATTCTGCCCTACCCTTAAAAGCTTTACTTAGATTTTCTCATCTTTCTTTAAAGCCTGTGTGCTGAATCTTTCCTCAAGAAGACTGATTGTCTTCACTTCATCTCTTTATACTCACAGTATCCTCAGCGTCTTCATCATCATTACTTTCTGTTGTAAGTCTCCTCTTCTTCCTCCCCGCCTCCCATCATCAACCAGTTGAGAACAGAATTCAAACCCCTCTCACCAAGGATCATGAACACTTCTCCTGCTTTGAAGATGATGTTTTCTTTTATTCACGTGTTCAGGTTTATCAGGTTTTTGTCTGTTTGAGAAAAGGCTCTAACGCAGCAGTTCTCAACCTTGGGGTTGAGTGGCCTTTTCACAGGGGTTGCCATCTGCATATTAAATGTTTACTTTAGGATTCATAACAGCAGCAAAATTATAGTTATAAAGCAGCTACAAAGTAATTTTATGGTTGGGGGTCAGCACAGCGTAAGGAACTGCATTGAAGGGCAGCAGCAGTAGAAAGGTTGAGAAGCACTAACCATTGCTCTAGAGAAACTGGTCACGCTTCAAGCTAGGGAGGAGCTTTCAATTAGATCTTATACTGAGATCTTTTTTCCCCCAACAAATAAATATTCAGGAGGTAAACGATACAATCAACCTCAGAATACCGAAGTTCACAACAGTTAAGATTTTGTGTTTCTCTTTTCTTTTCTGCCTATGTTTCTTGTTCACTGTACTTGGTTTGTCCTCAAGTTCCTGTTGCTTCAGCGTAAAGCTTTTTCTTCTCGTTTCCATCCTGAAGTTCTTGTGTGGGAATTTAAAACTTGCTGAACTTAGAGGAAGTCACCTGTCTTTACTTCCCAAGTGTTGTGATGAAAGGCCAGTGCCACCAAGCCCACCTTCTTATCCATTCTTTAACCAGACATTTGTGTTCTGTAATTTTTTTTTGCTGTCCCAACCCTGGACCTGTTGAGCTTTGAGATCAGTACACAGCATGGGTTGTGTATTGAGGAGATGGCCACACAGCACAGCTTCTAGGATTAAAGCTCTGCACAAGTACGCCTGGCAAAACTAAATGTTCGCCTTCTATACTGTGCACGCAGTACCACTTCTTAGGGGATGAGAACTGCTGAGGTTTTCCTGCTGAGTAACTGAAGGATGAAAAATCAGGCAGTATATGTTACTGTTGTATTAAATATAACCCATTTGACAAATGGAAAACTGCTTTAGGAAAAAAACCCAGTTGTAATTAACCAAGATCTAAATCTTGAGATTTTTTTTCCTTATCATAGTCTGTTTTTATCCCTGCTTTTTGATAGTTTGCTTGTGGTACCTCTCCTGCTTTTGGTTTTCATGATTCTCACCTATTTTTTTTTTTTTTTTCGAGACAGGGTTTCTCTGTATAGCCCTGGCTGTCCTGGAACTCACTTTGTAGACCAGGCTGGCCTCTGCCTCCGGAGTGCTGGGATTAAAGGCATGCACCACCACGTCTGGCCACAAAAAAGTTTTAAAACAAAATTCTCACCTATTTATACCTTTCACTTAAGTGTCTGAACCAGTGCTAATCTGGAGCCATCTCTCCAGCCTGTGTCTGAATATCTGATTGGGTGTTTTTAAGATCTGTTGCTGGCTTCCTTTTCTGGGCCATCCTTTCTGTCTACATACATTGTGTTTGACTTGGATGGGCTCTTGGTTTTTTTGGGAGGAAGGTGGTTCATAAAACACAGGCACTGAAACATGTTACTGAGTCTCTGTACTTCTGTAAGTGGAGCCTGAAAGTGTTTCTTTTCTCTCAGGAGATGGTGTGGCCTTCCCAGGGAGCACTGTTAAGTCTGGAGGAAATAGGACATATTTCACTGTTCTCTAGTAGTTCTTAGTTGAAAGTTTTTCTATTTTTGGATGATTTTCTTTAATCTGCCCTTTTCCACTGGATTGTGCACTATTTGAAACTATACTTTTTTTTTTCCTCAAATTATTGTGGTCATTATTGTAAACATCACTTTGATTTTCTTTTACTGAGCAGTTATGTGTAATTTTGTACTAATTATTCTAAAGCCATATGTATATATAGGTGTATATGTGTGTGTGTGTCATGCATGCATGGGTACATACACCTGTGTGTGTGCTTTTGGAGCCAGAAGTTGACATTGGTATCATTCTTCATACCTGTTTGCTTTATTTTAGTTTTTATAAGAATTATTTTATGTGTACAGTTGTTTGCATGTATGGATGTGTGCTTGGTGACCATGTTTCATCTTGTAAGAATCTGATGCCTACTTGAATGACAGGATTGAGTGATGTAAAGCTCTACAAAATGCTTGTGGTATTAGAGATTAGAATTTGCCTAAAAGTACTGATGTGTTAAAGGCATATTCATGCTGCCTCAGAAGTTTTAAAATACTTATGAACCATAAGTTTTTCGCATTACTGTGATAGTAGCTTATCTTGTAAAATGATGAAATGCATGAAGACTGTTGGGTTTGTGCTGGGTCCAGCATGGCTGCATAGGGGAGGTGTGACACAGTTCCTGCCCCTGGAGCATTACCAGGCTGTTGATCGTCACGGTCCCCACATGTGCTGATGGATGGATGCTGTTGCCCTGAAGCTGATCTGCTGTCTTTACTACTTTACTTTCAATCTCTCTTTCTGGGGAATATACTTCCCCCGTTGCCATAATCAATGAAACAGATGTGGTTCTCAGGAGTGAGGAATGGTGGTGGTCACGAGGCTGTGGAGGATGAGGCACAGGCCTTCCGCTTGGCCTTTAGGGCCATGGGAAAGGATCTTGACAATAACCACAGAGGCCATAGAAGCCTACATGGTCCTTTGTAGAAACAGTGCATTGCCAGACTTGGCCTTGAATTTGGAATCGTGAGGAGATAATGTACCCTCTGGTCCAATGACTGCTGCATTAATTAGCCAGGGTGAACTTGGGGACATCAAGGACAGAATTAAAGTGGCCTCAAGAAGAAAAGGCATGGATAGAAAAAAATAGTAATCTATAAACTACGAGTGAATGACAGTTTTATGATGTATAATTTAGAAACAAATGGTACTAGAAGGAGAGTACACGAGGCCATTGGAATTGCTAGGATAGGAAGCAAAGATTAGAGAATTAAAAGTTGATAAGCATAAAAAAGTCAGTACTTTGTTCTTCTGGCTACTTGGAAGAGTTGGAGTTGATAATGCCTGGAGAGACTAGAGAGCTCACTGTGTTAACATAAATTTTAAAACTTTGTAAGGAATCATTTTAATTTTAGTAGTATATCATCTTTCGATTTTCCATGAAAATAGTTACTAAAAGACTGCTGTCTGCTGTACCAAGAAAGCGCAAGAGCTGTGCCCAGCTAGCCGCGAAGGAACCTATGAGGAAATGTGCTTTTGCTTTGTGTTTAGTTGCTGCTCTAAGGGAGTGAGGGTTGGGACTATTGATCTGAGACTCAGAATTTATGTAAATGTAAGAATTTTAAATATTATGAATAATGAGCAAAGCCTTGATGATGTAATTTAAAAAAATAAAAGACTGGGTTTGGGCTCTCTGGTCAGAAAGGAAAAGAAGGAAAATGATGAGACTCCTCAGGGAACAGAGAGCACCTGAACTGACAGCTTGCATCTGCTACTGACCCTGAGTCATTACTGAATCAGCACCACTCCCATCCCTGCCTCTCTCAGGACCCTTCTCACACTGAGGCTGGACCTTGGCAGGTTTGTAAGAGGATCCATTTGATTTCCTTGTCTACTTGTCAGTATCTCCTTTGATGTAACTTCACCCTCTTGAGACGTACTTCATAAGAAGGCTCACGTTAGTCTCATGGATCACAGATCCTTCTGTGAATGCTAGCTTTCTCTAACTGGTGCTTCTTTTAGAAACTCAGAAGTTTTGGAAGCTCCTTAGATATGCTTAGTTCTTCAATTACTCAGTAGGTTAGAGTGCTACTTCAGGTCTCTAGGGCCCAGGGATGGGAATATTGTAGATTTTGATGGAATAGACTGGAATTAGTAAGTGTAAGGCTTTGCTTATATTAGGTTAGAGTTCCTTGGAGAGTTAGAGAACTGCAGTGTGACTGCAGTCCCTTGAAGTGAGTGCACTGCTCTCTGCCTCCATCCCCTTAGCACTGTCTCCACCTCCCCATTCCCTTCCCTGATTCTACCCAGCCTGCTGTTCCCTGGTAAGTAATGGCCAGTGGACCGGGAGACTCTTACCCAGACCCTTTGGTGCTGCGGTTTGTGTTCTCCCCTGGTACTGGGTGCCTTGGAATCTGCCTTTACTGCTGTTCGCAAATCTTTGATTTGGCTTTTCAAGAACTTCTTCCTGTAGAAAGATTTCTTCCTTCTAACTTATAAACATGCCATGTTTATCTTCTATTATCTTGGTAACCAGCAAGAAAGAATACTACATAAGGAAAGGGCTCATATGTCTGGGCAACTGTGCAGCAGACTTGGAGGCCTAGTTCCTACTTGTGTGAGCTACTTTCATGCCTTTCATTCATCCCTGAGCTGAAGTTTGCACTTTCACCACTTACTTAAATAATTTTGATAAGGCTATCTACTAGTTAGAAGTTAATGGCATTTGTATTAGTTACCTTTTTGTTGCAGTGATAAATACTACGCCCAAAAGTAATTTAGTAAAGAAAGGGTTCATTTTGGCTTTTGGTTCTAGAGGGGTAGAGCACATTAGTGGTGAGGAGGGCATGTTAGTTAGCAAGTACATAACATTTTCATCTACATACATGGGAAGCAGAGAACAGGAAATGTAGTGAGGCTATAAAATTTCAAAGCATGCCCTTAGTGACATCGTTCCTTTATCAAAGGCTCCAGTTTCTAAAGGTGCTATCACCCCCACCCCTAAACAGTACCACCAGCCAGCTAGCTAAGTGTCGGAGTACATGAGCCTGGAGTGCATCAGCTGGCAACCTGTAGGTTTCAACCTCTTTGGGGGTCTTTAACAGAAGGACCCTTTTATAGGGGCAGCCTTAGACCCTGTGCATATCAGTCAGATATTTACAATTCTTAACAGTAGCAAAGTTACAAAGTTACAGTCAGAAAATAGCAGCAAAGTAAATTTTTGGAGGAAGGTCACCACAACATGAGGAACTGTATCATTGGGAAGGTTGAGAACCACTGCTCTAGGGGAACATTTCTTATTCGATTGGCTACATTCTTTCTTCTCCGTATTCTCCATAGGCATGGCCATATCATGATGCAGATGGATTTGGTCTAATTTTAGATGCCCTTGGAGTGTTTGACAATTTCAACACTGTTCAAAAGCCCAAAGTCTCTTCTGACACAATGATCTCTTAACTATCATTAAAAAAAAAAAAAGAAAACAAATTATATATTTCCAACATACAATGACATAGAATATCTACTATAATAAATAGGAGCACAGCCAGGAAAAACTGGACCAACACAAGGCTGAAACCCAGAAGGGCAAATACAAAATTGTGTAGCTCCATGACTGGGGTCTGGGCGTCTGGGCGTCTGGTTGCAAAGGGCTTGTTACTTAGATGACTGCACTTCTGGCTTCGTTATCTGCAACATGCATCTCTCTCTCAGTCTACAGCTAGGAGGAAGAAAGATGAGATGAGTCAGAAGTGGAAGAAGGGTTAGGGGCCAGGTCAAAAAGAAAAGATACCAGGCAGTGGTTGGCCACGCCTTTAATCCCAGCACTTGGGAAGCAGAGGCAGGCGGATTTCTGAGTTCAAGGCCAGTCTGATCTACAGAGTGAGTTCCAGGACAGCCAGGCCTACACAGAGAAAATCAATCTCTCTCTCTCTCTCTCTCTCTCTCCCTCTCCCTCTCCCTCTCCCTCTCCCTCTCCTCCCTCTCCTCCCTCTCCTCCCTCTCCTCCCTCTCCTCCCTCTCCCTCTCCCTCTCCCTCTCCCTCTCCCTCTCCCTCTCTCCCTCTCCCTCTCCCTCTCCCTCTCCCTCTCCCTCTCCCTCTCCCTCCCCCTCCCCCTCCCCCTCCCCCTCCCCCTCCCCCTCCCCCTCCCTCTCCCCCTCCCTCTCCCCTCCCCCTCCCCTCCCCCTCCCTCTCCCAGGGCTACACAGAGAAACCCCCCCCCCTCTCTCTCTCTCTCTCTCTCTCGCTCTCTCTCGCTCTCTCTCTCTCGCTCTCTCTCGCTCTCTCTCTCTCTCTCTCTCTCTCGCGCGCGCGCACACACACACACACACACACACACACAAAGCTAAGTTTTCTGGAGAGATGGCTCAGCGATTAAGAGCACTGACTGCTCTTCCAGAGATCCTGAGTTCAATTCTCAGCAACCACATGGTGGCTCACAACCATCTGTAATAAGATCTGATGCCCTCTTCTGATGTGTCTGAAGACAGCTACAGTGTACTCACATAAATAAAATAAACAAATAAATCTTTAAAAAAAAAAAAGAAAAGACAAGACAAGGGTTTTCAAATACAAAGCGAGTGAAGGGCATATTAAGGGAAGTAGAATGTTACTGGTGTAATTTCAGGAGAAGGCTAGTAAAGTGGTGTGGTGACTGAGTGTGGCACTGGTCACTGCTGATTACTCTTATGTAGGGTGACAACAGCAAAGAGCAACGAGTAGGGCAGGGAGAAATAACGGTGCTTACTGTAATTGCAGCCTTGCATGTAGCACATGACTTGGTTTCCTGTGTACTGTTTTCTCCCTGCCCCACTTGATTCTCTCGCCTTCTCAGAGAGCCCTTTTGCAGATGGCCCACCTTCAGTACTTGGCCTGCTCTAGTCACATTTGATTTCCAAATCCTTCCTTCAGTTGTCTGTAGTCAGTCTTCCTTAGTATATGATTGGCTGTTTATAGAAACTGTTCATCCGTATGGCCCAGAACATGGAACTGAGGATCAGCACATTCTCCCTCAAGACACACTGCTGCTCTCTCTCTCTCTCCACGGTTGTACACAGTCAGAATTCGTTGCGTGCACACCTAGCTTGGTTATAAATACCTGTCAGTGGTCTCCCTTGTGGTTTCCTGTAGACTCTGCTGTCTTTGTCATGTCCTTCTTCCACCGAGAACTCTCTGTGTCCTTCTCAGTTATCTTCATTTTTACTGTTACCGATGGTTTCTTACCTTGTTTCCTGCTCTTCTTAAGTACCTTCCTGTTTATCTGACCTTGCTCCTCTCATCTTTGCCGATCTGTTTATTATTAGGAAGAGAAGTTGAGGTCTTTTGTCCATGTTGTAGCTTACTACCAAAGCCTGTTGGAAGACCATGCCCCTCAGGCTTCCCTGCCTTTGGGCCTCCTTTTTAGACATCGATACTATGTGGCCTACCCTTATGTCTAACTTGGTTTAATTTGCTTGTCCTTTCGTAGTCAAATCATGCTATAGTCTGAGGTTGTAGCATTAGACACCTGCTTTCCCCCTAGAACTTTACTATACTCAATTATTTATATCACAGGCAAATTGTAGGTAGTGTTGTGTAGGTACTTGTGTTAAGAGTCACGGATGTTCTGGGCTCTTGGAAACAGACTTCCATTTGGAATATGTTCTCTGTGGAGTTCTGCCCTGTGAGCTTTGAAGCATAGTATCTATGGCTGTGCCTGCAGTGCCAGCCACAGTGCCCAGAATGGCTCATGTACTGTTGAATGACCCGACCCTTATGAATGTGTATTAGCCAAGTACATATTTGGCCTGTGAGTTCTGAAATGTAGAGCTTTATATATTTTGTTAACCTATGACAAAATGTCATTGTGAAAAGAATTGAAAGTCATAATGTATTTTGTGGATTAAATCTAGCTGAATTCTTGGTTAGGAAAAAGTGCTTCTAAATAAGTCTGCTTTTTTGTGTGGACTGGGACAGATAGGGTTAACTGTTAGTCTTTGTGAGTAGGATGTGCATAGAGTTTCTGGAGAAGAAGTTGTACCTGCATGGGACAATCTTCTCTTGAATACTTGGGGTACTGGCTTTCTGGATGGCATACTTCTGAGACTCCCTCTGACAGTGAGCTAGGAGGCATGCTTTGTGACTGTCAGAAGGATTGGGAGCACATTGATGTGAGTAACCACAGAGGCTTCGAAGAAGAACGGTGGTCCTCGATGCGAAGTTCTTTCTTGTATGCACAGTGAGCTGCTGGTCTCATTTAAAGTGTTCTGATTGTATTTGGATTGCTAGTGCAATACCACTGTTTAGCAAAGACATGCAAATAAAATAGAGTGGTATGAGTGGCTTTGTGATTTATAATCTTAAACTACTGTTTACAACTTTCTAAAGTATGTATGCCTTTGAAAATATTTGGATGTGAGAGAAGTACAAAAGAGAAATTAAAAAAAATGTGTTCAGCCGTCTCACAACCCAGAGTCAGCATTTTTGCTAATATTTTAGTGATGAGCCCTTATACTTGTCATATACCTGCCTGTATATACACTCTCGATCCCCTTTGTAAGCAGGAGCAAGCCACTTTAAAACATAGCAGTTTATCATTCATTGCCTATGGTTTTTAAACTTTAATCTTGTTTTACTTCTGCTATCCATGCTGGTTAGAAATGCATCAGCCCACTTAACTTTTGGTGCTACACACTGTCATCTGTGCCATAATCCTTATTGCCAGATGCCCCATCTGAGGCATTTGGTAGAGCTGACCCTGCCCCTTTGCAGCTGTGGCACTTGGATGAGCGTGCACAACCAAGTACAACACAGTAGGGTTGACTCTGGTTGAGGGGGTGCAGGTGAGCCAGCCCATAGGGTAAGAGTTCAGGAGAGCTGGCTGTGTGTGTGTGTGTGTGTGTGTGTGTGTGTGTGTATGCCCCTCCCTCACCACCTGTGTCAGTCGGGGGGGGGGGGGATGACTCTGAGTTTATGAGACTGGGTGACCTCTTCTTTGCTGGTTTCGGCACTCAGAAGAGTGGGCCCTGTACCTCATCTGGGCAGCATGGTAGAACTAGCCCTGCCCCTGGGCTAGCATGAGGTGACATGGGTGTGGAAGTGGGAACTGGCCCTGGGGCCATGAGAACAGGAACACTGTCCTTGCCCCCTCTACTGCCTGTAGCACTGGGGAGAACTGGCCCTGCACCTGGCCTGGGCAACACAGTGGAGCTGGCCATGATGGTAAAGGCATGGGTGAGCCAGTCCCAAAGGTGTGAGAGCAGGAGAGAAGGCACAGCTCCTTGCAGGCTGCAGCATTTGGAAGAATATGCCCCGCACTTTTTTTTTTTTTAAAGATTTATTTATTTATTATATGTAAGTTCACTGTAGCTGTCTTCAGACACTCCAGAAGAGGGAGCCAGATCTCGTTACGGATGGTTGTGAGCCACCATGTGGTTGCTGGGATTTGAACTCTGGACCTTTGGAAGAGCAGTCGGGTGCTCTTACCCACTGAGTCATCTCACCAGCCCCCTGCCCCGCACTTTGACTTGGCAACACAGTGGAGCTGGCTCTGGAGGCGTGAGTGCCAGTGAGCTGGCCTTGAGGGCATGAGAACAGGAGAGGTGACTCTGTCTCCTGTCACTGTCATGAAGGCATTGGTGACCTAAACCAGAGAGAGCAGTGGTAGAGAGCCTACCCTGGTTGTGGGGAGAGCTGTCAGGTTGACCAGCTCAACTACCACCCAGGCCCAGCTCCAGGGCTCTGAATTAATTGGCCCACTCCCAAATCTAAATCATTTGCAAACTGTTGAGATTGGCTACTCCAAAGCTGCAGGATCTTCATGACACAGGACAGTAATAGAATAACCAGGACTTCCTATAGGATCCAGTATTGATGATGGCATAGAAACCAGAGATTTCGAACCAGACCAATGACTCATTACAACGAACATTTGCAAGAGAAGATGTATGGACAGAGGGATATACTGTGGGACACACTGTGATACACTATAGCTTCCATAATGAGATGTTTTCTATGCTTTGTTGTTGTTTTTTTATTGTTTGTTTGTGAGTGTTTTATTTTGTAATAAGTTGGAAGGGAAAAGTTGATATGAGAGAACGGGGAGATGAGTGGAAATGGGGAGCATGATGTGAAACTCAACAAGTCAATAAAAGGTACAGAGATTGGATAGGAATGATGGGTGGTTAGAGTTTGTAGAAGAATGGGCTTAAAGACAAGACCATATATTAAAAAAAAAGGTATGAGGCACTGTTAGCTGCTTTAATATAATTGATTGTTATTCCTGAAGAGAGATGGAGTTGTAAAGAAAAAATCACTTTGAGAATTAATGGGCAAGCATTTTCTGAAGCTGATAAAAAGTTTAAACCTATAGATGAAGTTAGCCCAGAATCAGAATCCAAAATACAATAAACAGAGGGCACTAAGCAGCACCAGGCTAACAGTGCTGGGGGAAGACACAGCTTTGTGTTCAAGTAGCATCTTTCTAACTGGAAATAATGCAAGCTGTCAGTGCAGCATCAGCTTTTTTTCTCATTTGATTTGAAAAAGGGTCTCCTTATTATGCATCTTTGTTACTGTTCTGGAACTCACTATATAGACCAGGCTGACCTCAAACTTGGAGAGAGAATTAATTCTTCCTGCCTCCTGAGTGTTGGGATTAAAGGTATATGCGACCACACGTAGCTCAGATTGCTTTAATATACAGGAAGCAGAAAACATGCCATATTAAAATTCTGCATTTTGGAAAAATATGAAAATGTAATCAAATGAACACTTTTAGAACTCGGTGAAACTCAAGTTAGATTTGTAGTTTAGTTTAAAATGATTACATTAGGCCTAATCCCTATGATTTTGGAGATGTGCTATGGCCATGTAAGATGTTGCTTTGGTAAAGGCAGTCTCTCTTGTGACCCATCATTTCAGATTAAAAATTCTCAAGAAGCAAAATATCAAGTGGTGTCGGTGGTAGAGCTCTGTCTAGGATGTGCAAGGCCCTGGTCTGCAAAGACAAATGATGTGCAAGTTTTCAGACTCCTAAAAGCCAAAGAGTCAAGACCTGTAGCCCCAATATAGAGTTAGTAGGATTGTGAGTAGAATGCCTGCCTGGGCTGCATAGCCAGACCTACTCCCTTTCCTGGGGGTAAAAGACAAACAAGTAAACAAAAACAATACCACCAGATATTTTAATACTAAAGTAAGTATTTTAGAAGTAAATTCCCATGGATTCTCTTCTCTACAGAATCTAAATAACTACAACTGATGCAAAAATAATATGAATAAATTATAAGAAAAATGGCTCATTTCTTTTTGAAAGAGAATTGGCTGTTCAAAATAATCATAAAATATGTAGGATTTATAACTGTTAAAAATGACAATAGTAAAGTCTGAAGGGAGAAATGGAAATGATACTTTCCTTTCGTTATATCTTGAGATATTAGTTGAGTTGGATGATAAGTGTTATGAACTGAATTATGCCCCTCTATCCTCCATTTATATATGTTGATGCCTAACTCTTCACATGACTATAAGTGGAGAATGAGGCCTTTTGGGAATTACTAAGGCTAAATGAGGTCACAGGGTGAAACCCTAAGCCAGAGTAGTTGTTAGTTTTCTAATAAAGGGATGGAGACCAGGGTTCTGATGTACGGAGTACAGATCTGGGGAGATTAAATGAGAAAGCAGCTGTCTACAAGAGAGAGCCTCAGGAAAAACCTCTGGTGGTAGGTACCACCTTGATCTTGGATGTCTAGCTTGTGAGACTTAGAAAATGGATTTCTGTTTGTAGTGTCCAGTGTTTGGTTATGGTGGCCTCAGCAAACGTAAGACAGTTTCTGAAAATCTAAACATATTTCAAACCCTGAGAGAATTATTACAACAGCAGAACATAGTTTTAGCTTAATTCATCAAGAGATAAATGAAAAAATACTCAGGGTCAGGGAGGGGGGCTGCTCAGATGGAACCAGAAAATCAGGTAATGGCTTTAAACCCAACCCTATTTCTAATGGCCACCACGCCCACTCAGTGAGAGCATTTTATTTCATTTCAGAGCAGTAGAGGAAGAGTCCATACATCTATTCTGGGCTGCACGTGGATGTGTCCACCCTGTACGCCCTGCCCCAGGTGCTTACGAATAAATCACACATATTCAACATAGACAAAAAGAAATCTACATTAGATATATATTAGAAGATCCACTATCCTGCTCAAAAGATAGCTAGGACATTTACACATTATGTGGTACAAGTTAGACTTTGGAGCATAAAATAACACCAAATAAAATGATACACAAGAGGTACAGAGTACTGTTTAGCTAGCTGTTAGGAGGATGGACAGGTCATTCTCTATTGTTGATTTAGTTACTAACAGATGACAAAGCCTGATAGAACTGCAAAGAGAAACAGGTAACAGGTAGGGAGGCTGAGGCTGTTTGCTCGTTTCATAAGAAGGCAGTGGGAGATTAGAGCTTTAAACAACTCTTAAAAACCAAGTTGACCTAATTAGCATTTATAGAATATTCTGCCTGGCAACAGTCGAAGTACATGTATGAATGTGTGTGTGTGTATCTCAAGACCAAGATAAAGACCAATTCTGGATTATTCTGCAAATCTCAATAAATGTAAAAGAACTCAAATCATAAAATATGATTTGACCATAGTGGAATTAGAAATCGGTGACATACTTTTAATTAATTAGGGGTCAAAGAAGAAATAAAAAGAAGAAATAAAAAGAAATTGGACAATGTTTCAAACCGAATAAACATACATCAAAAGATATAGGATGCCACTAAGTTGGTAATAATGATAGGAAATGATAGGAAAGTGGTTTTTGGTTTTTTTTTTTTTTTTTTTTTTTTTTTTTTACAATAAGTGATTATAGCTTCAGCCTTAAAAACTAGGAACAAAATGGTAAGGCACACTCAATGAAAATGAACTCGGAGCAGAAATGAACAGGAAAAAAAAAAATTGGGGGGTAGGGCAGGGTTGGAGAGATGCTTCAGTGGTTAAGAGCACTTAAAGTGCTAGGGTACAAGTCCCAGTACCCATGTAGGGCAGCCCACAGCTACCTGTAATTCTGGCTCCAGGATCTGATGCTCTGGCCTCTGCTGACACTCACCCTGATGTCACATCCCCCACCTACTCTCACAGAGTTAAGAACAAAACGACAAATGTAGATCTGTGGGGCATATTCCTTTTTTTTACACACACACACAGGGATTTAACAAGATGAAGTGAACGATAACTGAATGACAGACACTAAATTATTTGATGAGCCCTCAGTGTAGAATTATATTTAGTGTGTTACACAGGGTCTCACTGTGTACCCATGCCTGACCTGGAACTAGCTCTGTAGAGCAGTTGGCTTCAAGCTAATAGTGTATGTGCCATCACATCTACCGAGAAATGAACTCTGTAATTATCTCCCCTCCCCATGCCTGCCCTGTATGTATGTATGTATATAAGTATGTATGTATTGAGACAATGTTTCTGTGTAACCCCAGCTGTCCTAGAACTTACTGTAGATCAGGGTGGCTCTAACTCAGAGATCCACTCCACCTGCCACTGCCTCCCAAATGCTGGGATTAAAGGTGTGAGCCACCACCATCTAGCTGTAATTTACTTTAATACAAAAAGGTTTAGATGTTTTTGCTTATGGATTTGCTCCTAATATGTAAAATAAGAAACTTCATATTCTACATAGACTTAAGTAGTAAATCTTTTTTAAAATGCTATTATAAAATTTATTCTATGATGATTTCATCATGGATATAACCCTCGAATCCATCTTTTCAACTTTCTGAGCCTCTCCCGATTTCAGTTACATCTCAATGTCCTTTTTTAAAAAAAAGTAATCCACTGAGTCCAGTTTTTTGCTGCCCATATACAAATGGGTGTTGGGCAACTCATTGAAGCACATTCCTAAAGGAAAACAGACTCTTCCTCTTCCAGCAGCCATCAGCTGAGTATAGGTCCTCAGCCAGAGGAGGGCGCATGGGAACCCCTTTCTGTTGGAATGCTGAATGGCTTGCTCTTTGGTCTTGGATAGGTCACCACAGCTACTCTGAGGTCCTGAGTGAGTCTTGAGTTGGTTCTGTGTTGTCCAGAAGGCACTATTTCTTCCCAGTCTTCTCCATCCCCTTCTCTTGACCGGCTGAGCGCTCCAATGTCACTTTTTTGCCGCACTTTGTCCAGTTCTGAGTTTATGTGTTAATCACATTACACCCACTACACAGACATGTTTCTCTGAGGGCTGAGAGCATCACTAATCTGCAGCTAGAGATAGTCATTTAGAGACCAGTTTGATACTGCATTATGATAATAAAGTTCACCTCTGGGGACTATAAGCCCCATAGCCATAGTCCTTGACCAGATCTGCAGTACCTGCCATGGCTTTTCTCCTGGGGAGTGGACCACGTAGCCGATCAGAAAGCCATTATTCCACAGCATCCATGCTATTGCTCGCTGTTACTGTAACATGCAGGATCCTGTGAGGGTAAAACTGAGGATGTTTCTTCCAGCAGCCCACAGACTACCTTCTAGGTCAGTACTAGCTTGATTTTTCTGTCCTGTGACCAAAATGTGTGCTGTCTTCAGTAATAGGGGCTTAACTATCAGGTTCTGGTGGGAGGCCAAGGGCAGTGGGAATAGCCTGTATTGTTCTGGGGAACTCTGAGCAACAATTTGAGGGGCAAAATTTCAAACCTGGCATTGAGTCTATTTGGTAGCCTGTGGTTTGTGCGAGGAGGAACACTGTCCCTTGAGTAGGATGACTAGTTAGTTATAAACTCGTGTGTGTGTGTGTGTGTGTGTGTGTGTGTGTGTGTGTGAGAGAGAGAGGGAGAGAGCGCGAGCACCTGAAAGCCTATAAAATAAAGTTTCCACATCCAGTTTTCCAGTCTATTTAGTATTAGTTATTGCTTCCTCACCTTCACATCTCCTCTGTCTTCTCATCCTTTTCCCCACACCTTCCTCCCGTTTTTCTTTACATTTTGTATCACCCATATTCTATCATCATCCCTCCTCCTTTTTTTTAAAAAGATTTATTTATTTATTATATGTAAGTACACTGTAGCTGTCCTCAGATACTCCAGAAGAGGGCATCAGATTTCATTACTGTTGGTTGTGAGCCACCATGTGGTTGTGGGATTTGAACTCGGGACCTTCGGAAAAGCAGTCAGCGCTCTTAACCACTGAGCCATCTCACCAGCCCATCCCTCCTCTTTTAAAAATCTTTCTACTCTCCTCATACTCCCAGTGGCCCCTCCTAGTTTCCTGGCTTCCAAGTTGAACACTGATGTCTACAGATCCCATGTTAGAACCCACACATGAGCAAGAATTTGGGGCTTTTGCTTTTCTGATTTGGGATTACCTCAGTCAGTATAATTCTTTGAAATTCCATCCATTTACTTTCAGATTTCCTGATTTTTCCCTTACTAAAGCTATGCAGTTCTCTTGTGTGTAGGTGCCACATCTCCACTATCCTGAATGTGTCCTTTTATCCTATTGACTGACTTCCTGAGCTTTGCCATGAGAATAGTTTAAGTTAGGGAAAGAGGACGCGATACTTTTCTGTCCTGTCTAACATGATTTGTCAGTAGATGTGCTTATTCCTATATTCTTTTGAGCTTATTTATTTCTAAGCTCAAGTTCTCACAGTTAAACAAACTCACAAGTCACCTACTTAAGAGGAGGAACAGGAAAAATGAAGGTTTAGGACCTTTTCACCTGTTTACACTGGGTGGGCTTTTGTTTCGGTGGTTGGTGGTTTCAGTTTAGTGTGTTAACTTTAAGATACATTAATTTTAATAACTTCTACTGTAACGAGTTTGGGGCCCTTTTATAGATGATTGATTGTTGTAAGAACAGTGAACCTTCTCTTTTGTTTTTTATAGGGACCCTTAAAAATGGGGCTGGGGAATGGCTTTGTTGGTGAAGAGCTTGCTATTAAATATGAGTACCTAAGTTTGGATCCCCAGCTCCCACATAATCGCCAGGGGTAATGACAGGCTTTTGTAATCCCAGTTGCAAGGCTTATAGAATGAATGGTAGGATTCCTGAGGCTTACTGGCCAGCCCATTTAGTCAGTAAATCCTAGGTCCAGCGAGAAGCCATTTTAAAACTAAGGTGTGACTGGTAGAGTCAAACAGCAGATATTTACTTCTAACCCCACATGGAAGCATTTACTCTCATAAGAAGTACAAACACAAACAGCTTCTTCTCCCAACATACACAGAAAATACGGGCTTTAGAAAGAAGTAAAAATGGATTTAAATTGGAGAAACTCAAATTGGAAATCTGGTAGTCTATTTCAGTCAGTATAATTACAGCATAATGGAGAAGGTAATTTTTTATTTTTTAGGAATATACTAAGTATATGATTTTCCCTATCTAGTTTTATTGTCTCTCTAATAAACTTGTAATCTTGAAGTTGCCATTTTCCCTAGGCATTTTGTACTTTTTTCCTCCCACTTTTGGTTTTTCAAGACCGGGGGTTTCTTTGTATAGCCTTGACTGTCCTGTAATTCTCTCTGTAGAGCAGGCTGGCCTCAAACTCAAGATTTACCTGCCTCTGCCTCCTGAGTGTTGGAATTAAAGGCGTGCATCACTATGTCTGGTGCATTTTGGACTCTTACATAAGATGTCAGGTAGCTTTTCTTTTACCCCTCCTCTTTTAAAATAGATTTGGGGTTGACTGGTGCAGACAGGGGCTGCCATGCTTGGTGCCTCCTGGTTTGTCACTTGCCTCCTGTGACTTGGAGCCACTGTACCACCAACTCTCATTGGCTTGCTTTCTGTTCTAGAAGTTTGGTCCATCCACTTCATGAATATGCCACTATTTTTTGGAAACTTCAGTATTTGGAGATTTTTCTTTCCTTAATGTCTTTACATGATTAAAAAGGGAATTTTCTTTGGAAAACATTTTGGACTAGGTGTGGCTATTCCTTTCAGAATTTCAAGTCTTAGACGTGGCATGTGAAGCACCTCACTGTACTTCCAGGATATTCACAGTAAGAGAACTTAAGGTTAGCTCCAGTTAAGTTAGGTTAAGTTTAGTTACCAGTAACATTATTTTAAAGTTTTTAATTGATTTAGTTTTTATTTAAGGCTTATTCCCTTTCTGAACTCTTAGATCATTCATATCTAATAAGAAAGTTGTGGTAGGCTTTATAAATAATTAGCTCATCTTTTTATTTTCTATCTTGTGAGAATTCCAAGTGGACAGAAACATGAACTTAAAAACATAGTGTAATAATTTTTAGTAGTCTTTAAAGCCAAAAGTGAATAAGTAAGCAGTTATATGGGAGTGCCACTGTAAAAGCATTGCCCATGGAATCCCTGTGCTAAGTGCTGGGGAGTCACTGTGATGCTACACAGCAGGGCCACTACAGTTTACATTTTGTTTTTCTTGTCCTTGCTTCTTACGTTTGCCTTAGGTGTTTCCTTGACTTTGCATAATATCACATTGGGGAAATGTTTGTTGTTACAATAAAGGAGGTGATTAGTTTAGAAAGAAGGTGCCTCTATCTTTCTTATCCTGGGAAGTGGTTCAAGGATAGACGTTTGAAAGTTGTTGCTCAGTTTTGAAGTAGGCTCAACCTCCAGTTCTCAAAAATGTATAAGGATGATTTAGAAATGATGCATGCACATTTTACGCTTTATGGAGGTTTAAATTCTTCACAGAAACATTTTCACCTCAGATATGATTATCAGATTTCCACTAAGAAAGTTAATTATACTCAAGTATTGAAAGTGAAAGGCTTAAACTCTCCGAGTAAGTTTTTAGTGAGTAAACTACTGAAGAGTAATACCTAGTAGGGTCAAATGTCTGTTGGGGGCCGAAAGTGTGTTAACTTCCTATATTTGATTTTCAAATAGACACCAAATCCTACTGCAAGCGAATTTATACCTAAAGGAGGATCAACCTCCAGGCTGAGTAACGTGTCCCAGTCAAATATGTCTGCCTTCTCTCAAGTTTTCTCTCACCCATCCATGGGAAGTCCTGCTACTGCTGGATTAGCACCAGGTAAGTTGAGTAACTTTCTAGTGAGTTTCAGGTATCAGATCTGTAAGCATTGTGGGGTTTTTGTTTGTTTGTTTGTTTTTGTTTTTTAATTTTATTAGAACTGAAATTGTATACTTGAATGACTCACTTTGCAACAAAGAGCATATGCCTTAGTCTCTGAGCCGAGTAACTCAGAGCTGGAATGACAAGCTTGTGTTACTAGCCCTGCCCCCCTCCTTTCTTGCTCTCTCTACACTTGTCCATTTCCTTGCCACCACTCCTTCCATTTGGTTCCTTCCCATGGCTTCTCTTGTGGGTCTTCGTAGTTGAGTCAGCAAACATTCTCTGCCCTGGAACGAGGTGTCACACTAATGCCTGGAGATGCAAACGTGCATATAAACCTCCCCGTGAGGTGGGGTCACAGCCCTTGCAAAAGCACAATCTATGTATCAGTCAGGCATCCATCTAGAAATTCTTACAGAGGTTTCTGTGCTTCTGCGGAGCTTCATAAATTAACCATTATGTTTTGATAAAGAATCAACAGAAATGAGCCAGTCATAAAACATTTTCTTAGTTAAATCCTTGTATCAGAAATCAATATTGTATGCACATCATTGATGAGACTACTTGAGGGTTGCCCTTGTAAGGAATCCAGGCTTTACATGTACCAGGGCTACGGGTTGCAGTGCCATGCTCCCTGCAAAGGCCTTTTTAAATGAGGAGGTGAGAATATTACAAGGAATTTAAAATTTAAAAGCATTTGGCTTAGAAAAGGTCCCCAGCCCCTTTGTGGTGTTGAAGCTTTCTAGTAGCCTGCAGGCGCTGTTTTCAAGGCTCCATGCTGAGTAGCACCGGTGTGGCAGTGGCCAGTCCACAGCCCCCTGCAAAATCTCACACTTATTTAAAGCATTATGGTTTGTTTTTTCCTTAATAACCCAGTTAGCAGTTGTCAAGCACAAACTTTGTAGATCACATCTAGTTGCAATTAGTTACAAAAGGTTAGACCAGAACCTCTAGGGTGAGTTAATTGTAACTTACTGTCCTGCATACCTATGTTAGAATAGTCAGTCTTCTTCCTGTTAATGACATAACCATTTTCTCTGGGGCTGTTTGGTATCAGAACACATAAACTCTTGGACTTCAGCAGCCATTGTGTTAGGAGTGCTTGTTTGGATGATCGTTGGCTAAGCTAGATACTTGGAAAAGTTCTGGGATGAGAAAGCACATTTATTAATACTTTTCCTCCTCCTGTCACCTTGTTAACAACTTCATTCTTCAGATGAGAAAAGAAAAGCTGAGGTGCTTTTCCTTCAGAGCATCATTTAAAAAACCCTTCAATTCTATTTTGTTTTTCTCCACAAATACATTTCTAGGCTGGGGAAAGTGTTGATTAGGTTATAGTCCACACATGTGATGTCTTGGTTGTTGTGTGCACATTGGACTTCTGAGCATGAGCTGCAACTTAAAGTGCCCTGGGCTGTGGTTTACACTTACGGACTGAGGACTAGCCTGGGCTTTCAGAACCCCTGTGGTTATTCATAGGTTTTATCTGTAAGTAGGCATTTTCCTCTGGACACAGGTTTTATTATCAGAGGTTGATAGCCTTCCAAAAATTAGGAATCATTAGTTAACACCTTTTTCAGAATTGACTTTCCAAGCACAGTCTAATAAGAATACTTTTATATAGCTGGTCTAGAGAGTGTTCTATTAGCAAAGGTTTTCCTGAACTGATTTTTAGGAAGTTTTGAAGGTGCCAAGTTTATGAAATGATAGTTTAATGCTTTTGTGCCACGAAAATAATTTATTTTAAGCATGAAAATTACTTGCTGACTTTGAAAAGTCACACTTTTTCCTAATGCTGTTTTGATTTTATAATAGACTTAGTAAGCTAAGAATTAGCATGCTTTAATTGGCTGTTAACAAATTGATATAACCACAGCATGTTTAAACGTGATGAGAGTCATAGAAGCAGCATACATTTCTGGGTAGCGTTCTTCATCCTCATGTGGTGCGTGGCATGTGCACACGTGACTTAGGGACTGAACACCTTGCTCTGCTTAATGAAAGAATTCTTGAGTCTAAAAAGATGGCTATTAATGTATAAATAAGAAAAAGAGTGACTTGAACATTTTCAAACATCCATTCCTTCAGGCTTTTGGATTGAGCAGTCAGTATATCGTATGTCAAATTTTATGCTTAATATAAGAAAAAGAATAATTTCTGTGGTAAGCATTATTAATGATACTCATTATTACCAATTTTATTTTAGGTTTTTTGTTTGCTTGTTTTTACATGAGTGGGGCTCAAACCCAAGGCCTCATCTGTACGAGGCAAGGGTTCTGTCACTAAGCCGTGTACTTACTCTGCCCTGATTCTCATGAACTGAAGGGAAATAGGAATCCGTGTTCTGAGAAAGCGCCAGTTGTTCATTGCACGGCCTTAGAGGTAGTGATGCCAGATGAGTGGGACTGTTGATACTGCTGTTGTCACTCTGGTGTAGGAGAAGTGAAGGGGAAGAGGTGGGGACATGAACTGCTTCATCATTCTTGCTCACTAATGCTGACAACATTTTAAATGTGGACATTACAAACAAACCTTAATGATTTTGAATGGTTTGGGTCAGATGATCCCTTCCGTGCTAAAAAAATAAAGTTGTATAGCCTATTAGGTCTGTGCTTTCTGTCAGAGACAAGGAAGAGGGGAGACTTAATTCATCTAAATTGTAGAACATTTGGCTTCTTTTGCAACCTGATCCAGGCATCTAAGTAGATGGAAACAGTTTCCGTAGGGCTTGTCTACAGCAGCCATTTTTGACGAGTTGTGAAATCTCTGCCTGCATTGCTTAGAGGCTGTGGACTGATTGGTGGTTCACCGAGGCAGCTCAGCTCACATGTCAGCGGGAGGAATGGAAACAGAAATGCTTGGTTGTGTTGAACTGTGCTGTCGTGGGCTGTCACTCATCACCTGCTCCTAGTTCTTTAGCCTTTGTCAGATGCTTTTACAGGCTTTTCCACACAGTTTTAATTCCTTTCTTTACATTAGTTCATGTATGTGTATATCCATAAAACTGAGCTGTTCTTTAAAAGGTAAGATGGAGGGTAAATCAGGAAAAATAATTAAATTGACAAAATGTATAGGTTAAAAAAAATACCTTCTATAAATTGTAAGGATGAGATAATGCTGTGAGTAAAATGAAACCCACTGCTATGTCTGCCTGCTGTATCTGCTGTATTCATATGCGGATATCCAGCTATGTTCAGCTGGAAACGACCAACAGCGGGCATCTGATGGTTCAGAATTCCCGAGTTAGAGCATGAAGGTTCAGAGGCTCCGACCTTAATTGTCTTGTGTCCATTAAGAGTGTGACATTGCAAAGTCATAGATTGATGAGTTCTAAACATAATCATGGTGGGCAGGAGAGAAATTCAAACACGTTTCCTTGTAATTATCTTTCAAGACCATCCTAAAATTGATTCTATGAAATTCTTAAGTAATTCTACCACAAATTTATTTTGAAATTTTCATCTGAATTGTTTTCTCTGAATTGTTTTTATATTTCTATTAATAGAGATCATTCTTGATTAAAGTACTATAATTTTTAATAAAGTACTGTTATTTATTTATTTATAATCTACCACAAATTTAAGTATTTGCAATGCTTAAGAAAGCTTA
The DNA here is from genome assembly GCF_978045245.1 of Mus caroli. Lineage (NCBI taxonomy): Eukaryota > Metazoa > Chordata > Mammalia > Rodentia > Muridae > Mus > Mus caroli. The sequence goes on from NW_028227259.1 coordinate 151,642,097, forward strand.
CTCAAAAAACCCCAATTTTTTTTATTGGGAAATAATTTCTTAGCTGGTGTACATTTCTTGAATACAGAGAATTTTAATAATTCAGTAAGTATTTTTGAAGAACTTTTAAGAATTAATGTTTAATTTATATAGTTGAGTAAGTCAAACGAATCTCAAGAAAGTTTCAGAGCATCAGAACTAGAAGTCTGTGTGGTGAGGTACTGATCATTCCTATTAGCAGCTTTGAAGTATTTGTTAAGTATTATTTTAAAGTTGCATGTGTCCTTTTTGTAACCACCTTGTTTTTCAGGTATGTTCAGCATAACCTTTCAAATCTTTTAAGGTTCTCTAGTTTGAGAATTACTTTATTTAATTAAAAACAAATGTAAAACGTTAACAGTTATTTTACTGTTAAGATCAGGGCGGTCAAGAGTTTTTGAGCAGAGGAGCATTTTGTTGTCCTCTAATGTTGAGTTGGTCCCCAAAGCGGCTGCTGCATGAGTGCAGGTGCAGACACAGACTGGTCTCCTGGGGAAGGTTGCTGGCAGTGAAACTCTAGACCATACCCAGGTTGGGGATGCTATCTGGTTGTATTCCTGTCCTACTTGGGATTTTCAGGAAACTGAGAGGCAAGACGTTTTTGGCGCAGAGGGGGATGTGGCTGCTGCAGCTGGCTTGGAGTCATGTCAGGTAAGGCTTAACTAGCTACTAGTAGTTAAGATGCTACTGGCTGGGGAGGGCCCTGCTTAATTTGCCTGTTAGACTTGAGAGGTCCAGTTGTGGTTTTCCAGTGTGCATTCCATTCTGTTGGCTGTCTTGTTCCTGAGCTGAAGGGAGGGGCTGGATGGGAAGGGGTAGGTTCCCTTCAATGGTACTTGGTAGATTCAGTGACCTACATTGATAGCAAACTCCTGTAGTTCTTAGATATGATTGTATTGTTGATAATGAATATGACTTGACACATTTGAAACCTGGACAGTTCTACCAAATAGTCCTTTGGCTTTCCATATACTACTTTGTTTCTGTATGAAGACAGTTTAAAATCTGAAATGGTATTGTTCAGTGACATTTAAGGTGTAGAAATCAAGTTATAGAAATAAAACTATGAAGAGAAATAACAAAAACAGGATGGTGATTCTTCTATTAGACTAGAGAGGGATTTGAATGTCCTGTGATCTTCCTTGCCATACTTGTGTGGAAATAAACATCCTACCTAGTTTACCTTTGTTTTATAGGTGGACATTAAGGGAGTTCTGTCGGCAAGAGCCTGCTGCATTAGTGAACTGTGCTCGTGACTGAACTGAGAGGCAGAGAGAACGTATGTTAACAAAAGCCTAGATCATTGTGAGCCTTAGGTGAATGTGAGTGTGGAGAGAGAGAAGTTCGTCCTCTCCCTGCTTCTAATCAAATAGGTTTACAGCTCCAGGCACCATCATTTCTTGTCACTTTTCAGCTTATTGTTGTAGACACCGGTGGAGAAAGCCTACAGAGTACAGTTGCTGCTGTGGTTGCTTGTGTAGTTAAGGGGCAGGCCTCACTCTGCAGGAGTCATCTGGATGGTTGTAGCTCTTTCTGCTCAGTTATCATTTGAATCTTAGCTTGTCTTTTGTCTTTTAGATGTGCATATAGTTGTCTTAGAGGACAGGGCACATGGAAAGGGCCTTGTCGTTCGCCCTTTCTTGTTCCTCCTCTGCATAAACATGCAGTGAAGAGTCCTGACCGCACCTCTGCTGTGGGAGGAGGGCTATCCTGGGCACTTAGTTCTAGGTTATTTGGTCATGAGCCTTGTACACACTGACATTACTAAAATGAGATTGCCCCCTGCACGTGCTGCGCATGTTTAGAGTACTGCTTCTGAAACTAGTAACTAGTAGTGGTCACTTGTTGGGGGTGGGGCGGTATGCCCACGTGCTATTGAAACAACTATGTGGATCAGTAGGATGGAGATGATGCTTCAGGTAACTGCTCTGCCATCTTGCGTCACAGTAGTGTGGGTTTAGCTGTAGACACACTTCCCCAATGCGGAGACTACATAGAACAGAAGTGCATTTCTTGGTTATAAAATAGTTGAGGGCAGGTGTTCAAATCTCTTCTCAACATTTCTCTAGTCAGCCAGAAGCTGCGTGTGGAAGAGTACGTGGGAAAGCTTAGACCTGTGGCCTCTCTCCAGTCAGGATCAACGTTACACTACTTAAGTAGTCGTGCTACACTTCTGTCTCTTTCGATGCAAAGTACTTACAATTGACAACTTTGAAGTATTATTTAAGTATTTTGAGCCTGTATTTTAATTTTGTAACCCACTTCTATCTCCTTTTTTTGCTGATAAAAGACTATCAAAGCAGCTACAATAACTGACCTAGCTACCTCTACATGAACTGAGAAAGAAAAAAAAAAATGGTTCTTTTGCTTCCAGAAATGAATGTGGTATCCAGCCTTTCATGTGCTCATTCTAACACTTCATCTTTTTATGTACTAGTGCACAAAGTAAGAGTTTTACGTTTGTTACTTCTCCTGCCTTCCTGTCCTTTCCCCAGTTCACTACCTTTCTACTACTGTAAAATCTAGATTCGGCTTGTGAGAGAAAACACGCATGCCTATGTTGGTGAGGCTGGTTTCTCACACGTGTGTGGGGCATGCCCATTTTTGCTGTACAGTCTAGTCTTAGCTGTTCCTGCTGAAGCAAGCCCCCCACTGTGTTCTGATGTTCCTTTGAAGTAATGTAAGTGCTACCAGTGAAAAGACCACAGGAGAGAGAGCCTGTCATCTCAGTCATCTCAGGTCTTAGGGCAAGTCTGAGGACGCCCGGGCCTTTCTCTGCTTTTTTCAAGCACTAGAGGCAAAGGAAGGTGTGCATAAAGGGCTGTGAGCCAGGTGGTGAGTGACGCAGGACTATAGGGTTGGTTAATGTCTGTGTTATACACAACGTTGTGAGGGTGAAGGCTGAAGTAATTCTGCTGTTTACAGGGCAGGCCTTGTTAGGTCGAAGGGAAGATCAGGATATGGCGATGTCGGAAGGAAAGTAATCCTATGGGTGGGCATCTCCACCATACACTGCTGAAAAGTACACGACTGATACAACTTGGGCTAGTCAATGCTGTGAGTGGACAATATAGGACTTTCGTTGTTCAGGATAGGAGGAAGCTTTAGGACTCATAATCACTTTATGAATTCATACATGGGTGTTTCTAACGCCCATGTATCTTTTCTGTCATTGATGCAGTTTAACCAAAGGGAAGTATGGTCATATGAACCAGCTTTAAAAGCTATTAACAGGAAAACCAGACATAGATTAACTTGCACTTATTTTGGCCACGTTCCCATATCTCCTATGAAAGGTTTTTGTTTGTGTGTGTTTGTTTTTGATGGTTTAGGGAAGTTAACAAAGCTCTGAGAAGGTGTAGAAGCAATTATCACTGCGGGGTGGGGTGGGCAGTTGTCTGGTGTTGTTTCATTTCATCTGTGTGTTAACACAGAGTTTCTCTCCCTAGCCCTGGCTTTCCTGGACCTTGCTTTGTAGTTCAGGCTGGCCTCAAACTCGCCTGCTTGTGTCTCCCAGAAATACCACTTTTCATATGATGTAATGACCATTAGTAAGTAGCTACACCTCATTAATATGAAACATTTTCTAGTTTTTGTTTATATTTGCTTCATGTGAAAGACACCCTTGCCTCTTCTCCCCAAGGCCCAGGGATCTTGGTATGTGTCCCTCAGGCTGGCGTTGCTCAGGCCTGCAGTAGTCTTGCTGCCTCCTCTCAAGTGCCTGTGTCATCACACCTGGCATCTGTTTGGTTATTATGTATATATAGTGTTCTGCCTGCACGTATGCCTACACACCAGAGGGGGACATCGGATCCCATTACAGATGGTTGTGAGCCACCATGTGGTTGCCTGGAATTGAACTCAGGGCCTCTGGAAGAACAGTCAGTGCTCTTAAAGTACTGAGCCATCTCTCCAGCTCCTAACAAAGTTTATCTTTATGGTCTCATTTCATAATTTTTAATTCTTGATTTACTGATTAATTGATAGCTGCTCATTTGGCTATTAAAGGGTTTCAAAATAAGAATGTAATCAGATACCACAAACCCTGGAAAGTCTTGGATCCAGCATTGTTCTGTTGTGAATCAAGATTCTGTGTGCCTTAACAATAGAAAATTATTTACATTTTGTAAGTTATTTTAGGGCTAGCAAGATGGCCCAGTAGGTAAAGGGACTTGGTGCTAAATCCAAAAACCTTAATTTGATGCCTGGGACTGACTTGGTGGAAGGAGAAAACAATTATTCACAACTATCCTCTGAACTCCACTTGTGAGCCCATTGGCATGCCCACACACTCCTTGAAGGCCTTTTCTTAAATTAACAATGACGAAATAAATCTTAATTTGAATTAAAATACTATTCATGGCTAGAGTTTTCTGTCCTTGTTTAATATGTTACTCCTCTATTGCTTGTGTACTCATATTTTAAATTTAAATTCTGTTAGGTACTTTGTACACTACCCTGCACTGCCTGCTTGTTTCTACTGCCTAAAGGAGTGGCCCTAGGACCTTACATTCTGCTAGGCAAGTGCTTTCCCTGAGTTACATCCTCACTCCCCCTTGTTACTTAACAGTTGGTTCTGCACTGAGTTTGGTGATTCATGCTTACAAGCCCAGTGCCTGGGCTAACACAGGAGGATCACCAATTCCAGGCTAGCTAACTAAACAGCAAGACCATCTCTCTAGATAAAAAGTACAAGTTTTGGAGATTTTTCTCAAGTATATTGTTTCCTGTAATACCTTCATTCTTGGGATTGTGATTTTTTTTCTCCTATAAATGAGAAATATTCTTTGATTGTATGGATTTTCTTATGTTAGAGATTTTGTGTTTTTAACTTTTTATCTGGTCAGAGTAAAGGTGATACTGGCTTTTTTTCATGGTCTTCCAAGCACACATTTTCTTTCTGAAATCTATCTAATATCTCTGTTGTGAGAGCTCCTGAGTTGTTTTTTTTCTTCTTCTTCTTCTAGGTTTCTATGTTTCTCTCTTTGTTTCTATGAAAAGAACACATTTGAAATAGAAAACCGCTTGTGTTTGGGCTGGAGTTTGGACTCAGTGGATAAAGTTGGTATCTGAGTTTGGGTTTCTAGCACTCATTACACCCTGGGCAGGATTCACACGCTCCTGTGATTCCAGCACTGGGAGACAGAGACAGACGCCTCTGCCTTGCAGCCCAGTTTGTCTGTCTAGCCCTTTGGTGAGTTCCAAGTTCAGAGAGAGCCCTGTCACAGAATACACAGTGGTGAAGAGCTGAGGAGAAGAGCAGGTGCTCTCCTCTCTGCATCCACACGGCTTGTGTCCCCCTCACCACAGATGTTGTATTAAACTAAATGTCATTAAAGTAAATATTAACGCATCCCCAATATTTTAAAAGTTGAAAATTTGGGGATGTTAAAGTTAGCCCAAGTGTTTTTTGCTTCTCATATATAACTACTAAAAATGATTCTGAATTATATGAGTAATATAATATATCAGAGGGCAGGTTTGTGTACAAGCTTTTAAGCAGATGTTTAGACTGGTCTTGTTGTACAATTGTTATATATACTAAAGTTAGTGGGGAAGCATGTCCCCCTCCAAAAGAGGGAAGTGTTTGTTTTACATGCAATATGTAACGAATTCTTTCTGCTCCACTTTAATAATTTAAACTAGTATTCAGTAAGAAGGCACTATTGCTTTGAACTATTAGTGCTATAAAGACCTAATTGATATCTTATGAAAATTAACATGGCTCTAATCTTTGCACAATTTACAGAGGAGCAGCATACCCACATTTTCCCCGCTTTGTCCAATTAAAAGGCACTTAAGCTCAAGTTTTCTCTCCTCGCCCCCCTGCCCCAAATGTACATTTCTTTCTGGGCATGGTAGTACAAGGCTGTAATCCGAGCCATCAGAAAGGTATGGCAGTAATCTCTAATCCCAATAGGCCCGTGTAAAACACACAACTCAGTTATGATATTTATAAACTGTATGCCTAGATTGGGCAGATTTACCACTACACTATTCTATTCCCCAGCTATGAGATCCCTTGCTCCTGTGGCTTCTCTGGGTCATCCAGTTTAGTTCCATTTTCCTTCCACCTCCACTTCCTCTGTCTTCTCCTTCCCCCCCCCCCCCCAGTCCCTAAAACCTCCAGCCTCATCTTTCCCTTTCACTGCCCAATTGCAGGCGCCTTTATTTGACTAGTTAAAATGGGGAGAAGGTTCACACGGAATCACCTGAGTACGTGATCTACTCCTCGTTGGAGCAGCCCCTCTTGAGGGAGCAGAATTAACACCAAAATATAAGCAGCACCAGGACCACCCACAAGAAGGCTGGGGTAGGTTTGTGATTTCCAGGCCAGATCCTAGTAGTAGTGAGTAAAACACTGTTTATAACAACAAACACACAAATAAACAAAAGCCAGTGCATTCTTGACTGGTACCCACTCTAATTTTAAGAATTTAATTTCTCACTTAGTACCTTAGCACCTTATTTCTTTTCTGATCATCTCAACGTGACTTATAGAAAGGGTTTCGGGCAGTAAAGGCTGCACTCTTACTTATAGCAGCCTTTGCAGTCTGTTTGCTGGTTGCCCTTCACCCCGCCCAGCCACTCTTCTCTGCTGCACTCTGTTTGGCTGTGTATACCTTCTATAGGTACATCCAGTTCCTTGGGGTAGAGTCTTTGCAGAATTCCCCTGTGCTTTGGCTCTGTATTTGATCATACTATCTGTTCATTTCTTCTCTGAACTGTTTAAACTTTTATTTTTATTTATGATTCATTTTATTTAAATTTGAATGAGGAATCTTTTGGGAGGGATCTTTATACTATCGGAACATATACCTTTCCTTGTAACAGGATCTTACTAAATATTTTTCAAACTAAAATTTATGTAAATTTTTAACAGTCCCCAGCATATCCAATTTCTGATCTGTTAGTCAAATGTGTATATAAAACTGTGAAATTATAAATTCCAGAACTAGTTGACAAGTTTTGAATTCTGAATGGTAAAATGAAATATCCCTGCATCTTGCTGTGTCCCATCAGGTCCCCTCTTTATATACTATCTGTGCATTGGTCATGTAGAAGAGATCTATCTGTGTGAATATTGAAGTGTGTTCAACTGATCCCTAATACACTTACTGACTCCAGAGCACAAGGTATGACATGGGCCAAGGAGAAATTGTGAGAGTTCTCAATTTAAGAAACAAACAATGGGATCGATAAAGATCTAGAGTCGGAATGAAAATGCCTGTGAGGCTGTGCAGGAGGAAGGAATTGTGGATCACGTTGCTGTCTCACTAAGCTGTGTGAATTCCATCCACAGTGTACAGTGTGAGCTTTATGAAGAGGGCAGAGATGTGAAACTAAAAGCTTCAATGCTGCCCCTAGTTTCCAGTATCCACTAGTAATGTCCAGAAAGTAGCCACTGGAGACCACTTTCTTTTCTAACAAAGTCTCCTTTTGTCTACCTCATATGGGTTGTACTAGAGCCTGCACTCTGCTCTTTAAGAATGTATATTCAAACAGGTAAACCTCCCTCTGTTCTGGACTTTGCTTATTGTTCTGCCTCTGGCAAGATGCCTCCGTGGCTAATTTGCTGCCAGGTTTGGTGACCTGAGATTAACCCCCAGGAAGTTCAAGTTGTCCTCTGACCTCCACACCATATGTGCAGGTAATAAAATTTTATGGAAAAGAAAATACTTGAGATGAATTTTAGAGGATGGGTGCAGTTTGTTTTGATTATTCTTTTGGTGTTCTGTTTGTCTGTCTATCTGTCTGTTTGTTCAAGACAGAGTTTCTCTGTGTGGCCCTTACTGTCTGGAACTTGCTCTGTAGACCAGGCTGGCCTCAAACTCACAGAGACTTGCCTGCTTTCCAAATGCTGGGATTAAAGGTGTGCTTTCATCCCACCACCACTGACACCAGTTTAATCCACAGTTGAGCTGTGCATTGTGGTGCATGACTTTAAACCTAGCACTTGGGAGGCAGAGGTAGACAGTGCTCTGAGTTGGAGCCAGGGCTACACAGAGAAACCTGTCTCAAAACCAACCACCCAAACACAGTAAAAGAACCCTCATAGTTGAGAACTTATGAACTTTTTTTTCTGTTTAATCTAAATTTAAAATGTTTTACCTTAGTCAGTGAACTTTCAAAAAAAAAAAAAAAAACAGAACAAACAAATTCTGTAGTCTGATTTACATTAAGAAAATTGTAGTTTAGGCATGGTCCTGAGCTGTGCGCTAGGCTTGGAATAGGATTCTCTGTTTGCAGTAGCCATTACCCGTAAGTGCTGATCATGAGTTCCAGGTTCTTAGGAATACCCAAGGCAAAGTCAAGCTGCCTGTTGTCTGTCTTCTCCCTCCCTCCCTTTCTCCCTCCCCTCCCTCCTTCCCGTCTTCCACCACTAAGTTATACTTTCATACTGTACATTCATATTTTTCTAATATTTCCCTAGCAAAATTCTCACCAGCCAATATTTAGTTCATATGGATAGTTCTTTTTGACAGTGCCCATGGCTTTTCTTTTTGATTCACCTTTCAAGCTGTTATTTAAAACAGGGTGTGTGATATGGAAAGCAAGAAGTACATGATCACCTCTCTTTTATATCTTCAACAGTTTTGCCTTTAATTCCTCAAAGTTGGATACATTGTATACGAAGCCCCCAAAGTTTCAGAACTGTGAGAACTGGTAGGAGAGAGTTAAGAAGGGACCTTGGAGCACCTGCAGCAGGAGATGGCAGCAAAGCCTTCCATTGTATCTCTGCCTCTTGGGAATTTGTAAATCAAAATTGCACTTAGAGCTCAGAAGGGTTTCCAAGCAGCGCTCTCAAACGAAGTCTGTATATAGCCTCAAGATTTGAAATTAGACAGAATTGGCTTGTACAGGGTCAAATTTATTACACTAACTCCCACAGATACTTAGATGAGGCTAAGGTTAATTTGCTTAATAGTAGCTTGAGATTGTGGGTGAGCGGTAACATTTGCTCTGGAACTCCTCAGCCTCCCTCTCTCTGTTTACATGTGGTTGGCATAGGAACACCATAGGTCTGTGGACGAGCTGTGTGTGCTTCTCTTCTGAGTATCTGTACATTTAGGATTATCCCCTCACAGTTGTAACTGTGTATGTAAAGTACAATGCTGCCGAGCAGGCAAGCCTTTAAATATTTGTGGTGTGAATGAAAACACTGCAGCTCAGCACAAGTTATATTGGTGTCAGTATTTTAAAATACAAATGCAAACTAATTATAGCCTGCATTTATGTTTTGCTGATGTAGTAAATAGTGGGAAAACAGCTCAAAAATTTAAATTGAGCACTGGCGGAGGAGAGTCCAGAAGCTCTCACAGAAGCCTGTGAATACTAAATACTATTTGAAAACCACTGGCCAAGAAGGCCTGTTTCCCTGATAGGAGGAACATCACCATACCCATTAAGGCACTGGGAGGTCTTAGCACCTCACCGGAGAGCTTCCTCATTTGAATCGGAATGCAGGAATGACAAGTCACTTCCCAGAGATCATACATAACACAAACCCTTTATTGGCTCAAAGGTCTCTTGGCTTGTTAGCCATCTCCATACTCATTACCAGTTGGGAAAATGATGACTCAATAAAATCCTGGAAAAGAAATTGGCTCAAATGCCAGGCGCCTATTTTTAATGAGTACAGCTTTCAGGATAAAGTCACCAATATATCTTCTGCCACAAATTAGAGATCTAAGGCACTGAGATTATGACATGGAAATGAGGACAGTTCTTTTGATTATGTTTACATACATGATTACATATGAACACTGATAAAGTTTTTAAAGGTGGAAAATTATGGCTTGTAGAGATGACTCAGCAGTTAAAGAGCAATTGCTACTTTCCCAAAGGACATGAGTTCCAATCCCACCACTCAAGTGGTGGCTCACAACTTCTTCTAACTCCAGTTCCAGGAAGTTTATAACCCTTTTCTGGCCTCTGAGGATGCTAAGCATGCACATGGTACACAGACATAAATGTAGGAACCCACCCCTCCCCCCAACATATACACACACACACACACACACACACACAATAATACATGAAAAGTTGTGCTGGTCAATTTTATGATTTTTCTCTGGTCATTTCAGTGTTTTGGAATTAGTTTGAGCTGTTGGGTTTCTTTACATTTTTGGCTTTGCTTCCCCCCCCATCTCCATGACTCCCTTACTCATAGTAGCATATTTTTGTGATAAACACCACTAACCGTTGGAATGGAAAGGCTGCCTTACATTGTAGAGCTGTATTCTCAAGCTCAAGGGCTTTGCATGTAGACCATGTCTCCTTTCTGTTTCTGACATACCAAGGAAGGCAGGTCACAGTGTTAGAATTGAAGAAGAGTGCCTGTTAACTCTTCTCACAGCTTGAGTGAGAGCAATAAACTGCAGAAGAGCCTTGCGCTTAAGGAACACCCCTGAAGCAAAGCTACTCTGGGTATGCCCACTGCTTCGAAATGGAGAAATTAGTGTTCTCTACCGTAATATTCTAAGGCAGCCTTTCAAAGATAACCTGATGCCTGTAGTACAGTACATGCCACTTACAGTGCCCTCTCTATCAAGAGCCAGGTGGTTCTGTGTGGTAGATTTCCTTATAAACATTGTTGGCTATTTAATATTCTTGCTCTACTGGAGTGAATACTTCAAGCTATTGCCATGGCATATAGATGCCCTCGGTTATTGACTCCTTCTGTAGTTGAAAGGAAGTTGATCTCTGTCTGTCTCTCTTTCTCTTTTATTTTTTTAGTTTTTTAATTTTTAATTTTTATTTGGACCCAATAAGTATGTCCTTTCCACTTGGGTGTTGAAAGAGCCTATGAGCAGTAGCTGTTCTGATTTTTGTTGGTTGTTTTCTCTAGGGAACAAGCTACCCTCTGAGTCAGCACTGGACTTGAAGATAAATCCTACAGTTCATGAAACAGACTGATTCGACTAAAGGATGGATAGTTTGGGCAGCGTTGGACAGCTCTATGAGGGGTCTGTTTGTTTAACTGGAGGGATTGTTGAGTTCAGCAACTTTTAACTCCCCCAATGACAAGGGGTTGCTGTTGTGAAAACAGGGTTTGTGAAGGAATCAATTTTTGGCAATTAATCAATACTCTTATTGACTCTGTTTTCATTTTATCACAAAACTTCATAAAATAATTTTGTAAAATGAAGAAATTGGAATTTGTATGTCCTGAGCGGTCAGCATAGGGTATTTGCGGCTCAAAAATCCTAATTACCCTTTTTTCACACGGATTATAAGCTGTCTTGAGTAAACCTTTGGCACTTGGATGTTTAATTTTTGCAAAGGGAGGATATGCACTCGTGGCTTGAAACTGGTTGAGTTAAGTGGGATGCGATTTCATGGTTAAGTATTTTATTAGATCAGTGAATTAAGTATTGCAGACTAGGGCTGATGTTTCAATGTGATTTTCAAAATTGTCAAAAAAAATAATACGGTATTTTTTTTACCTTAAAACTTGAAAATTTTGTAAGGACTTTTAAAGGAAATGAGAATAATTATGTTTAACTGAATAGATTTTTAATTTGTTACTGAGGGTTTAAAAATGCTTCAGAAGGAAAAAAATCTTTGCTTTTAATTTTCTAGGCACAGTACATCATATTGATTTTCTTAAAGATTGTCATTTCGAAGGATTGAAATGTACTGTGGTTGAGATTAATTTTAGATATGTGAAAGCTAATGTGATTTAAAAATCGGAATCATGTGGCTTTTTTTTTTTAACCTAGCAAATGGGTAAATTTCTTTTCAATATCTTTTATTGTTGAGACTAGACGCTAGAGGTTTTAAGTTACCTAACATGGCGGTTTGAAAAATTGGACTGAGATACAGTTTAACTTTGGATGTGTTAGCTGCGGCATGGTTATTATTATGACCAAAAACATGGCACTCACTATACTTAAAGTCAGTTTTAAGAATTACTTGCAAAACTGAATTTGATTGAACAAAAAAATGTATTAGGTGGAACAATGTCTAATATTATTCTAGCCTTTTCTAATGAGTTCCAGTGGTAGTATTTGGTGGTAGGGTGATTTGTTTATGTAGTCTACCTTGTAAATAGATCCACAGTTTAAGCATCTATATGGAACTGGAGCGATGGTTCAGAAGTTAGGAGCACTGGCTACTTTTGCAGAGGACCTGAGTTTGATTCCTAGCACCTCTATGGCAGTTAACCACCAGGCACTGCTTGTATGTCGAGCACATAGCATAAATGCAGACAGCACACTCTTACGCATAAAATCATCTTGAAAGTGAAAAGTTCTAGACCACATACTGTGTGATACTTAGTTCTTCATTTATGTTCACTATTTATTATTTTTCCCATCCCCTTTTGCAGCTTTAAATAGAATACCAAACCGATCATAATTTAAAGTTTAGTAAGCCCCTTACAGAACCCATAGATGGATCTTGAAGAAGTATTACAATTAGTTTCATAGGCACAAATATGACCACAAACATAATCGAGATTTGTTATATTCCTAGTTCCTAAGGTCCTCTTTTTTCAAAAGTAAAATGTAGCTCATCAATTCATGCTATCCTTTGGGCTATGGTTCATATATTTTGGTGAGGAAAAGATCAAATGTATCCACATTGCTTAGATTCTCCAGAAACCCCTTAATTTTAAACCCTCCTGAATCCTTGTCTGAAGCACAAACTAGGTTCCCAGCACCTAATAATCCGCCTTCGGGCCAACCAGGTAATAAATAAAGGAGCTTCCTACAGAGGGCCAGGTCTTTGGAGAGGTAAATGTTTGGGTCTTCTGTGCTTCAGGCCCTGGGATATCCTGTGAAATCCGACAGTGCACTTGTGTTTTATGGTATTTCCTTTTGTCCTATAACTTTTGCTTTTAGGCATACTATCTTACAAAGTCCCTAAGAATTTAAATTTAGGTTAAATTGGACAGTGTAGTGTAGGTCACTGCTTATATTAGCACACTAGTTCATTTCTGTCATTATTGATTGTAAAAACCTGAATTGTGCTCAGTAGTAGTTGAGGAGTGTGTAAGGAGTGGGGAATCTTCCCCTACTTTTGGCTTAAATTGGAATTTTAAAAGTATTTTCTTTAATTAATGAATTAGATTCTCATAGTCTATAAACAGTAATCTTGCATTAATTGATAACTCAAAGGGGTGTCTATTGATTGACACCAAGGATTTATAAATTTAGAAAATTTTAAGTTTATCCTGATATTGATTACTAGATTAAAACAGATATTATCAAGGGAATGCAAAGAATAAGCATAAAATGCCTGAAGAGGTGTGAGGGCTGATGTCGGTTCAAGCCTGGCCTGTGCTGCAAGGCGAGGACAAGGCATCGGTCATGAACCCATCTCAGAACACAGTGATCGGAAGCCTGTAAGTTAGAATCTTCCAACAACTCTTTTGTGTTTTCAGTTTCAAGTAACTGCTGTTTAATTGACATTGCTTTGACTTAAATTGTCAGGCAGCAAAAGACAGTTTTATCTATTGATTGAGTCGCTATTACTTGTAAAACTCTCCTTTCCCCATTTCTGATGTGAGTCTGGGTTCAGGTTCTTGCATATTTTATTCTAGTATTATCCTTTGCTTTTAAATATTTTAAAAAATATTGTTATCTATATGTGTGTGTCTGTGTGAGTGAATTATGTGTGTGTGTGCATGCACATTACCTGAGAGGCCAGAAGAGAGAGCGTTGTGTGGTCCCTTGGAGGTGAGGTAACATGTATTTGCGAGCCCCACCCAGTATGGGCATTTTGGAAGATCAGCAGGTGCTCCTAACCACCATCTCTCTATTTAACCCCAGGGCTGCCTTTTACAGTCAGCATGTATGTCTCTAACCTGAGGGGGGGTGGGGTAGGGGATGGGTGGTACTGTCTCAAACTCAGGCCCTTTGATGCTGTGCTAGTGAAGACTGCTACAAACTGTATTCCCACCTCGTTATCGGGATTTTTTCTTTTTTTTTAACTTTTTCTAGCCTGGTGGTGGTGGTAGCACAATCCTTTAATCTCAGCATTCAGGAGACAGAAATAAGTGGTGGTAGGTGGGGTGTCTCGGTGAGTTTGAGATCAGCATGGTCTACAAGTTCCAGGACAGCCAGGAGTACACAGGGGAAAACCTGACTGGAAAAACAAACAAATACACAAAACCTTTTTCTCTTCCGTTTTCCTGAGAAATGTATTCAGACAGGAAGACCAGAACCTTGCTCTTCATTTTTCTGTTATAAGCATTGGAGAGCAGAGTGGTGCTCCTCAGCTGATAGCAGTCCCAGAGACAGTCTGTGGTAGGTGTGCAGAAGTCAGGCTCAAAGTGCACTTCTTAAAGGCCTGCCTGGGAGGTTGCTACGCCGCTAGTATCTGAGAAGAAGAGTGTTGAAAACTTTCCAGTCGTCTTCAACTGGTTAGTTTTTGCTAAGAAGCTCTTTTGCAGTGGTGCTTGCTACATAGTCTGTTGTTTCCAGACTTTACAATTCTGTTGTGCTAGAACATCACCCTTGATACCAGTCTATATGGCAAACCTTGGGCACTGAGCCTTCATAGGCTTCTCCTTGTCTGTAAATGACACACATAGCTGGGGGCAGAGTGTACTCGTGGACCACACCATGACACATCATTAATTCCTTTAGACTCTCACTGTGTCTTTTTCTCTTGTAGTTGATTTTGCATCACAGTGATTAAGCTTCGCTATTAGTAGGTCTGTATGCTGAGCAGAATGCAGTCTGATGACTTCCTGGATGTGTGGAAGTGTCTTGGACTCAACATGGTTTTGTCACTAAATTCACTGAAGGAATATATTAAGGATGATATTATAAAGCAGCTTTGCTTATAAGGAGTTCTTGGTGTGTCTCTGATGGTGTTACTTTTAAATGTCTTTAGAAACCAGAGGTTTGCTCTGCTTTCGGGACAGTTCCCTAGCTTGTCCTGTGTTGACAAAGAGGGCTGGCATCTATAGGCATAAATTGTCGAAGCTTCCAAGGAGTGAAGAGAATTCTCTGTACAGCACTGTCTGTTTGGAAGAGAATTCTGTCTCTGTTTCTTTTTCTAAATCGCCTTTAGCACATTCAGCTTAAAACTTTACACAAACTTTTATAGTTTTGTGTTTGGATATTTTACATTGTTGTCAGATTTCTTCTCAAGTAGTATCCTAATTGATGTCTGTAAAGAGGCAGCATTTCTCTGATTCACTCTTTCTGTTGTATAGATACATAAAGCCAGTATATCTTCTGTAAATGTTAGTTTTATTTCTGGCTTATCTTTTCACACATTACTAGCTTGGCTCATAGTTTGATATCATATAAAATCGGGCATTTGACTTTTTTGTCTTCCAGTTTTAAAATTAGTTTTTCCCAGTTTTATATGATGATCATTCTGGGGATCTTAGATGCGTTTGTTTCTGAGGAAACATCTATTTAAAATTTTTCCCATTGAAGAAAGTACTTTGCCAGGCGTGGTGGCGCACACCTTTAATCCCAGCACTCAGGGGGCAAGAGGCAGGCAGATTTCTTAGTTCGAGGCCTGCCTGGTCTACAAAGTGAGTTGCAGGACAGCCAGGGCTATACAGAGAAACCCTGTCTCGAAAAACCAAAAAAAAAAAGAAAAGAAAAAAAAAGTACTTTAAAAACTGTTTGATTTCCCTCCCTTCCTTCCATGTGTGTGTATGGACATATATACCACTGAGATGGATTCCGGACCTCTACATGGGCTCTGGACACCAGACTCTGGTTATCGTGCTTTCAAGGGGACTTTGATCCAGTAAGCTGTCTCACTCATCCCAAGGAAACTATTTTTATAGTTGTCATAGGATGAAATTTAAAATAACTTAACATTTTAACATTTACTCATGAGACTCTTGGTGTTTCCTCTGCCTTTACCATCGCTTCCAGGGATGCAGCTCTAGTCGGCAGGCTTTCACAGCTGCAGACCCTTTAACTGCCAGTCGCCTAGCTGACCTTTTTACCCTATAATGTCCTGGAGAGTAGAGCTCCAGGCATCATAGTTGGTAGCAAATACTCACTGAGCTGGCTTGCCGGCCCCTAGTTAAACACAAGCTTCAAGACCGGAGTTTGGATCCTCAGCAAACACTCAAAAAGCAGAGTACAGAGGAATGTGTCTGTAATCCTAGTTGTAGGAGGTAGAGATAGGATCTCAGAGGCTTGCTGGTCAGCCAGTCTTAGTGAATTTATTCCCTGCCTCAAGAAATTAGGCCAAGATGTCAGATATCTTAATGGTGAGGAGCACTTATTTCCTTTTTTCAGAGGACTTGAGTTCAGTTCCCAGAACCCACATCTGGTGGCTCACAACCTGCTGTAACTCCCAACCCCAAGGAATCCAACACTCTTTTGGCCCCCATAGGTACTTGCATACAAGTGCAATCTGTGTGTCTGTATGTCCCCTCTCCCAACGCCCACCCTCAATAATTAAATTGAAAAATAAAATTTAGTGAATGATAGAGGAAGACACAAAGGTCAGTGGACTGGCATTGACTTTGGATCACCACATGTGGTTATGGTGTCTACAACATGCACAAATATGTATATACCACGCACAAATAACAGCAGCTTCCACTCCTTTATTAGTATATAAACATATCTGTATATCTGAGGGAGTGTGTGTGTGTGTGTGTGTGTGTAAAACATGTTCATTTTTCACTGGTTCTTTTGTGTGGTTTGTTCTGAGGTCACTATTTTTCCCTGGCTGGCCTCTTAGTACAGAAATCTGACTGCTATTTCCTCTTTAGAGCTGGGATTAGAAGTGAGCCACCATGCCCAGCACTCTGTATTCCCTAATGAGTTTTAAAAACTATGCCTTTGGGGGACTCTTTTCATAAAGTGTTACAAACAGGTGGGTTTTTTTTTGTTTGTTTGTTTTTGTTTTTTGTTTTTTGTTTTTTTGAGACTGGGTTTCTCTGTGTAGCCCTGTCTGTCCTGGAACTCACTCTGTAGACCAGGCTGGCCTGGAACTCAGAAATCCTCCTGCCTCTGCCTCCCAAGTGCTGGGATTAAAGGTGTGTGCCACCATGCCCTGCTGCAAACAGGTTTTTTTTAGTTAACATCTTTTTTGACATTTCTATCTTTTGTGTGTATAAATGTGTAAGATACACACACACTTTTTAAATAGCATCAGAGCATCTCCCTTTCATTTTAAACTCCTGAGTATTCATCTGAGATTGATGGGAATGACAGGGAATCACTTTGTTGTTTTTTTCAAGTAACTATCTGGTAGTACCTTTTATTTCCTGGGTCACCTAGCAATGCCTAGCTACTTGTCACATCTGGTTACTCAGTCATATTTCCCCTGAAGTTTGTTTTATCACACACACCCCCCTCCTGTGTAAGGGTCTTTCCCAGTGTGCATGCAGCAACCACAGAGGCCAGAATGCTGCTTTGGATCTCCAAGAGCTGGAGTTAATATGATTGTTAGCTGTGCCCTGGGCACTGAGAATTGAACCTAGGTCCTCTGGAAGACCAGGCAGGGCTCTTAATTGTTGAGCCATTTCTGCAGCCTATTTTTACCACCTTTTTAATATTTGGGTTTTTTAATGTGTATTTGAGCTCCTTTTTGGTGCCCTGTTTCTTTTTTTTAAAGGTACATTTACCTAATTTTATGTGTTTGAGTATTTTCCATGTATGCGTGTATATGTATGTATGAGTGCATGCATGTATGTGTGCATGCATGTATACTGTATTTGAACAGTGCCCATGGACGCCAGGAAGAGGGCATTGAGTTCCCTAGAAATAGAGTAACAGATGGTTGTGAGCTACCATATGGTTGCTGGGAACTGAACCCAGGTCCTCTGCAAGAGCAGCCCTGTTGTCTTGATGAATTCCTATAGAATTCTAGAACATCTTGAGGACTACAGTGTTGATCACCTTTTGCTATTACTGATGTAATAACATCTAATTTTTTTGTGGGGCTGGAGAGATAGCTCAGTGGTTAAAAACACTGCACTCCCAGAGGACCTGGAATTCAGTTCCTAACATCCACATGATAGCTCATAACTGCCTGAATTCCGATTCCAGGGTGTGACACCCTCACACAGACATACATGCACGCAAAACTACACGGTACAGAAGATTGCTCACCCTCCCCCATTTGTTTTGTTTTTCGGACTTCCTTTTTGTTTGTGTTTCTTAAGTGTTGCTTTCCGGCTTTCTCAATGCATACTTTCCCTTTTTTTTTTTTTTTTTTTAAAATCTTGTTACTTTTGCTGAACTAGAGTCATTTTTTAGGTTCTTTTTAGGTAGAATTGTTATCTGAATAGCAGATAAGCATGGATACTAACCTGTGTTCAAATTATCTCATCAGAATTTAATTACTTTCCCACAGTCTACTCGTTTATATGTAAGTTTTTATGCCTATCTTAGTTTTTTATCCCTAGTTGATGTAAATGAGATGGGTTTAGTGTGTGTTTTATTTCATTGCTCCCCTCCCTCCTTCAGCTGGGCTGCTGGGATGATTTGGATCAAGTATTTTTGCCGATGTTTAGTTTACATATTTATTCTAAGACTGGACCTTTAAGTGTACATGCGGCTCACTTGACTTTGGTGTGTTCACTAGGTTGGGCAGTTGTAACCGTGAACTGTAGATAAGCTGTGTGCCTTTTGTGGTCTGTGCTTTTCTCTTATCCTTCTCCGACTTAAGAGTTATGGCCCTTAGAACTCTAATTCTGCTTTCCTACTGCATAGGCTTGGCCATGCTGTGCCCTTCATGTAAATTTTGTACTAAGTGGCCTTTATGTACTTGGCCACTTTCACTTAATGTTGTGTGATCCCCACAGTAGTGTGGGTTCATGTCCATTACAATCCTCCAAGTTCCATATTTCACAGAGCCATTTCTCAGATGGGAGACATTTGAGGTTTTTTCCGAGTTTGAACAGTGATGATGATCATGTGCTCTGGGCATTCATATACAAGTGTTTGTGTGGACGTAAGCTCTTACTGCTACTGGGAAATATACATGGGAGTGGGGTTCCAAGACAGATGGTAAGGCTTAACGATTTGAAGAAGTAAACTCTTTGTCAAGGTGACTGCACTATTTTACATCTCTGCCAGAAGGAATGAGACCTGCTTTCTCTCTTCCTCACTAACAGCATTTGTTGCTATGCTCAGTATGTTCTTGTGGGTCTGATATTCATGTCTCTAGTGATACTGTGTTTCTTTGCATGTGGTTGGTTGACATTTGTATGTTGTCTCTGAAGAAATCTCTGGTCGTATTGCTTGATTAGTTGTTTAATTCACTGGTTCTTATTGTGTGCTCTAGGCATTCTTTTATTGAAAGACTAAACTTCAGCCTGCCCACCATGATCGCGCCTTATAAAATACACGAATGGCTGAGTTCTTATTAGTTTCACTTTGAACATGTAAATGTCTTTATTTATTGTTCGTGGTGAGGCTATTGCTCAACCGAAGGGCACATGGTTCTTACACCTGTTTTCTTCTTACAGTGTCATGGGTCTAGCTGTTTTTAGGATATTAAAAGCTGTTTTTCATGTGGTATGAAATAGGTACTAAAAGGGGATGCATCTGTGTTTGTTTTATTACTCTTCCCCACAAGGCAGGCAGCTCTCTAAGCTGGCCGCTGGCCTGTGATCCTCGTGCTTCTGCTCTTCTGTGGACTTGGATGACAGGTATGGGCCATCGTCACACTTGACATGGTGTGTTCTGTGTGGTCAAACTAAGGGTTTTCATTTGCAGGCTTTCTTAGGTAAAAAGCACAGGCTGTTTTCCCACTTGCTCTTCAGTGCTGGGGAGCAGAACTCAGGGATTTGGGCTTCCTGGGCAATCACATGTTGAGCAAGAGTTTTTAATGGCTCTTAGCTGTGCTCTCCCTTTCAGTATTATGGCTCTGTAGAATTTCAACTACATTTGTGCTTGAAACTGTCTCAGACTTTAAAAAAAAAAAACAAAAAACAAAAACCATCCAGCCCTTTTTACGGTCCAGGACTTTGATCTGCTTTGGTTGACCTGAGAGCTTTTTCTTTAATTATATGCTTATACATTTTTTACTCTTGGAGAACCTTCTTACTCTGTTCCAAGAACAAATACCTTGTTTGTCACTTTTGTGTCCTTCATTTTAGTCATTAGTTGCTGTTTGTTTGGTTGGTTTTTTTTAACTCTCTGTATGTTGTTATCTGGAGTACTTTATATTAGTGAATTTTCATGAATTTTGTGCATTTTAGTTTTGTTACTTTTTTGATTTCTGAAACAGGGTCTTGCTCTATGGCACAAGGTAGCCTTGAACTGGAATTCCCACGTCTGCCTCTTGAGTAGTGGGATTATTGGTGTGCAGTGTAGGGAAAGCTACCACTGGGATTAGGAATTTAGATCCAAAAGAGACATTCTTACCTTTGGGAAATGCCTTGGGGGCCTAGCTTGGAGCCCTGCAGCAAAAATTACTAGCAGTCTCAGCCGAGGAATAACATGCGATTAAAAACCGTTTACTTGCCATTCGAGCTTTAAGGCACACTACTGTCGGAGAACTGCTCTAGACTTGGCCACGGATAAACGTCGTACTCCCCCCAAACTCAATGTTATCAAATAACCATTAGAGTTTATGGTCCTTTCCCCTTAGGAGCACTAGGAGTGGGCTTAGGAAGGAGTGAATTAATGTCCCAAGGGTTCATTGAACATCCGGAATTATAAAGATTTCACAGGAGAAGTTAAAATTATGGCCTGTGCAAAAAGAGAGATGCAGGTTAACACAGGTGGTAGATACAGTTGCTGTTTCCCTACAGCAAAGGCAGCACTGCTCCAGTAGGGAAAAACAGAGGGTTTGGAAGTACTGGAAAACATGTGTTTGGCAAACAATTCTTTTTTTTTTTTTAATTTTTAATATTTTTTATTACATATTTTCCTCAATTACATTTCCAATGCTATCCCAAAAGTCCCCCATATCGCCCCCCACTTCCCTACCCACCCATTCCCATTCTTTTGGCCCTGGCATTCCCCTATATTGGGGCATATAAAGGGCAAACAATTCTTAATTATCAGAGGCCAAAATTAAAATTGCAGGTAAATGGTGTTGCTGTAGGAGCGGATGTAACTTATCATTTTACAGAAAAATTTGGAATTCTGAATTGCCTCTTCAAAATGTTTATACTTAGTTTCTAGGAATTGGAAAGTTATCTCAGATAAATAGAACAAAGTATGATGGAATTATAAATGATTTCAAAGGAAAAGTCTCTGTTGGGTTAGATGGACTGGGAGGTCAAATAGGAAAGCCTTATGTGGCTGACCCATAAATTTATAGGGGAGGAATCTTTTACAACAGTGGGGTGCTCAGATTAATATTCCTGCAGTCCCAGAGATAGCCCCATCGTGAAATAAGTGGTGAAATGGTAGATATTCCTGGGGAAGGTATTGATATGTGTCATCAAAAACAACCCAGACGCTACCAATTGTCCAAACATGGGGCATAACAGAGATTGAGTTTCCAAATTTATGGAGGTGGGGGAGGGTGCACTGCTGATGTATCAGTGGCTCTACCCTTAAAATGATTGACTAGCCAGCCAGCCAGCCAGCCAGCCAGCCAGCCAGCCAACCAACCAACCAACCAACCAGACCTAAAAAAGCAGCACCTGAGCAGCTGGAGGTTCAGCAGATAGAAGAGTCTTAGTCCTTGGAATTTGCCAATATTCATTATAAAAAAAAAGGAATCAGAAAGTTGGAGACTACTAACAGATTTAAGAGCTGTGAATAGAGTAATCTAACCAATGGGTTTGTTACAATATGGAATTCTTGTCCTTTCTTCATTATCTAAGGTATGGCTTATGATAGTAATTGATTTAAAAGACTGGGTTTTTTTTAGTAACCCCTTGTATGAGCAAGATAAAGAAAAATTTGCTTTCTCAATGCCTATAAACATATATCAGTCAATAGTTCTTCAACAAAGAATGCTAAAGAATCCAACTTTATGTCAGTATTTTGTGCAACAACTGCTAGATAAAATTAGCAGGCAATTTCCTGTATCCATTATTCATTATCATATGGCTATTTTGCTGGCTGATTCAGATAAAGATACTTTAGAGAAAATGTTTAAGGAAACAAAGAACTCTGCCATGCTGTGGGTGACAGGTTGCTCCTGAGAAACTACAGAGAAATCGTCCAAGATTGTTAGTGGCTGAAGCAGAGTTAACTCTAGTAGAACAGAGTCTGCAGACGCGTATGTGGATTGCATAGATCCCAAACGTGATTGTATTTCGCTTATTTTGCCTTCAACTTTTTCTCCTACTAGACTCATGGGAATGGGATGGGAAGATAGTAACTGTGAAATTGATCTTCTTAGCACACAAAGTACAAAATGAAAAGACTTACATAGAAACATTTCTGATTTAATCATAAAAGGAAGAAAAAGACTGTCAGTTTTCAGGAACAAACCCAGCAGAAATCGTACACTACTGGTGGAATTCTGTCATTATAGGTAATCAGTGAAGATTGGTAAAGAACTTGTAGCAACTATTTGGGAGATATTAACAACAGATATCCTAAAAAGCAAGCAAGTGTCTTCAGTTTATAAAAAGGTTTTCCCACATACTGTAAAAGAAGCGCCTGCATTCTACACTGATGCAAGGAAGTTGACCCAAATGAGCAAAGTAATGCAAAGCCCATATCCCTCAGTTAAAAAAACACATAGTTATATGGCATTCTTATGGTATTATTAGAGTTTCCTGAACCTCTTAATATAATTACTGACTCTCAGTTTACAGAAAGAATTGCTCTGTATATAGAAACTGCTGAATTTATTCCTGATAATTCAGAATTAACCTTGTTTTTTTTATAGATGCAACAATCAGGGATAAAAATTATTATTCTATACTAGCCAGATTTGTTCACACACAGGTCTGCTAGGTCCATTAGCACAGGGAAGTGAAGTTAACCAGTGTTGGTAGGAAGTGTATTAGAAGCTTCAGAGTTTCATGAAAAGCATCATACAAACAGCTGGAGCTTAAAAACGCGCCTTTTCTGTTACTTGGAGACAAACTAATAAGACATTATAAAAAATTGTCCTATGTGTCTCTTATATGATTAAGCCTCATTATACACTGGAGTTAACCCTAAACGTACCCAAAGAATTTAAATCTGGCAAATGGATGTGTTTATTTTTCAGAATTTGGAAAACTAAATCTACCATGCCTTTGATACATAGTCAGGATGTTAATGGGCTTCTCTGTGTTCAGTTCTGAGAAGGCTGGTTCTGTAATTACACATTTACTCTAAGTAATGGTTATCATGGGGATCCCTTCCCAGACTCAAACTGACCATGGCTCTACATAGGTCTCTAATAAACTGAAACAGTTTTTGCATATTATAATATAAAATATATTACCAGTGTGCTATACAGTCCTACAGGACAAGGAGTTGTAGAAAGCTCTAATCCTACCTTATAGGAAATGTTCATAAGACAAAGGGATAGACTCAATAGTGCTCAAACTTTAAATTTTCAGAATGTTAATGAGAAAGGATCAATAACAGCTAAGAGATACTGGGTTATGGAAAAAACTGTAGAATTACATCAGCCTATGTTCTGTAAGGATGTTGTTAACATTAGAATGGAAGCCAGGAAAAATTTTGCATTGGGGATGAAAATTTGATTATATTTCCCCAGGAAACCAAAAGCTGTGGATACATAACTATCAAAACTGTTAAAAAATATAGAACTAAAAATTACAGATCTTCTGAAAACCTTGGCCACTGACCCAAAAAAAAAAGCACTTATTTCAGTGAAAATGGCTCTGTTTATAATTTCCCACCACACACAGCACAGTTAATGTCTTAAGAGGGGAGATGTTGTGACATACTTGAGATTTCTGGAATTTGGTTTCTTAAGAAACACAGGAATATTATAAGAATGTGCTTTCAATTTACTCCCAGGCCCGCGTGGGGATGAGGGGCTGGTTCGGACTGTCGGCAGCAGCAGACCATCATCTGCCTCACGCTCTAGCAGAAGCATGGTTTCCACCTGCAGATCAGTTCTGTGCTTGTGTGGTGCTTTGAATTCTGGGAGCTTTTCAGATGGTACATAAATGCTCGGACCCCGAGAGATGGGGTGGTTGTTGGTCCCTTAGGGAATTTGGTTGAGATTTGTTTGTAGCCATGGTCAAAGAAGAAACAAAAGGAAGACATTAGATTCAGGATCTCTTTCCTCTCTGTTATCTCCTCTTTCTCCTCTATCCTTGTTTCTCTACTATGTAGTGTTAGAGGGTAAGACCAGGGTGCCAGGGGACATAGGGCAGGCAGTAAGACGAAGAACCCATGAAGTAGGAAAGAGCAGCTCCATCTCTCTCCTGGACGCCTGTATTATTGCTCACTTTCCAGGTACTCTACAGTAGTTAACTTATCCTTAGAGTCACTCACATTTCTCAACTTGAAATTTTAGATAGTGTCACCTTGATGATTGACAAAAAGGTAATACAGAAATTATGATGGTGAATATTGTTAATTTGAGCTATTAAAAATACGTTTTCATTCTTCTATTATATATGTCAATATTATTAGTAAGAAAGTTTTGTTGGATGAAGTGGATTCTGAATCCTTTGGGAAGTTATTTCTATGGTTACTGTTGTAGAAGGGAAATACTTTCAACTAGGTATTTTTCTCTTTTCCTTCCCCCCCTCCCCCTTTTCCCTGGCCTTGCCTTTCTTTTCCTTTCCTTTCCTTAAATAAAGTGTTCTTTGAGACAGCATCTTTCTTTGTGACCCTGGCCAGCCTGGAATTTACTTTATACATGAAGCTGGCCTCCCACTTGGAGTTATCCACCTGACTCTGCCTCCTGAAAGCTGGAATTAATAGGTGTGGACTTTGCTAAGGGCAAGTACTTAGGGTCCTTGTCTCTTGATTTATGCAGAGTCTGTTAATTGTAATTGAGCCCCTTGTGTGTAGCCACTTGTCGACAGAGTGTTCTCTCTGGTTTATGCTGTTTCTAGCTTAGTGTTGTCCTCGCTAACAAGCATGTTCACTACATCTTTGTTTACGCACCTATATGGGAATTCCACCCCATTCTTTAGAACTCATTATGTGAGTGGCACGCTGCGTTTCCTGGATGTTGTATAGCAGTTTTGCAGTTGATTGTGCTTTTAGCTGAGTACGTCTCCATGTGGGCACTAATGATCACTGTTGAACGTATTTTAGTTCTAGTGTATCTGAGTAATTCTAGTAAACCTCAGCTTAACTGTATAAATCGCAGGTTTGCACTAACATAATTTCACAAAATTGAAAATGGTTCAGAGAAGTCTTGATACTCAAGCGTCTGCTGTGGGCAGTTTTCCCTATTCACTCACCTTGCATTGTTTGTGATGATGTATTTAGTCTTTTTTTTTTTTAATTTATTTATTTTATGCATATGAGTACACTGTAGCTGTACAGATGGTTGTGAGCCTTCGTGTGGTTGTGGGAATTGAATTTTAGAACCTCTGCTTGCTCTGGTCAACCCTGCTCTCTCCGATCTGCCCACTCACTCAGTTCCTGCTCACTCTGGCCCAAAGATTTATTATGCCTAAGTACACTGTAGCTGACTGCAGACAGACCAGAAGAGGGCGTCAGATCTCATTACAGGTGGTTGTGAGCCACCATGTGGTTGCTGGGATTTGAACTCAGGACCTTTAGAAGAGCAGTCGGTGCACTTAACCACTGAGCCAGCCCTGTATTTAGTTTTACAGACTCTACCTTTCCATTAGCTTAGCTATGTCTTTCCCACATAACTTAAGTAAGTAACTGAAGCTACTGAGATGGCTACAAATCCTCTTCTCCTTCATTTGAGACAGAGATTGGAGTATGTGCTTTAAACTAGTTTCTTCTTCTGTGAAATGAGTGTGCTATACTTGCCCCACAGGGTGGTATAAGGATGAAGTAGACTGATGCTCAGGACACCTTTAGGTGGGGAGCAGAGCAGGATTACTACTACACACATTGCTGTTAATGAACAGAACAGTAGTGAACTCATTGATTCATCTTTGGTTTCCTCTCAGGAATACTTAGAAGCTAGCTTTGTGGGGAAACAGTGCATATACAGCCCATAATTTTAGCTAAGTGAGTAGAGTTTAAGTATGAGTAATATGATAGAGTCCTGTAGATTCCTGTAGCTAACTGTGCAAATGTAGAGGTAGATAAAAACAAAGCCCCATAGTGGTTAAACCCAAGATAATATATGGCTCATCTTAAAGCAGAGACTGGACTTCATAGCTTATTTGTTTCTCTCTTTTCTTTTCTTTTCTTTTCTTTTCTTTTCTTTTCTTTTCTTCCTAACCTTTTTGGGGGTGGGGGGATGATAGATTTTTTTAAGTTTCCCCTGTTTTCTTGACATTTGGAATTCTGGCCTACTTCACTATTAATACAGTAGTAGCAGTAGGAGATACTGGGCTGGGAATTTGAAGTTGGCTTGAGTTTGAGTCTTGGCTTTGCTGTTGACATTGTACATGTGTTTGGTGAAGTGACATAAACTGCATCTAGGTTCTGACTGGTAGGTACTTGGAGACTCAGATGCCATCCTTGTGATGAGGCTTTAGAAGTACAAAGTGCTCACCAGAGACAGGAGGTCTCTTCTTAGTTTTAAGCTCAGTTTTGTTCACCTTATTTTCCAAAAGCAAAGTCTTGGTGTTTCATGAGACACTGTTGAAAAATATCCCATTAATAATAGCTCTGTAGCCAAAGGTATTTTGCTAGTCCCTCTTCCACCAATTGTGTAGATTTTTAGACATTTCCCAAATAGGAAATGGTTCCTGTACAAGTGTTACTTGTAGCTCGATCTCCTGTTTCATCTCTGCTCAAACAAGCCACCTCCCTTAAACTTGTGGCTAGCCTCACCTGGTTTTAAATAATTTGCATTGTGTCTGCCTTCACGCACGCAGTTTTCAGTGTACTTTCTGTTTGAGTGTTTGGAAATCATTTTAGGCTTTTACGTGTGGCTTGGTCTCACTTTCTCATCTGGCATCGAATAGTCCAAAGGGTAAAAATACTGCTTCTCCTTCCTCCACACAGCTATGATAGAGTCCATTGTTCAAGTGGCATTTTGTTGACAGTGGTTGAGTGACTTGCACTTGGACATACATCTGCAACAGTTCCAGATGTTTAGTGTACATCTGGAGTTGCAGACAGGTGTCAAAACAGGACTTGTTTAGAGATTTGGTGCTTAGCCTGACACTGTGTATTTTAGCATAGTCCCAACCTTTTTTCCCCCAAGAAATTTTGCTATTCATGTTTCGCTAAAGGAATTTAGTAGGCCGTTATTATTTGAATTTTTAATATTTGCATAATTGTGTCATTTGGGTAGTAATAACAATTTTAAAGGACTGAGGAAAAGAGCTGTTCAAGAGTCTCAGTTCTAGCAGTTTTCATGATTTTATTAAATTAATTTGTTAATCTCGGGTGATTCTTACAGTAGTGTTAGGAGAAGTCTGTGTTGTCAAAGAGAAGTCTGTTGCTGATTTCATTTGGAAGTGACTGTAGTTAAGAAAAAGAAACTTCTTTGCACTTGCTTTAAAACAAGAGTTTTTTTCCTTTGCACTTAAAATGGATGTTTCTTTCACATGAGTGTTTGCATTTTATTTTCCAGTTTTTTTTCCCCTTTAAAACCAGTCTACTATTCCACTAAGACCCTGTTTTGCATCTTCCCCAGGAATGTCACTGTCTGCTGGATCTTCCCCTCTCCATTCCCCAAAAATTACTCCACACACCTCTCCTGCTCCTAGAAGAAGAAGCCACACTCCAAACCCAGCAAGTTTCATGGTGCCGCCTAGTGCCTCCACTCCTGCCAATAACCCTGTTCCTCAGACTGCGTCCTCTGGTCAGGTGATCCAGAAGGAGACTGTCGGGGGGACGACTTACTTCTATACAGATACAACCCCAGCACCTTTGACTGGAATGGTATGGCTTCTGTTAAAGAGGGAATCAGTGCTCTTAGAAAAGCTGCTCCTTAACTAATGAGGTCACCCCCCACTCCCCCACTCCCTCCCACACACCGGAAGGAATTTAGGGACATGAAAAAGTATTTTACTTTTTAACTTACTCTCATATCTTTAAATTGTTATGATTCTTCCTTCCTAATTTCACTCAGAAATCAGATGTAGTTGTACTTTGTTTTAGTGTGCTGGGGCTACCGCAGAAGGGTTACCTCGTCAGGACATAGCTAGCTAAAGTTGATGCTCTCTGGCTTTTGTTTCTAGCTACTGGGTAGGCAAGTTTACCTTTGGGAAGAAGTTGAAGAAAGTAGGCTGTATCTTAATTATTGAAAGCAAGTTGATGAGCCATGTTGACTCAGATACAGCGGTGCTGTGAAGGGCAGAGCTCTAGGTCGCAGAATGGCATGCAGTGGTAAAGGCTATAGTGTGTCTTGCAGGAGGGGAAGGTTTCAGTCAAGGGGGAGCCATGATTGTGAGTAGCCAAATGACTGGTGATGGGGAGGGTTGCTTACAAAGATGCGGAGGAGAAGAACATGTCCAGCAGACGGTTCCATGTCTCAGGAGTGCGTTCCCAATGCTAGAACAGTGGGGGGTGGGTGCTGTGTGTTACTTAGTGCCTCTCTTTGGCCCCACTGTTTTGTCTACATTAAAGAAAAAAACTAAAGAAATTAGTAAATAGCTCTCGAGTAAGAAAACCAAATTCCATTAACATGATGGGAGCTTAAACTATAAACATCTGAGTGCGTTTCAATGAGCACAATTTGACTGTCAGACTAAAGTAAATTTAATATTTTGCAGAAGATCTTTTTGAGTGACAGGAAAACAGGTTTCTCTTTTTTGTAGAGCTTAGTCCTGCTGTGTGTTTTACACTGAAGTCTGTACTTTTGAGAGAGTTTTATTTGACACATGAGAAGAGTAGTGACCCACTGCCCTGTAGAAATAAACGTGGAACCTGTAAGACCTGTGCAGACTTCAGGAAACCATTGGGGAGGTCTTCTGCTTTGCTTTGTCTGGGGTGGTATGATGTCATAACCCTTAGAACAGTGACCCGGGTCAGATGATCAAGGTAGAGACTTGTTCATTTCAAGCCAAATCTTACCAGTTTAATAATTTTTGGTAATTCAAACAAAATTGTAGAAAGAAGAAATTGCACTTAACTCAGTAGAGATTTGTTTGTCACGGAAATGCCTCTGCTGTTGGTAGAGATCAGTATATTTTATAATGCTTTCAGTCTTCAGGCCATGTTTATAGTTTTTTGCAAACCTGAGATAGTTAACTGTTTGATAGAAGGAAGCCAAGCAAGACAAAGGCATTTTACTCTCTGCAGGCCCGGTTGTATAGTTTCATTAAAAAAAGTACTTTCTAGTTGCATTCCACAGCAGTTGAATGTCTGAGGACAACAAAAAAAACAGCTAAAGTTATTTCTAAGAAAGAGAAAAGAAAACATCGGAGTGAATGCGAGGAGAAGCTTAGAGACACGAGGATGAAGGGAAGAGCCCTAGGGGAGGGACATGAGAGGAGGGACCAGAGCGGCTGAGGGCTGGGGCTGACCCTGGTGTGTCTCAGCTTAGAGTGTTGGACAGGTGTGCCAACAGACTGTTAGCCACAGAGATGCTGCCAGGGGTCGGTAGCTCTACCTCACTCTGCCCTGCAGAGCTTGGCATCTCTCTCTCCCTCCAGCTGGCTGAAAACCCACGACTGAACTGTTGGAAACAGGGTATTCTGCCAAAGGCTTGTTCTGGCTTTTTCTGTGGGGCTGAAATTTTGTATCTGAATAAATATTTTCTTCTTAGACTTTTAAAAAATTTAAAAAATGTATTGTTTTTAAAATTGTTAAAATAGAAGATTTATGAAATCATTCAGAAAGTATTCTTGTAAAATTGTATTTTAACTATACCAAAATCACTGTCAAATAAAAGTTAAACCTTTATGAAAACGATAAAGCTTACTAATTGAGAAAAATTGATGATCATATTTTCCTCTTTCTTGCCTGTTTAGGTATTTCCAAACTATCATATTTATCCTCCAACCGCACCTCATGTTGCTTATATGCAACCAAAAGCAAATGCACCTTCCTTCTTTATGGCCGACGAGCTCCGACAGGTATGCTCTCAGAAGCCAGCACAGACACTGACCGTTGGCTCTGCCTTAGAGTGGGAAAGAATAGACCGAGTGCTCGTGTGTGGTCACGCACAGTCCAGTCCCCTAAGCAAGCAGATTTAGACTGTGCAAGTTTTATGTTTAAGAAAAGCATTTTAAGGACATCTTAAATAATGTATTAGAGTATAAAACACAGAATTACTATTTAAATGTGCTGCTTTTCTGTGTTCCATGGTTTTTGTGTGGAAATGATTCTTTACATGGTTTTTTATTTGTATGTGTTCATGAATGCTCACTTGGAATGTGTCAGCGAGAGCATATGTGGGAGCTGATCCTCCTCCTCCTATGTGGGTACTGGGAACAAAATTCAGATTACCAGGCTTGGCAGCGAGGCCTTTCCTCACTGAGCCATCCCAAATGGGAAGGGCTCTTAAATAAAATATATATAACTTAAGTGCCCTTTAACCTTTAAACTGTTGCTGTTAATTTGACACAGAAATAAGCTTCATTTTAAGTGGCCCAACAAAAATCTTAAAAGTAGGTTCTATAATTTCCTTTCTTATTTGTTTTATTTGTTGTGATAAGCAACTTAGATATTCTTGTTATTTATAGCTTCTTAGATGTACATTCTCAAAAGTAGTTTTTGTTTTTCAGACAGTTTTTCCCGTGTACTTAAGCATGAAGTATGTGTGTACATGTGCACCTTTTATCCTTTTGCAGTGCCTGGGGATAGGACCAGCACCTTGTGCATGCTAGGCAAATATTGGCTCACTGACCTATGTACTCAGTTTCTGCGTAATGATTTTAGAATGAATTTTTGACTACATTAATAGATCTTACATATTCCAGATTGGTTTATAGCACTTTTTTTGGTTTTTTGAGACAGAGTTTCTCTGTGTTACCCTGGCTGTCCTGGAAGACCAGGGTGGCCTCGGAACTCACAGAGATCTGCCTGCCTCTGCCTCCCAAGTACTGGGATTAAAGGTTTGTGCACCACCATCTTCATATTATTATTATTATTATTATTATTATTATTATTACTACTACTACTACTACTACTTAAACTCAGACTAATAATGGGAGATAGTTTGTCTAGGATTGGAATTTACATATAGTAACACCTAGAAATGTTATGACATGAGTATTACAATATATATAAATATTTAAATAGAAAAATATTTAGGTATAATGGGAAATCTAGATATCAGAACCTCTGTTTAGAAGTTGTTATCAATATATACTTATTTCCTATTCTTAGGAGCTGATCAACAGACATTTAATAACGATGGCTCAAATTGATCAAGCAGATATGCCAGGTAAAATGCACGATGGTGTCTTCTTTCCAACCCTCAGGCAAGGCAGGTGGACCTCTGAGTTTGTGGACAGCCTGGTCTACAGAACAAGTTTGAGGACAGCCAAGGCTCCACAGAGAAGAAACCCTTTATCAAAAAAAAAAAAAGAAGAAGAAGAAGAAGAAAAAAAAGGAGGATAAAGCTGGGTCCTATCCTTTTTTTTTTTTTAAATTATTTTCTTCATTTACATTTCAAATGCTATCCCAAAAGTCCCCTATACCCTCTCCCCACCCAACTGGGTCCTATCTTAAGCCACATTAAAAAAAAATTAATAGATTAAGGATTTATATGCCTAAAAACTTTAAAACTCCTACTGTGTATACCTGTAAATTGATAAAGCATTTTAATAGGTAAGGGTTTACTATATGAGACTCAAAGAAGCCTTTTTTTTTCTTGTGAAGACCATACTAGACTACAGATTTAGCTCAGTGGAAAGAACTTAGATTTACTCGCCAGCACTGGAGGCTAAAATCACAAAAACAAAACGCTGATAAATTCTTCTAAAATGACCCAAAGACACTTACTGTTAAAGTAGAACTAAAACGAGGGCTAGAGAGATGGCTCCGCGGTTAAAAGCACTGGCTGCTCTTCTAGAGGTCCTAAGTTCAGTTCCCAGCAACCACATGGTGGCTCACAACCATCTGTAACGGGATCTGATGCCCTCTTCTGGTGTGTCCTAAGAGAGCAACATTGTACTCCTAGACATAAAATAGTAATTATTTTTTATATAAAAAAGGGAGAGCTAAAACTTGAAATAAGATACTTGTAATCTATACAATTGACAAATAAGAGAAAAAGACCTGATCAAACAGCTCACTAGGAAAATGGCTGAAGATAAATGTGAACATTTTTATGGATGATCCTTATAGCCAAGAAATGTTTCAAGAGGAAATACAAGTAGGAAATGTATAGTGGTAGAATATAGATCTGTATATTCTCAATATTGACGATAGTTTAAATTGTTGAACACGTAACTGTTTTGGAAAATTCAAAACCATTAACCTAGAGTTTGAAGGTAAGCTTGGATCATTTCAGCCGGAAGAGCTATAAGATCTGTAAATAAATGTCCACACGGCAGTGGGACCCACCCTGAAGCAGTCTGAGTGCTCATCTGGAGAATAGTGGGTGCATTAGTAGGACATTACGGAAGGAAGTATACTGATAGACAGCAACACAGAAGAAACTGACAAATACGATTAAAAAGTGACACGGACGTGACTACATCCAACGTGCACCTTTTTATGAAGTTACATAACTAAAATTAACACTCTGTGTTAATTTAGCATAGGCAAGAACCAATGACTTGAGTAATATAAAGATTATTATTAATTTAGTCGTGTACAGCTGTGTTCAAACATGTCCTAATCAAAGAGTCTTTCATTTTTGTAATTGAGAGTTTTGTTTCTGAGGTTCACTATATGTGTTTTGTTTCTATTAGTCTTTTTTTTTTTTTTTAAAGCATTTCATTCTTTTTTGGGGTGGGGTGGGGGCATTCAAGACAGGGTTTCTCTGTAGCCCTGGCTGTCCTGGAACTCTGTAGATCAGGCTGGCCTCAAACTCAGAAATCTGCCTGCCTCTGCCTCCCGAGTGCTGAGATCAAAGGCGTGCACCACCACTGCCCGGCTTTATTAGTCTTTTATTTTGACACTTTGACTGTGTTGCCCTGGCTGGCCTGGGACTCAGAAAACTGCCTGCCTCTGCTTCTGTTTCCTGACTGTTGGGGTGGGATGAATGCCTGGCCATGTTTACTATCTTATTAGCCTTAAAGTCTCATGCTGGCTCATCTCTCAATCTGTTCTTGCTGTCCTCTTTCCTTCCGTCTCCTCGGTATGAACTAAATTGTGTAGCCAAGCATGGTTTACATCTCAGAAATCTTTAGCAATGTCCAAAGCCTTCTGAGTCATCATCACTGTAAGCAGTGTTGCATAACATGCAGTGGATGGAGGCTGGTAGTGCTCCGAACACCCCCTGCAGTGTGTGGGACAGCTCTTCCCGGGGTCAGTTATGCCAAGGTTGAGAGACGTGACATAGGCTTACTGCAGCGAGTTCTATATACTCAAGAGCTCTTAATCTAACTCATCTTTGATACAGTCTTGGAGGAGGAGAAGCTAAAGCTCACCACCCTAGCATCTTTTTTTTCTTGCCCCCTTTCTGCTCCTTATCTCTTATCGTTTTCAGTATGATCTGGTGGGATTGGGCTGTAGAATATGTAATCTTCCATTTGATTTTCTTTTGGGCTTTTATCTCTACAGTATATTTTTTACATTAATTATTTTAATACTAAGCACCCCTTTAGTCATGATCAAAAGTATGTGGATTTTTTTAGACTGAGCTGAACACATAGAATAGACTAATAGTTAATAATTCTGTTTTTAAGATTCAGCATCCCTTTGATAAAAACTAAATCAACCAGACATAAAAGGAACACATCTTAAACTCATAAAATAAGCCAGCATCTAATGGTAAATAGGGCCCAGAGTTGGGACCACAGAGCAGAGAACTGTGCCCCACGGGAATCAAGAGGGAGCTTCAGGAGCTTGGTAGTTGTTAACTCGGACAGTGGTGTGTCACAAGTGCAACAGATTGAAAGGACAGTGCTAAAAAATCCTATAGTCATAACCTTCTCGTGACCTCTTTCAAACAAATCATGTACAGCCATTGCATGCGAATTCAAGATGTACAGCTTCTGAAGCCAGATAGTGTGTGCTGTGAGGATCCTTGTGTATTGAGCAGAGTTTATCTTTTACCTTGTCTGTCTGTCTGTTGTTAAAAACCATGGTAGTCGGGCTGGTGAGATGGCTCAGTGGGTAAGAGCACCCGACTGCTCTTCCAAAGGTCCGGAGTTCAAATCCCAGCAACCACATGGTGGCTCATAACCATCTGTAACGAGATCTGGCTCCCTCTTCTGGTGTGTCTGAAGACAGCTACAGTGTACTTACATATAATCAATAAATAAATCTTTAAAAAAAAAAAAAAATGGTAGTCATCAAAAAGGTTGTTCCAAATAGCATAGTTGGTTTGCCTCTTGTGCCGTCACTTGACTGTTAATTTTCATCGTTGGCACTGCACCTCCTAATTATTTGGGGGAGGCATAGTTTCTTTAGTTGTACCTAGTTGAGCAGAGGAGATTTGTAAGAGTTTTGATGGCAAATGTCACATAGGTTCACACATATATACATATATATATGCTATGCATGTACATGCATGAACGAACACCCTTCTCAATTTAATACAACTTATTTTAAATTTATGCTCTAAAGATAATTCAAAATCTATCTTGATTTTTATTAATATTAGAATAAAATGTTTAATATCAATAACTCATTTTTAATAATTATTTCTGAGAACAAAAATCCCTATGTTGTGCTGCTAAGAGACAGG
Organism: Mus caroli; assembly: GCF_978045245.1. NCBI lineage: Eukaryota > Metazoa > Chordata > Mammalia > Rodentia > Muridae > Mus > Mus caroli. Next base: position 151,676,810 of record NW_028227259.1, read on the forward strand.
AGAATGTGAGCTTCAGTTGTGCTTGGCTGCTCCCTAACCTGTTGGTACTGAAGCTATAGTTGGGTTTATAACAAGTCTGTCAGACAGCACTGCCTCCTGACCCAAATCTGTTAGGATTTAACAGTGGATAGTGATTCCTTTGCTTGCTTCTTTAAAGCTGTGAGAGGTTTATGAATGCCTGTCATTGACAGTTATCTTTCTGCCACTTACTCTAGCAGTCCCCACAGAAGTTGACAGTTACCATAGCCTGTTCCCTCTAGAACCACTGCCACCTCCCAACCGGATACAGAAATCAAGTAATTTTGGATATATCACGTCTTGCTACAAAGCTGTAAATAGCAAAGATGATCTGCCATATTGCCTTCGGAGGATACATGGTAAGGAAGGTGGATTTCCTCAGAAGTACATACTCTTGCTAAGATTATTCATACTTTCATATAAACAGTGCTGTCTTATTATCATGCGTGTTTGGGAGACAAGGTTTCTTTTTTATTTTTCTTCTCCCCCCCCCCACTTGAAGATTAATACTTTACAGCCAACATAGACCATTTTTAAAAATTCAGATTTCTCTTGAGCTATCATTTACAGTTGATTGTAGTAGAGAATTTTCTTCTTTAGGTTTTCGTCTTGTTAACACAAAGTGCATGGTGTTGGTTGATATGTGGAAAAAAATTCAGCACTCAAATATTGTAACTCTGCGTGAAGTGTTTACCACTAAAGCATTTGCCGAGCCTTGTAAGTACCCAGTCCTGTGGGTCCTGCTCATGGGCTTCCCTGTATGGAGCCAGACCTGTGTGATGTGCGTTTCTGTTTCTTTGTAAGCTCTGGTGTTCGCCTATGATTTCCATGCTGGAGGAGAAACTATGATGAGCAGACACTTTAATGACCCGAATTCTGATGCCTACTTCACAAAGAGAAAGTGGGGTAAGCAAGAGATGCGAGCAGACTGTTTGGATGCATGCTTTTGACCTGGGGAGGAGTTTCTTATGAAGACATGCACAAAGTTTTTCTTGCCATTTTAAGGATCTTACTGAATTTTTATAAAGTATCTCAAAGAATTGGAGTTGGTTTGCAGCAAGTTAGGAAAAATGTATATATTGACTCATATTTTATACCAGTATTTTTGGTTTATTTTGGATATTTCCCCAGGATATACAAATTTTGAATGTATCCCATAGGATATAAAATTTCCAAGAACATCATTTGATAGTCTTCCCATCCAGTGTGACTGTATGGTCATCTATGACATCATTTCCTTAGAAACATTCTTTTGTTTGTTAAATGTCAAGTTAGTTTTTTAAAAAGCAGCTTTACTTTAAAATGGAAGAGAAGTTCTTTCGTCTTCTCCTTCTTTCCTAATATTTGCTTAAATGGTCATTTTATAATTCAGATATTTCAAGGGACCTAGAAATTTATAATTGCAGTCTAAAACATGCTCCTTTAGAAGGAAAATGACACCACAGAAAATGTAAATCCAATTTGAGATGTCAAAATTTATATTTTTGTAGGTAGTCTGATTTTCTTGTGGAACCAAGAATGAAGCTTCACCTTGTTAGTTTTTAATCTTAAGATTCTCTTGAACACAAAACATAATACTTGGGTGTGCTCATAACCTTGCTTCTGCATTCTGACAGTTGAAAGCAGTTGTGGTTTCAACATAGTTGTTGAATTGGCGGTGAAAGCCTGTCATGCAGTGTGGCGGTTTCTCCTTTTGTGCTGCCGTCTCTCGACTCGGGCACAGGTTTTTGGAGGATGTGGTGCAGCTTTCCCTGAAGATGTGTGGCTGTGGCTCATATTTATTTTAGTAATGACACTTGTGAGATAGCTGTTGGCTTTGATTTATAGCTATCTTAACCTCAGCTCTGTTGACACTTGGGCTACATCATTTGTTCTGTGGAGTCTACCCTGTATTGTGGGTTGTTGGACAGCGGCGCTTGTCTTCTGGATACCCCTATACCTCAGCTCTGATGCCAGAAATATCTGCATGCACTGCCAGTGTTCCCTGTTGAGAACTACTCAGAGCATGTTACCCATTTTAGAGGTCTGTATTTTTTCTAGGACTGGAAACATCTATCTCAGTTTGTACATTTTCTCAGCCTCGGTTCTTCCGTGCGTTATACTCTTATAACCCCCATTATACTCCTTACACATATGAGTGCCTTACTGTTTTCTCCTACAACTTCTTTAAAAAGGCATGTTTGTCATAAGTGCATTATTTAGAAAATGGGGATGATGTGAGATAGTGAAATTGTATTTATATAGAAACTATAGAGATGAAAATGAAGTGAAGTGAATGGAACAGTTAGAATGGAATCTGATGGAAAGTAAGACCTGTGTGTTTGCTGTAAGTCCTCACTCTAAGAATTGTAGCATCTAGGAGGCTAAGACAGGAGGAATGCTACAAATTGGAGGGTTACAGAGTACAGTCCTCGTCTCAGAAAACAAAACAAAACAAAACAAAACAAAAATAGCTGGGTGTAATGCCACATGCCTTTAATTGCAGCACCTAGAAGACAGATTGAGACAGATAGCAAGTTCAAGGCCAGCCCAGTTTATACAGTGAGTAGTTCCAGGACAGCCAGGGCTACATAATGGAATCCTGTTTGAATATAAACAAAAACAACAAAACAGGATAACGGGTACTCCTTTTTCTTATGATCATATCAGTTGTGTAACTTTATTTAAACATTCTTCCTTTTGGTCATGGTGCTGTCTTGATGCGTGCTGAGCTGTGCTCCACCCCTCGAAGTCACAGGGATTCAGGACTCTCTTGGGTCCTCTCTGACATCGTCTTAGCGGCTCCCGCTAAAAGCTGTTTGGAGACTTCTAAAAACTTCTTTATAGAATGTAATGTCTTCATTCTGTACAAATTGAGAGGAAATGGTTCGTGTATATGTACTTGTTTAAAATAGTGTCCCAAGCCATAGTTACACATTCACTTTATCTATCTATGATTTTTAAAATAAGGTCATGTTTTGTAGCCCCGACTTATCCTGAGCCTGAAACTTGCAGCAGTCCTCCTGATCTGCTTCCTGAACGCCAGGGTTACAGGCAGGCACCATGGCCCCGACTTGTACTTTCTATTTATTACATTTATTCATAATTAACCATTTGACTTTCACATTTTTACCTCGTTCACAAAGGTTGGCTTGCAGCCATCTGGGCACATGATTATGTTCACTAAAATAACAGAATATAGAGTAAGTTTTTATATCTCTGTTACTTAAATATTGACATTGACTCACAGGTATGATGAAAAATCAGTTTATAAGCTGGGCATGAAACTCCAAGTGGCAGAGCAGTTGTCTAGTGTGTGCAAACACCTAAGTTAAATTCCTAGTGCCACAAAATTGACAAACAAAAACACTTAAAAATGCTGTTAGGGTAAAGACAGTTACTTTGATAGAAGCTTGCTTGTTTCATCATTGGTAAGGATACTGCTTTTTCAGTAATTTGTTCTTATTCAACATTTATTTGGTCAGAGGAAAGAGTCCTTTAGTGAGATCTCTGCTACTCTAATAGTATAAAACCTGTCACCTCAGTTCTCGAGACTCCTGAGCTTGTTTGTTAGGTCCTCACTGCTGTGAATGGATATTCATTTGCCTTCTAGGCCAGCATGACGGACCACTGCCCAGGCAGCATGCTGGACTGTTACCAGAGTCTCTCATCTGGGCCTACATTGTCCAGCTGAGCTCTGCTCTGCGGACCATTCATACGGCAGGCTTAGCGTGTAGAGTAATGGACCCAACGAAGATTCTGATAACCAGCAAAACAAGGTACTAGCATTTTCAATGTTCTGAATCTGGGTTTCTTGTCATTTTTCTTTAGTGATCTATTTAGTGTGTGTGTGTGTGTGTGTTATGTGTTCTGCCTGCATACATATATGTGCATCACATGTGCTTGGTGCCCACGGAAGCCAGAAGACCTTATTGGGCTCCCTGGAGTCAGCAGATGGTTGTGACTTATCCTTAGAAAGGTTGGCAAGAGTCACGAAGGTATTTGAGAATAAAGACAAAAGTATCAGCACCGCTTTCTTATACAGAACCATCATTCTTAAATTGCACTATAAGTCAGTCTCAGATTGGTGGGCTCTGCCTGCACAGCTGGTGATGTAGGAAGTCTGCAGCGTTTGCATTGTTAATAAGTTGTTAAATGATTATTGTTTAGGATCTAAGTGTTGAGGATAATACAGTGAGGTAACAGAGATCTTAGCTTCAGCTAATACTTTAGTGTCCATAATATTTTGCAAGCCTGTTGATAATTGAGGAAATTTTTGGCTTTTCTAAGCTTCAGCAGTGCCGCTAGACAGTGCTGTGAGTGTCTGATAAACTCATTAAGAGGTTTGAGTTAAAACAAGTAAGACCCTAGGAACACAACTATGACACAGTGTCAACTACATCTTTAGCGAAGTGAAGCATTACCATCCCAAGTCTTTTCTATTACTAACTTTATGCCTGGAGTCACCATTTAATGTCTCTCAGGCTGAGTTTCATGATCTTTGAAATGGTTGGTTTTGTGGGTGGGGAGGATGGAGATGGACATTAGTCATTAACATTTTAGATCCCGTCTTAATTATGTTCTTTAAATTGTTTTGATCCTTACAGGTTACGAGTAAATTGTGTAGGAGTTTTTGATGTTTTAACATTTGATAACAGTCAAAATAATAATCCTTTGGCATTAATGGCTCAGTACCAGGTGAGTAAGAGTTAGTATGGGTGCTTATTTTGGTTTTTTTTTTTTCTGTTTTCTCTCTTAAGCTAAACTGGGTTTTAAAGTATTTGGGGTTTTAAGTTTTCCTGCTCAGTGTTTGATACCTGTTAGTTTTACTCTAGAATGCATGTCCTACTACAATATTTTCCAAGGATTGACATTAGAGCACCCTGTTCTGTGTTTTTCCTTTGTTGCCATAAAGGCTGTCATTTTTTGTATATTACCAGAATTTTATTATTCTCTAAATTCACTCTATTATTTCTGATTCAGGCTCCATAGTGTTCTTAACTATTTTCTTATTGACATAGAACTTAAGAACCCATTCCTGGGTATGTAATCTAGTTGTAGAAAAGTTCTTAGCAAATTCCAGGCTCTGTGTTGCTCTCCATATGCCAGTACTGCAAAAAACAACAGAGAGACTGTCCCTGTGGGGAAGGAGTAGGGTAGGTGCTTCCAGATTGATTCCTGTGTGTAAACCTGGGTAGCTGGTTTGTCTTGCAGTGCTTCACATTGGGACATACAGCTATCGCTAAAGCTGTAGGTTTTAGGTTTTGTGTGTAAGAAGTCATGCGAGGTTTGTTTGTTTGTGTTTGGCTGCTTGTTAATCTGAGGTTTGATGCAAGGCAGAATGGCTTCGTCACATGAGGAGGCACTATTGTGTTGTCCTCCACTGTTCAACTTTGGTTTGTTTTAAAAGAAGTTTTAGTTTACTTTAGGATAAGACAAGTTTCAGAACAAAAAGGAAGGAAATGATGGGATGAGAAATAAGAGTCCCAGGCCGTGTTCTGTGTTTGGCTTCATGCGACAGTCTGTGGCTATTGAACCGCAAGGCGTGCTGTTGGGGATTTAGAGGCACTCTGACACACAAGTGTTTGCATGCCGTTCCTATCTTAGTTCCCCTTGGCTGTGCCTACCTTAGCAGGCTGCCTTGGTTGATACCTGGTATCCAGTGGGCACGGTGGGAAGGACTCGTGATGCGAGTGAGCACAGAGCACAGCTCCAACAGCAGATGTCTTCCATCTGAGTGCGGTCTACTCCTCCTCTTCTCACGGACGGTCATTTCTTAGTGTCTGCTGCTGCTGCGCTCTACTTAGGAACTCACTGGCCTAATTTCTATCTTCATCCAGAAATGACTAATGAGCTAGGTGTGCACTAGGGAGTAGGCTGAAGGCAGGCCAGTGAGTTTGAAGGTAGAATAGGCTACTTTGAGCCGGAATGTGACTGAAAATTACTAAATACTAGTGATTTAGATATGTCTTAAGGAAGTTACACTACATTTTTGGATAATATTTAAAGCCGGTACTACCAGGAATCTAGAAACTTCTTCTTTTTTTTTTTGGTTTTTCGAGACAGGGCTTCTCTGTATAGCCCTGGCTGTCCTGGAACTCACTTTGTAGACCAGGCTGTCCTGGAACTCAGAAATCCGCTTGCCTCTGCCTCCCGAGTGCTGGGATTAAAGGCGTGCGCCACCACGCCCGGCGAAACTTCTTGTCCAGGCTAAAAAATAAAACTCATGCCTTAGAATTATCACTGTATATTTTAGATAGAATTATCATTTTAAAGTTAGTATTTAACTAAGAAGCTCTGCCTGCACAAAACCTTGGGTTCAACCTCCAGCACTAAACTATTGTGTATTACTATAAAATAGGACCACGTTGTAAAACTATTGTTTATGACTATAAAATAGGACCACGTTGAATTTTCTGAGTCACTTTTTTGTTTTTTGCAGATGGGTAATATTTCACTTACTTTATTGTGTAATAGCTTGTAAAATGAGGCTTTTTTAAAAGGGAGATAGATTATTACCTTAAATTACAACCAACCAACTATTTTATTAGCCTGGGGCAACCATTTTATTATAAATAAAGTGCCTTTATTTATAAACTGTCAGCTTTCAACCAGTTGTCACTCTCTTTACTTTTCAGTAAAATGCATTTCTCAGGTTTCTTTTCTCTTTTTGTTGTATGGATGTAGAAGATTTTTGTATAGATTATTATAGCAAGGTCTAGAAGAGATTTACAGACAATCCCAAAGGGGAGGTTTTGTTTTGTTTTGTTTTGAACAGAAAAGAGGGCTCAGGAGAGAGGAGCACATTGTTTGTTGTAGTCTATTTCTCACAGGCTGTTTCAGACACGTGACTAGAGACTGACTTTCAGTAAAGTGGACATAAGTAGAGCCATAGCTAGAATCAGGAAAAAAAAAAAAAAAAAAGAAACCAAGAATCAGGAAGACACTGAAAATGAGTTGGGGGAAACCTCCTGAATTATACAAATGGGGGCGGGGAGGGGGGGGACCAGATGGAGGTAAGAAGCAAAATAAATGGAAAATTATTTAGCTGGAAAATACAGGGGAAAAAAGAGTTCCTCGAGTCGTTAATGCCAAAATTTCTTAACTAATGAAGACTATTAATCTTTTATTTAAAAGTAAATTGTAATGTAAACTGGTTTATGTAGTATGTATCTTCTTTCTGAAAATGGCTGTTTACGTCCCGAGTCAGCTTTAGATAGGTGCAACACTCAGATAGATACTCACGTAGCTCTCCTATGGGTCCTTTGCTCTCACATGGGATATGAAGTATTTTAGGAGGAACGCATCAAACCAGGATGGAGCCAGACTGAGACTTGTTCTGTTTCAAAGCTTGGGAGGCTGTCTGATGTTACAGTCTGCTCACACACTTGATAAATGAGCACCTGTAGTTTACTTTGCTGACTACAATGTATTGAAACCATGTACAAATGGGAAATACTATGTATTTATCAAAGCCAAAAGTTTTGTACTTTCATCAGCACAACTTGGGAGATTTTATTTGTTCTTAGGTTGACTGAAGGACTCCTAACATTCAGTAGCCAGACAGGGATGACATTGGCACCTCCCACCAACTCACACCCTCCCACACCAGGCTGCTGTCAGGACCCCTAAATATGGTATTAATCCTTGGCTTCTTCCAACAAATTGAACATATTTTGTAAAATTACTCAGTTCTCACCTGATCACAGAAACTCATGTGTAAAATGTCAGGGCCGTACTGGTAGTTTTGAATAAAATGTTGAGTTTGAACAGCTAAGCATTTTAGTAATGGAGTATAGCATGTAAACTATTTAGGTCAACTATTTAGGGATAGCCATCTGTTGCTGCAGTTCACTGGTGATTGCCTTAGAATCCTTGGCTCCCTACATGCCCATTTCATATTCTATCAAGGCCCCGTGCTTCTCAGCCACTCAGAACATTATCAGGAGGGACTTTGAGAGACACCAACCCCTAGACTTTATCACTTATGGGTAACACCAAAACTCATGTGAGGAGGAGGCTACTTAGACATCATTTTTTTAATTTGGTTTGTATTTTAGCTCTTTGGATGTTTTTAATTTATGGCTAGATTTGAAAACTATAAGAAAAAAATGCTCAGTAGATGAACATGGATTCAGTAACTGACTTGATATCTCAGATCCTAAGCATTTATAGAAATCATCAGTAAAAGTTACTTCAGTTGTGTTCCGTGCTTAAAGCAGCCACATTCTTTCAGGCACATGGTGATTGTCTTTGCAGGGGACTGTTCCGTTTGCTGGAGTTGTAATCAGCGCTCAAATCCTTTTAGAACAGTGGTTTTCAGTCTGGGGGTTGTGACCCCTTTAAAGGTCAAATGACCCTTTCCCATAGGGTCAGATATTAGATTGTTATAATCCATAACAGTAGCAAAATCACAGTTATGAAATAGCAATGAAAACAAGTTTATAGGTAGGTGTCACCGCACCATGAGGAGCCGTATTAAAGGGTCAGAGCATTAGGAAGGTCTTGATGAACACTGTCAGAAGGAAAGCCTCACAATAATGGACCATTTTTAAAACAAAAAATGGAGGGAAAAAGAATTCAAAGACCTATTATTACCAGTGAGCAAAAATAGCTCACTATTGGAAAGCAAAGACACAGGGTGTCATTGATGTCTGCCGTCCGTTTTGATGTTCTATGATAACTGTGATCTGAATGCTTGCTTGTAGTGGGCTGTCTTGTCTCCACATTCACACGGCTGTCTTGAACTAGGAAATGTGTGTTTAGTCCCAGTGATCTTGGCAGTGCAAGCATGTGGTGGCCCTCAGTTCTGTGACACGGGGAAGAGTATCAGGTGCATTTAAAATTTCAGAATAAAAACACAAACGTTGGGACAAGTGAGAGAGATAGCTTAGCACATTAAGACATCGCCATGTTAGCCTGGAGACCTGTGAGGGAATCTCTGTAGCCCGCATGTAAAGGTGGGAAGAGAAAGCTGACTTCAGAGTTGTCTTGGTACCTGTCTCAATCCCCTCCTGCACCCCCCATCCCCCATGAAAACATAAAAGCTTGTAAAAACAACAGTTCCATAATTGGAATGTAAATTGTTTACAGTAATGTTTCCTAAAAGTATGGTGGTCCTAGAAATGCTTTCATTAGGATGACTTGGATGCCCTCAAATGTTTGGGCCTATTAATTAAATGAGACTGTGACAGAGAGGCTCAGTAAAGTCACAGTGATTCTGAAAGTAACCATGCTCCTCGTGTCTCTCTGTCTCTCTCTCTCTCTCTTTTTCTCTCTCTGTGTCTCTGTTTCTGTTTCTCTGTGTCTCTGTCTCGCTATGTGTCTGTCTCTTTCTCTCTCTGTCTCTCTCTCTCATAATGTACTATTCCTGTTAGGTGATGTGTTCAGTGTGTTTGAAAGTATACCTGTAAAGTAGAAATTAAAAGTTATGTTTATTTTCTCATGTCAGCAAGCAGATCTGATATCATTAGGAAAAGTTGTGTTGGCTTTGGCTTGCAACTCTTTGGCAGGAATTCAGCGAGAAAATTTACAGAAAGCCATGGAATTGGTGACAATCAACTACTCCTCTGACCTGAAGAACCTCATCTTGTAAGTTCATGAAGCAGAGTGGTCCTCTGTGATTAAGATAGAAATTTCCATAGGAGCCGTCCCACTGTTTAAAGTTAGCAGACGCAAGCAGTTACTGATTTCCTAATCTTTATTGATAACTATGTATTTCTTAGGATGGATTTATAAACCAGTTTGTTAGTCACTTGGTCAGAGAGTGCCTTCTAGAGTTGTACTGATAGCCACTTATTGCTAGCTCTTTGGTTACACTAGTCATACTGAAGAGCTCCATAGCCATGTATGTAGACCCCAGCTAAGGCATGGACAACACAGACAGAACCTTTCCATCTTTTGAGCTCCCTCGGCCAGTGTTGCTCTAGATAGTGAGAGATGATGTAATACGGCCCTCTTCAAAGTCCAGTTATGTGTATGAATCTCTGCTCCAGGGGTGCAAGTCAATGGAAGACTCCAAGAAGTCTTTGAATATAAGTTTGGGATGAATTTGACTTTCACTGTGGACTACCATTACCACCAAAGGATCCATTACTGTCTCTTGACACAAGCGGGAGGGCACACAACTTTTACTACAGCTATGAGTTTAATCTAGGGGGAAAGATGCTAAGAAAACTCTTCAAATTTTCCCTATTATGTTCTAGAAGCCATTAGAATTTATTGATCCTAATCAATAGTCTCTTTTAGCTTCCAGTGAACCTTTCTGCTCTTTCTGTGTAGCCCTGGATGATCCAGTTTCTTTTTGGACCAGCCCTGGGGTATGGAACTGGGGGATGGAGGATGGGGCTGCCCACCTGTTCTTTGTTACATTGGCTTCACCGTCTTGCTTGTGAGACACTAGAAGCCAGTGCTTGCCTGGGACCTAGAAATAGTCAGTTAAGATGATAGAGCTTTGGGAAGAAGGATTTGTGTATGATTCCACCCTTAGCTTGCAATGTCCAGGGCTTTCTGGACAGTTACACAAGGCTATATGATCTCTAGATACACCTTTTTTAAAAAGTAGAAGTTAAGGATACTTTTTAAATTTACTTTATATTAATAATTATTGAAAGAGGATAATATGTGAGGTTTCATATACTATTCTTTTTATATACTTGAAAATTTCCTTAGAAAACAGTAAATAATTTTAAAAAAATCCTTTGTTAGTGACAAAAAAAAGGTAAATAAGTAAAAAGTCATTTCTCATTAGTTACAGTAAATTCCACCAGATCTACATAAGACTGCTTGACATGAATTGCAGTTCAGTCTCAAATAATCTGCAAGTGGGGTGTCATTATTAGCCCCATTTTAGATACAAGAAAGCTGAGACACAATAAAGTAGACTTGTCCGTGTGGCACATAGCTGGTAATAGCTTTTAGTATGATTGGGTAAATGTTGTAAACATTAGTGGTTATAATGGATAACTAAGATAATTTGTGTGTTATAATCATTCATTTACTCATCAAAAAGATGCTTACATAGGGGTTGGAAAGATGGCTCAGCACTTAAGAGCATTGGCTGCTCTTCCAAAGACCTAAGTTCAATTCCTGGCACCCACATGGCAAGCTCACAACCATCTGTAACTCAAGGTCTAGCAGACATGCAGACAGATGCCAATGCATATAAAAGTAAATAAATCTTTAGAAAAAGAATGCTTACTATGTGCCAAAATCTGGGAAGACTTTAATAGGATTAGCAGAATTTTTGTACATCTTTTAGATGCTTTCAAAAGACATGTAAAAGACTGGCGAGATGGCTCAGCAGTTTAGAGAGTCTTGCCCTTACAGAGCCCTTAATGTTCCCAGCCCCATACCCAGCAGCAAAACTGCCTGTAACTACAGCTGCAGGGCATCAAATTCCTCTTGGGGCCTCCGTGTGCCTCTACACTCGTCATACCTTACCTCAACATACACACAACAACTAAATCTTAAAAACAGACAGACATAAAAACAAGCAGGTTGTTTGCAGGCAGAGATTAGGTCCTGGACGAAAGCCTAGTTAGACAGGAGGTGAGACAAGGACTGACCCTTCTGAGTGATTAGAGGCCAGGTATTAACAGTCATTGCATTCTGTAGGCAGCCCAGAAAACAGCAAGACTTTCTGCCTTGATGGTGATAGAAAAAGAGTTGAACTGATCTCTTGTGCTCTGAGTCTGTAGAGATTTTCCAGAAATAACAGGTGACCCATGAAATCATGGAGCAGAGGATAGTTCTTTTGGGCTAATTCAGTTTTTTCACAATTTAAGATTCATTTTTAGACTGAAAAGTTATTTTTGGTTAGGTGTGGTGGCATCTGCCTGTAGAAAGAACCCAGGAGTTTAAAGCTAGTTTGGGCAGCATAGCAAGACACTGTCTTGAAAACCGCAGCAGTTTATCTTTGAAGAACAGGAGGGAAAACTCCCCATCCCTCAGCCTTCCAGTGTTTTAACCCTCAGAATTCTTGATAGCCATTCCATTTAGCACTGTTGACACAGGGGCTCCAGGGTGGCCATGGGTAGGCGTGGCATCCTTCTGCTTTCCTTTCCACATCTCTGACTGTGAGCACACAGAGGAGAGATGGTGGATTGGTAAATGTCTAGGGGAAAGAAGGACTACTCAAGTTTCAGAATGGAAATTTGCATGAAAAGTATGTTTTCAAATTGTGAGTGCCAGATTATAGTGACAGCAGCATCTGTGTGCTTGTGGCTGTGTTGTTGTTAACCCCTGCTGACCATTCATGGGATTCTTCTCTGTCTTGGTAGGTACTTGTTGACTGACCAAAACAGGATGCGGAGTGTGAATGACATCATGCCCATGATTGGTGCTCGGTTTTACACTCAATTGGATGCTGCTCAAATGAGAAATGATGTTATCGAGGAAGACCTTGCTAAGGTAGAGTCTAGTTCCTGTGTAACTTGGTATAAAGTACAGCGTTCACTGAGCCAGCTAGCTGGGACTGTGATGCTCCTGTTCACAGTAGGCAGGAGTTTAGTCTCTAGTATCCTATTCATAATTGTGTCTAAAATTGGTTTTGTTTCACGTTAGCATTTTAAAGAATTCCTAGAATTGATGAGTTGCGTACTCTCCTGAGTACAACTGTGCACAGGAGCAGGCATATGTTAAAGAGCAGACGCAGCAGTGTGGGTGTTAGTGCTTGCTGCACTGGAGTGATGTGGGTACAGAGTACCATTTTTAAAGACTCGGTTCATATTCAGTTAGCTGGAACACTAACATTCTCTCTCTTTTTAAAATGTTTTATAGGAGGTTCAAAATGGAAGACTGTTTAGGCTTCTAGCAAAATTGGGAACAATCAACGAGAGGCCGGAGTAAGGGTTTACAGTATTTACAGCATGTTTTAAAACCAAGGGTTCCAGTTTGTGTAAGGAATGAGCGAACTACCTTCTTAATGGTTTTATTTTGAAAAGGGAAGTTCTCATATGAAGTGACCATAAAACTGCTAGTTCTTAAGAACTGTTTGAAACCACAGCCTGGATGTGGCTGTTGTTAAGAATGTGTATGCCATACTGGAAATTGGCCGCGCTGTGCAGACTCCAGGCAGTGGCTCCTCCTCCTGTAGGAGGCCTCGTCTCCTCAGTTTCTCTTGTCAGTTGAGAGACGCTAGCAACCCCTTGTTTGTAGTGTTTCCTTCTTTTCTATGAAAATGCGCTTTTATAGATGTCATTATTGGTAATGAAGTGACATCATTACTTTATGCTGTCCCAGTTCTACCTGTTAAGTTAGCGTTACCTATGCAGAGTTGATGTCTGTACCTTGTTAACTGTTGAGACGGGCTGGACAGGGTTGCATCGTGATTAAAACGTGTAAGTTACACATCAGAATTGTCTCACTTCTCAAAGAGGTAGGTGACAGACAGGTGCTTGTGGGTTTTTCTTTTACAGCTTATTTTTATGTAATGTGTATGGGTATTTTGCTTGTATGTGTATTGTGCACTGCGTGTGTGTCTGGTGTCTTAGGAGGCAGAATATGACCTCAGATCCCCTGGAGCTGCAGTTGAGTCACTGTATGGATGCTGAGACTCTAACCCAGGACCTCTTAACCACTGAGCCATCTCTCCAGCCCTGCTTGGCTGTTTTGAAAATGAAGAGTCTCAGAATCATCTCTAATAATCCGTCCTAATAAGAGGATGTGTGCTGAACCAGTTTGGAGACCTGTTTCAGCCTGTTCATTTATTCACTCCTGTATTTCAAAAAGGTGGCTCTTCTGTGACTTTTCTTGGTATTTGATCCACCTGGTGACCCACCCATTCCTTCAGTCTATGCTAACACATAGATCTGAGATCTCTGTTCTCGGGGCTGGCACTGCTGGGAAGAGGTAGGTGCATGCTGTTGTCAGTGTGCCCAAAGTAAAGCCTGATTCCAGTTCTTCTCTCAGTTTTCAGTTATGCTGTCTTGGAGTTGATCATAGTTGCATATAGTGAACTTAAGCAGATAATTCTACAGCAGTAAACTTTCTGACAGTTACAGAATGCCTTGAGCCATAGGTAGCCTATCTGTTCCTCTTCTCACCTTGTGTTCTTGTCCAGGCTGGTTGTGCCTCGCGGCTGCCACATGAATGCCTTCCTTCCCTCATTCCGGAGTCTTGGCTTCCTCCCTCTCTGGAGCGCAGGCTCCATTGCCTCTCTTTTCCTATCATTTATCCCTTGCCAGTGGAGCTCACCCTCTTGTACACCTTTCATGTGAGGTGAATTCATGAGTCCTTTGCAAATCTAAAGTACTTTCTCATTTTATACATTATTGATATGTGATATTATATATATATATATATATATATATATATATATATATATAATTCTAAACTGTCCTTATAAAATTTTATTTATATTTTTAATACGAAATTTTAAAGTTTTGTAGAATAGTGAAAAATATCGTCACTCTTTTCATACCTGACATGCTCAGTCTTTCCAGTTAATCCTTACCCTGACTAATTTATTGATAAAAATTTTATATTTATTTTCAGAGTTACAAGTATAAATATATTGTTTATCTCCCCCTTTTAATTAACGTAAACATTATCACTTCTCACAGTATTTTTTTTTAAAGATTTATTTATTATTATATCTTAAGTACACTGTAGCTGTCTTTAGATGCACCAGAAGAGGATGTCAAATCTCATTACAGATGGTTCTGAGCCACCATGTGGTTGCTGGGATTTGAACTCAGGACCTATGGAAGAGCAGTCAGTGCTCTTAACCACTGAGCCCTCTCTCCAGCCCCACTTCTCACAGTATTAATGTTAGAAATCATTTTGTTCAGCTCTGTTTGGAATTAGGCAGGCTCCTACATGAAACACGAGCCTGCTGGGCTTCTCCCTCTGCCACCTTATGATGGAGGCATTGCTCCTGTGTTCGAGAACACACTGGAGGCAGACAGCTTAGCTACCTAGTCGTGGACTGTTGATGCCATGAGCTACAGACAGTGCTGCAGGGACCTGTTCACCAAAGAATAGAGAAGCAGTGGAGTCTTCAGAGACCAGGGGTGTTGCAAGGATTGTGTTGTACTGTTCGTGAGAGGCCTGACTGAAAATGCTTGCCTTGGAAGTTGGGATTTTGTCTGTTGTGCTGTTGGTTGGTGTCCTTGCCTGCTGTAGGTTGCCTGTTTGGGGACTTAGTTGTCTCTGACCGTGCTCAGGCTCATCCTCGGTAGATCTCTGTATGTTTGATCAAATGGATCAAACCTTTTTTATGCCTCTGTGTTCAGGTTAAGAATGTTGTTTTATACTTAGAAATGAATGAGTGACCTCATGCTTTCTTCTAGAATGCTCGTGACTTCTTTCCCCGAGTCCATTGCTGCTGGTTCTCTGACTTCTCCTCTGCAAACCCTGTCTAAACACAGTGGCCCTTCCTAGTTTGCTCAGTGCTGTCTAGTTCTTGCTAATTGCAGAGCATGCTTTTTCTGGGACTAGCAGCCTCAGCTTCCTCTTTCCAGGATAGGCTCATGTTTCAGCTCTGTCCACCCTCTTCTCAGAGCACCGTGTAGCTGGGTAGAATCCCTGCTTTCTCAGGTTACTGGAGTGACGTGTGTCCTACCAGACTATAGGTTCCTCCGGTCACTTAAAACTACCAGTGGTCTCTGGTTCTCCAGTTCCTCACAGCTTCACCTTCTGGTGAAGTGTAGAAGCCTAAAAGCTACCTTGCTTTCTAAACATTCCCTCCTCTGTGTGTTCCTCGGTAAAGTGGAAACTTAGCTGATGCCTCTGGAACACGGAAGGAGGAGAGGACCTACAGCCCTGGCTCAGAGATGTCTACAGTTTTTTCTACTTTGTACTAGTCATAAAGATTGAATAGCATGTAATGGGCAACTGTTCCTGTGAAGAGAATATGTGATATATGTACTTTTGGGTGGGTTGTGATTTTTTTAAGCACTTTTCAGAGCCCCTCCAATTTCTTATTAACTGGGGAAGATTAGATGAGTCTTGAGTCTGAAAAATATGGCTATGTGGCATGTAGAGTGAGTTACTGAGGTCAAATGTTAACCCCCCCAGGTTTCAGAAGGATCCAACCTGGTCAGAGACTGGAGACAGATACCTTTTGAAACTCTTTAGAGATCATCTCTTTCATCAGGTGACAGAAGCAGGTGCTCCTTGGATCGACCTCAGTCACATCATTTCTTGTCTTAACAAGGTACTTGTAAGGAAAAGAATCATGTTTAATAGGTTCTTACTATGTCAGTGTGTGTGTGTGTGTGTGTGTGTGTGTGTGTGCGCGTGCGTGTGTGTGCATGCCCCATGTGCACATACAAGGTCAGAGGACACTTTGGAGTTCCTCTGCTTTGTGCTGGTGTGTCATGCTTGGTGTCAAGCGCTTGGGCCACTGGGAACTCACCTGCCTTGTAGATTTTTGAGATCACAGGATAGCTATTACAGCTTAAAGAGCCGTCGTGCGAGCCGTCGTGCGTACAAATGCTAGGATCCTGAAGAAGACAGGATGTATGCTTGCTGGACATTTTGTTTGTTTGTTTTTTTGTTTTTCGATACAGGGTTTCTCTGTGTAGCCCTGGCTGTCCTGGAACTCACTCTGTAGACCAGGCTGCCCTCGAACTCAGAAATCCACCTGCTTCTGCCTCCCGAGTGCTGGGATTAAAGGCGTGTGCCACCACCGCCCGGCTGCTGGACATTTTTTAAAGTGGGAATTTTTTGTCTGGGCATGGTGGCTCATGCCTTTAATCCCAACACTCAGAAGCAAAAGCAGGAGCATCTACAGCAGCGATCTCACCCTTCCTCATGCTGCGACCCTTTAATGCAGTTGCTCGTGTTGTGGGGACTCTAATGTCTTCATAACTCTAATGTTGCTACTGTTATGAATTGTAATGTAAATATTTGATATGCAGGATATTTAATATGTGATTCTTAAGTGACTCAAGGGGATATCTGATCTGTGACCCAAAGGGGTTGTGACCCACAGGTTGAGATCTGCTGATGTAGTTTTCATATGTGAACCTTTTAATATGATAAAGCATCATAAGATGACCGTGGTCCTTCTTTTATACTTTGTTTTGTAGACATGTCACTTCGTTTTATTAAGTAGTATGATTGCATGCATTCAGTATGTTTGCATATATGTAGATACATGTGTAAGTATGATAAAAGAGACCAAAGGGGAAAGGGAAGGGCTGACACCCAGGGTTGTCCTCTGACCTCCACCACATGCACCTTAGCACATGGGGGTGGGGCGTAGCTGGAGTAAATCATGGCCTTTGTATAAGTTAGGATTAAACAGGGTAGTGATGGTCAGGGGCCAGATCTGTTCCACACACTTGATTTTTTTGTTTGTTTACTTATATTTTAAATAGCTTGCAAAGTGACACTTTTTTGTTTTTAAAATGTGGAAGGAAAGTGTATTTATTTTGCTCCCCCTCAGATCTGTGGAAATATTTTCTGCCTCAGCACACCGTGTCTACCCTTAAAGTAGTGGAAGAGCAGGTAAACAGTGCATGGCAGACCTGCTGACTCCCAGGCTCAGCTCTGCTGCTCAGTGCTGTGTGCCTCTCGTCCACCTTACACGTGTGCCTTACTTTCCCATCTCTCTTAACTTCTCTTAAAGGGAAAACAGTGGGGGGGATCCATAAGTAGGAAACATTCCTAACCGATCTCATAGCTTGGTATCGTTAGTATCAGTTAGTAATTAAAACTGCTTTGTTTTGTTTTTTAAAAATGTAGATACTGACAGTGGTACTTAAGTAAGCTACAGACAGTCGTCTTGAGAAGACTGGATTTCATATCCTAAAATAGTAAATCTTGCTGGGCGTGGTGGCGCACGCCTTTAATCCCAGCACTTGGGAGGCAGAGGCAGGCGGATTTCTGAGTTCAAGGCCAGCCTGGTCTACAGAGTGAGTTCCAGGACAGCCAGGGCTATACAGAGAAACCCTGTCTCGAAAAACCAAAAAAAAAAAAGTAAATCTTATTTCAAATCTGAAATGCCAATTCCCCAAATTCAATGAGTATATTAAAAAGGAAGCTAACCATATTGATTAAGGTCGAAGAATCTGAAAAAGGCCATTTTTATGGAAATGATGACAGAAATTGTTGGTAAATATTTTGAAAGTTTTAAGCCTCCGGTGAAAAGTAAAGCTTTTTAATGAATCAATTAGTGGAATACTGAAAGAAGAAACTTAAAAAAATAATAATGAAAACCATATCCTAAATATTGTTACCAAACCCCAGTAATGGAATAGGTAGATCGAGATCATAAGCTGGAACCCATAGAGGAAGCTACAGAAATAGATTATGGTGGTGCACACCTGTAGTGCCAGCACTCAGGACACCGAGGCAGGAGGATCTTTTGAGTTATGAGGCCAGCCTGATCTACAGAGAGAGTTGTGGGACAGCTAGGACTACACAGAGAAACCCTGTCTCAACAAACAAACAAATCAAACAGAAAGATAGGAAGGTGCTCGTTTGACATGGAGCGCTGGTAGTTGTTATAACTCATTGGTGACATCTAATTGACATTCTTTGGAGAGCAGTTTGGCTGTGGGTACCAAGCTGTGAAGACATTCATGCTCACATTTGATAGTACCCTGAAGGTTGCCTCCTAAGTTCTACACTGTAAGTGCATTCTGTTCTGTTCTGTACTGGTATTTATAATCTAGAAAGTAGAAACTATTGAGTAAATAATTAGTGCCAAGTTGGCAGAAGATAGTCATCAGACACATTCTAAACACTAGGGCAGGGCAGGCAGAGGAAACAGCAATCTTTCTTTGAATTCTTAGGAATTTTGACCCATGGTGTAAGCTGTTTATGGAAATCTGAAAGGGACTGTGATAGAAATAACTTTCATTTATTATAGTTTTTCATCCATCATCATGAAAAATGTCCTAAAATAGATTAATCTTCCTCACAGTAAGTACTGCATATTTTTTATACCTTACCTCTTTCAGCTAGATGCTGGTGTGCCAGAAAAAATCAGCCTGATTTCCAGAGACGAGAAGAGCGTGCTGGTGGTGACATACAGTGACCTAAAACGCTGCTTTGAAAATACCTTTCAAGAACTGATTGCGGCTGCAAATGGTCAGTTGTAGTATTTGCTAAAAATGTTGAGAGGGCATGGTGAAGGACCAAGCCTCTAGCCAGTTTGCACTACGGCTGAACTGTCCTCCATCTCCTGCCACCAGGGGGAGGAGCAGGAAGGAGCGAAGCTTCTCACACGTGGGTCAGGCGCACTGTTACTTGAGAGGAAGACTGTCTGTCTCATTTTGTACGCACTCTGGCTGCCACAGGCCTCCGAGGAATTTGTGCAGACTAAGGTCACCCTTCAGTGAATGATGCTCCTGCTTACGGTTTTCCACTTGTGTATGCACTAATTGTCATTTTTTAAAGACTTTTTTCCTGATCTTTGACCTCTTGCCACATTGTACACTTACTAAGGGAACTATTTGCAAGGACAAAAACAAAGGGGGCAGCTGTTCGCCACTGAGAGATGCAGAATTTGCTCTTGGGGGGATGGGCCAGGTCAGTACTTTAGTTCATAAAATGCCATGTAGTGCATAGTCCTTATGAGTATTTTATGCAAGCTCCACATGCCAGCCACCCACTGTTAGCTCAAGTTGAGGCTTGTATTGTGTTTAAGAACACGCAGAGAGAACTATCATTGAGCTGTCAGATATGAATTCCCGTTTGTTGATTTAAATCCTTTTCCAGGTAACGATCGGAACAGTAACTGAAGGAGCAGGCGCTGCTCTTCTCCAGGTTCATCTAGAGGCTTCTTCAGAGAGGCGTCTGCCTGCCAGTCACATACACTTATATTGACGTAATTTTTAATAGCAAAATGAAATTGTGCTGAAGGCCTAAACGTGGAGGAGTTATATTACCTTAGGGTCTTTCCAGTTTGTGTGTTTGGGGGTTTTTTTTTTTGTTTTGTTTTTTTGTTTTGTTTTTGTTTTTTTGTTTTTGTCTTTGAACTACAGCTTTATAATGGTACTTTACACTGGATAGACTCAGACACTGTCGAAGGTGAGCTGAGCACAGCAGTGGCCTGATGCTTTGCGCCTGACTCTGGAGGGACACTTTTCTGCTGTGCCTTCGCACTCACTGCTTAACCCAAAGGACCGGGACTTTTGATAGAACTCACCCTGTAGGGTCGGTCATCTGAGAAGGCCATTTCAAAAGTTGGAGTTTTCCTCCATGGAACTTACTATTTGGACATGCAGTTGTCGCCAAACTCAAGTATTGTGGGATTTGTGGTTACTTCGATACTGAAGACTGCCAAATACATTGGGATTTTCTCTTAAACAGCCGCCATGAAGACTTCATCTCCTTCCTGGTGCCGCGTCTTGAGCGCACACTGGGTGTGCACCCCATACCTGGGAAGAAATGTGGGGATTCGGAGGTCAGGACAGACTCCCAGCACTTGCAACTGATGTTACTGTCTTCGTTTTTAACAAGTATGCGTATTTGTATATTTCAGAGAAGTTTTTAACATTTCTCTGTCCACTTTTTATAAGCTTTAAAATGATTTTTCTCTGCCTTGAAATTTGCATCAAGAAAAAGCACCTCTCTTCACTGAAAGCTTTGAGGACTAGAGACACACTTCCCATGTCTAACAAGCACGTCTGTATCCGAGAGCGCTAGCATCAGTTGTTAATGAGAAAATCAATTACTGCATTTGATCTGGATGGATTTTTAAAAGAACATAATGTTCAATATTCCAAGGATAATGAACATTTGCCACCATGATGTTCCTTGTGTTTAAAGGGAACGAGAACTTTTGGTGTACCACGCAGAAGTCTTTATCATTAGCTCATGTATTTGAGGAAGAGCAGCTGTCTTTTTATATGTTTTTTGACAAATCATATTGTAATTCTTTTGTACAAAAAAGAACTACTTGTATTCTAGAAGAAATATGAAATGCTTAATTTATAAGCGGGCTGGAGATTTTTTTCCAATATTGTTTTCTTTGAAAATGAAAGGGGATCATCTATTTTAGTTTTGGGGGCCTGGGAACTTTTTGAAAATTTTCATTTGTGGACCAATGTTATGTGAATGCTAAGGGCGGGCAGGGGTAACATAGGGCTCGGACCTCTAGTCCTGCATAGACCAGCAAACTCCCCTCTGCAAGGCAGGTTCACATCACAACCCCGAGTGTCTGCATCAGAAATGCTAGTCTGCTTCTGCCCCAGCAACCTCAGGACTTGGTTTGGGTATAAAAGGTAGTCAGCTGAAAGTTCCTAAGTAAATAGTGTCAGCCAGAAAACAGTCGGTGTCAGGTGATACGTATTTCTTAGCTTTGTTTTATATTTATTTTTCGTTTCATTTTCATTGGGAATGGTTTTCAAAAGAACTCTTGCGTTCTGCTTTGATGGGTTTCTTTGTTTTTCCGTTTCCTGGGAGCCCTCTTTCCCCAGTGTAAACCCATACAGGGGGTTGTCTGAAAGTTACGATTTAGTGCATCGAATGAAGGGTGTGAGCTCATCATAACTCCCTGTTATGACAGACACAGCACGGAAAGGACAACCCTTGAAATCATGTCGCGTCGTCACTTCAGCTGTGTACCCATCTCCAGTCCTGTTAGTGTATTCACTTCCCTGCAGATAACTTTGAGGGTGCCCTTATATTCAGCTTTGACCTTGGTTCTGTCATTGGATAGCAACATTGTCTCTAGAAAGCACCAGTGCGTTTAAGTTCTAATGTCACAATCCCAGTACCTGTTGCTCATCTTAACCCTGTTTTCAGTCTCTATGTGTATAGCAGTATTTTTTAATAAAGAATTGCAGAAATAAACTTGTATTTCTGTTGTTTTTATTACCAGTTCATATATGGTCTTGATTGGGTTTTTGAAGGCTGTTACTATGTATTTTGGGTGAAATGGTAGCAGATTTGTTCAGTGGTTTAGCAGTTATTTGTTGATTGTGGATCCCCTGTGCCCTTGGGTCTGTGCTGAGGCTAAAACTTAACAGATCCGAAGATTTGCAATGGACAGAATGTCCAAGAAACTATTTATCTGACAGAGTAGGAAATGGCATGGAGCGAGGTCCCTTCCCTCTTTGGGAAGGAAAGCAGGACCTCCCATGAGCTGGCAGCTAAGTATATCTCAGGGCCCATGCCTGTCCCTTGTGCAGAGAGAGAGACAAACTTCTCCAGTTTCTCCAAAAGCGTTCCAGAAGAACAAATTATGCAAAAATGTCATTAGCATTTGTTGAGCCTGAATAGTGTTTAATGTGGGTTATTGTGTTATTGTTTGTTTTGTTTTGTGTGTTTGAAATTCCTGTGATTTGAAGAGTTGAAGGCACAGAGTGGAAAGTGGTCAGGGGGCAGGAGACTAGAGTGGCCGAGGGATCAGCGACAGGAGATTGGCCAGTTGAAGGACTGGCAGGCGGCTTGAGGGGAACTTTCATATAAAAAGAGAATTGTAGCCATCCATGGATCCAGGTAAAAGTGAAAATGCACACTAGTTTGGAAGGCTTTTTAGGACAAGATGTTACAGCCAGGCCCGAGGTGACCTGGGACAAAAGCAGTGGAGCAGCTCCCATTTTCCTCACCCTACAGTCGGACAGCTCCCCTGGGCAGCGAGTTGTAGTTCCAGTTTAACACAAACCACAGAGATCCACACAGACTGCTGCGCCAGAAGGAGAAAGGCTGATTTAAAAACAAAAACAAAAAACAAAATCTGTGCCTTTAAACCTTTAAATCTTACTAACAAGCAGTGTGACAAAGTGGGTACGAACCCAGCTGGCTGCAGCAAAAAAAAAAAAAAAAAAAAAACCACCTAGGGTGGAAGTATTGGCCCCACGGCTGAGCCCTCGTTGACCTTGGCCAAGCAGCTTGCCCTCAGTGCCACGGTGGAATGGACTGGAATTTATCATCAGATACTATAACCCACTGTCTGTTCATGTCAAGCATGGTTCTCAACACCAAGGGAAGACACTTTCCTTGTGTTTGGAGCTTCCATTTTTCCTTGTCATTCCGAGGACAGTTACTTCCATTGCATTTACACTGAGTTGATTGTGAGTCTCCTAGGCAGGCTCTCAACTATACAGAAGAGTGTGAGAGTTTTGGTTGGGGGTGAGGGGATGCTAGAAACAATTCCCCTTGGATACTGGCAACTGTATGTAGTAATCAGAATGTAATTATGGTTAGGAGAACCAGTTATTACCAGATTTAGCAAATAAAAAGAGTTGAATCTAAGGATCAGGTACTATAACCATTTCTGGCATAAGCCTCTTGCATGGGAAACATTAATACCAGAAAGATGACCTGTGATTCTCATTTTCCTGGCCGTGTTTGCCCCTCTAGATGTGATGCAGTTTCAGAGGGTGGGCTGGCTCAGAGGTCTGATGTGAGCAAGGACTTGAAGGTCACGGAGTTGCCAATCCCACAGGTGAAGGCAAGTGAGGGAATGTTGTGGGACACTCAATACAGCTAGAACAGGCTTATGAAGTCAAGACCTGGGGAAGCTCCTAGCAAAGGCAAGCATGGTGGAGCGTGCATTTTGCCTTTCATCCTCTGTGAAAGGGCTGCTGGACAGTTGTGAGCAGAAGATTGGGAATGTGACACACTTAAAGATCACTCTGGCTGTCTTGTCAAGGACAGACCAGGGAAGAGGCGTGAAGCCACCACTGCTAGAGCAAGATTAGGGAGTTTTCTGTGGCCTTCTAAAGGAAAGGGGCAACAGACCAGGACGGCCTGAGAGAAGATGCAAAGTGTCGGATTCTGGTTGCCTTTTAAAAGCAGGACCAGCGTTGGATAAAGAAGAAAAGAGTGAGGCTTGGGATTGCTAGAAGAAAGATTTCTAAGTGGTTTTGATAGGAAGGCAGGGGGATCAGGAAGTGGGACAATTAAGTTTGTCCCGGAGCCTGAGATTTTTACACATTGTACTGGCACATTGTTTTGCACCAAGCTTAATGGTACACCTACCCTATTTCAGATTCTGTGGGTCAGGGATTTGGACAAGGCACCACAGGAATGACAACTAGGTTTCTAAGTTTGGAGCTTGAGGTGAGTGAGTTACAGCGGCAGGAGCTGGCCTGTCTGAATGCAGGGCTCTGCTGAGACACAGCCTCAGCATCTCCCCACGGCCTGGAGCTTGCAGAGAAATGAGCATCAAGAGGTAGGCAGACAATAGGTCCTTTCCTGACTGGTCCACCAAGTCATGCTATACAATGCCAGTCACTGAGGAAATGCTAGTCCTGAGGAAAGGGGACTTGGGAAAGACTGAGTAGTATGTGAGCTGTTGAGGCCAGCTAAAAGATACAGGCTCAGAGCACCGAGAAGAAACACCACCTTGGCCCTTAGGCATTCTGAGTTCAAGGCCCAGCCAGGACTGATCTGTATGTTGAAGATCCTCCATCAGACAGATGCCGTTTAAAGTCATGGTGTTGCTTGAGGTACCGAGCCTAAGTGAAGGTCCCAGCCCTAGAGCAATGTTCAAAGGTCAGCGAAGTGAGGTTCGGCTAGCTAGAGACCAAAGGAGAAAGGGGAGAAGGGAGTATTTTCTGCAGTCAAAGAGACATGCGTACAATGTGTGCATCGTGTGTACTGGTTCTTGTGGAGGCTGGAAAAGAGCATCCGATTCCTTTGAGCTGGGAACTCCAGCATGTGGGTGCTGGAACTCCAACTCGGCTCCTGTATAAGCAGCCAGTGTCATTAACTGCTGAGCCATCTCACCAGCCTCCGTCAGTCCTTCTATCTGTCCATGGTGTCTTAGTTATCTTTTCTATCACTGAGATAAGACACCATGCTGAAGGCAGCTTTATAGGAGAGTTTATTGAGGGCTCAGAGTTTCAGAGGGTTTGCGTCCATGACCATCATAAGCAGAGAGCATGAGAGCAGGCAGCCAGGCATAGTGCTAAGCAGTGGCTGAGAGCTTCCATCTTGATCCACAAGCACCAGGCAGCAAAAGCTAACTAGGGGTGGCTTGTGCTTTTGAAAACTCAAAGCTCAGCACATACACGCACACACCCATTGACACCACCTCCAACTAGGCCATACCTTCGAATCTTTCCCAAAGAGGTCCACCAACTGGGACCAAGCATTCATTCATATATAATTATAATATATATATATATATATATATATATATATATATATATATATATATATATATGCATATACATATACCTATTGGGTCTATGGTTATTCAAACCACCACAGAGCATCTCAATGGACCCGGAGCTCACCGTTTAGCTGGATTGACTGACCAGAAAGCCCCAGGGGGATCTACCTGTCTCTGCATAAACACTCACCTACTGCAGTGCCGGGGTCACAGATGTGCACTGCTGGGCTGGGCTTTTACATGCTTGAGTTACAGATCTGAACTCTGCTTCATGTTTGTGCAACAAGGTTTTTGTTTTGTTTTGAACCAAACTAAGCCATTTCCCCAGCCTCAAAGACTTTTTCAGAAACTGTACAACTGCTTGCTGGTGCTAGCTTAGGGACTAAGCCACCAGGTGGCTGATGGGCTTTTGCAGAGCGGCTTAAGTGTGAGCTCATGGCTCACACTGCAATCCTAAGTCGAGCTGGTTTTAAAGAGGAAGGAGAGGAGTTGGAAACCAGAGTTCTGCCATGAGGGACAAGGGAGAAATGATATGAGAGACATTGGTGTGTTTGTGTGGTCCCAAGGAAGGGGGACATAGAGGGGAGTTGATGAGAGGACCATCAAGAGCACTGCCATTGTGTAATTTCCCCACTGAAGGGAAAGGTAGTGAAGGTGCGTCCCAGTAGACAATGGAGTTCAGTCCTTCGGAGCACTTAGCATAGTTAACTGCCATGCAGGAAACACTCAGATGGGAGCAATTACAAGCTGCTGCCGAATGCCAAGCTGTGCAATGGTATTTGCTCATGGGTTACAACTGGGGGTGGGATGCAGACGTGTGCTCCCTGGTGAGGTTACAGTTGCTGTGGAATGCACCTGGAGGAGAATTCAACCTGGACCTTCGAATTTGGATTCTTATCTTCAGGGGAGTCACTCCAGAGACCGGGCAGCAGTTGTGACCTCAGCCCCTCTGGCGTCCTCACCACTAGGAAATACATCTGGCCCTGCAGCGCCCCGCCTGTGCCGCGGAGCCGTTTTCTATGCACTTTCAACCACCGGTGGTCATTTTAGCTCACAATGGGTAGAGTTGCCAGGGGGTGGGGATGGGGGGCAGCAGCTGGAGAGATTGCTCAGCAGTTAGGCCCCAGGTTCGATTCCCAGCACCCACGTGGCGGCTCACTACTATCCATAACGCTGTGGTGCACAAACATACATGGGGGCGAGGGGGACGCTCAGCGGTTAAGCACCAACTGTTCTTCCAAAGGACCTGGGTTCAATTCTCAACACACAGAGGCAGGCAGAATACCAGTGTACATAAAAATAAATCATTTTTTAAAAACATAAATTCACAGTGGGTTTCTCTTGGTATCACTTCAAAATAAACTGAGCATCTGCCGCAGTGTATTTTAGAGATGTTACTAGTACAACTCCCCTGGCTTTGTTTATTGTATTTTACTTGGGGGTTGTCTTAGTCAGGGCTTCTATTCCTGCACAGACATCATGACCAAGAAGCAAGTTGGGGAGGAAAGGGTTTATTCGGCTTACACTTCCACATTGCTGTTCATCACCAAAGGAAATCAGGACTGGAACTCAGGCAGGTCAGGAAGCAGGAGCTGATGCAGAGGTCATGGAGGGATGTTCTTTACTGGCTTGCCTCCCCTGGCTTGCTCAGCTTGCTCTCTTATAGAACCCAAGACTACCAGCCCAGAGATGGTCCCACCCACAAGGGGCCTTTCCCCCTTGATCACTAATTGAGAAAATGCCTTACAGTTGGATCTCATGGAGGCATTTCCTCACCTGAAGCTCCTTTCTTTGTGATAACTCCAGCTGTGTCAAGTTGACACAAAACTAGCCAGTACAATGGTTTTTCTGGTTCTCCTTTTTTGGTACTGCTTGTGATGGAACTGAAGCCTTCGGCGTGTATGAGGCCGGTGCTCCACACCTTAGATGCATCCCCACCCTAGCCTTCCCACCTTTTAAATGGGCACTATGTGGCCAGAAATGGTGCTTTAATCCCAGCCCTTGGGAGGCAAAGGTGTGAAGACTTCTGTGAGTTCTAGGCTACCCTGGTCTACCAAAAATAGTGCTATATGGTAGGGCTTTTTTTTTTTTTGGTGGTTCTTTTTGAAGGATAGCACACATACACATTTCCATATATGTGAACGTTCACAAAGAGTAACAGTGAATTATAATGGTGGACTCACTGATTCCCAGATTGGGTTGGTGTGGGGACTAGCTTTTGCTTTCTTAATTTCTCCCTTAAATGTCCATAATTCACAAAGTTGAAGGCTGTTGGGACCCAGCACATTTTTTCAGCATTCCTGACCTATGAAAGCCCCAAATCTGGAGATGTGTTTCCATGCTGTGGAAGTCTAAGGAACATTGCTAGGTCGTCCCACTGCTGAAGAAACGAATTCTCAAATGGCCTGTCACTTGCCAGAGCCATGAGAAAATATCTATGCTGTGACATGAGGCTGGCTCCTGAGACACTCTGCAGATCGTTTCCCAAAAGAGTGACTTTGTTATGAAACTAGACGTTTTCCTAGAACCCCCTCAGGCTACCATGTAAGCTAAAAACACAGGGTCTTTAAAATATTTCACATTTTTTGTTGTTGTTGTTGTTTCTGGGACAGGGTTTCCTCTGTGTAGCCCTGGTTGTCCTGGAATTAGCTCTGTACACCAGGCTGGCCTCAAACTCCCATTCAGTTGCCTCTGGCTCCTGAGTGCTGGGATTAAAGGTGTGCACTGCCACCACCTGGTTTGACTGTAGGAACTTTTAAAATCATAGTTCTGTGAAAGAAAGAAATTCAGGGTCAAGTAGAAAACTTGAGAAGTTCCCTGCTTTGAGCACAGAAACCAGGAAACATCTCGCAGAGGTTGTTCAAAAAGAAGGAAGTCGCTGTTCCTCGTGGAGAACAAAAAAAAACAAAACTTGGTTTTGAAAGTTAATTTTATTAAATGAAGATAATATATGAAATACATTCATCATGACTAGAAAGGTGAGGCCAGACCATGTCTTAGTTCTGTCTGTAGCATATAATCTTGACTCATATAAAAGTAACTTCAAAATTCCAGTTTCTTTAAATAGTTATGCACAAAACATACAGATACACACATACAAACACGTACAGTTCCTGCCACCGTGGGTCAAGGGTGCCCTGCCCTCTCCCTGCACTGAGTCCCATGCAACAGGCTTTGAACAGCACTGTCCCCTGACAGTCCATCTCAGGCTGACTCAGACTTCAGCTCCCTAGTCACACACTGGGAGAAAGTCTGCTCTTCCTCACTGCCATCTACTTGGGCCTTGAATGGCAGACGGTTTGAATGCCACTGTCAAGGCTCTTAACATCCAATCATGTTCTTGGTGGTCAGGCCCAGTGCACCTAGGTATGTCTGTCGTTCTAAGTTTCCATTTTTCTTCCTACCCTAAAAACTTAGAAGGAACTGTCTTCTTTCTTTCTTTCTTTCTTTCTTTCTTTTTTTTTTTTTTTTTTTTTTTGGGCTGATCAACTTTCACAGGCTCCAAAGCTAAGTCTTTAAGCAGAACCAGAGAAATCCCGATAGCTTTTCTTTACTTTTGTGGGAAAAGGACATTTACTAAAGTCTCTTAATGATCACGAATTAGATTATTAAAATCGGAATAATACGGGATCCTCTATGGTCTCCCCCCCCCCCAATTGCTGGATATTTGGATGAAAAACCTCAGGATGCTGTTCTCATCCGTTTCTCTGGTAGCCTCTGTCTCATCGCCTGACTTACACACTGCAAACAACAAGAGCTTTTGCGAATGGACAAAGATGTCTTTGGCCAGCCCTACCTGATTTTCTTTTTCTCCAGTGTGGCTGGAAGCCCTTTCCTACTTGTCTAGTCCTGGCTGGTGAGTGCACCAAGAGCCACTGTGGGCTGCAGACAGTCTCAGTGGGGATTGCACTGGGCCTCCAGTCTCATCAGACAGAAAACCTTAAGGATGGGGTACACAGGGGAGCAGGTACCCATGCTGCTGGCCCGGTCATAGAATTAAGTGGCTAGCATGCTCTGCTCTCCCAAAGCAGCTATTCATCGTCTGCCCAGCTGTGACCGGCTCCGGCAGGTGCACACGACCTAAACACACAGACCATAATTTGCACATACAACTTCGAAGAGAGCCATTTTAGAGACCCAGGGCTCACAATCTCTAGACCCCAAAGAGCGGGCACCCTTTTCTACCCTGTCTTCCCATGTCTACCCTGTTGCCATCGTCATTAGTCCCTAGGCAAGGTCTGAAACAGAAGAAAATAAGATGTTTTTTTTTTTCCTTTTGATGGCTCATTGACTAATATCCTGAGTCCTAGCCGGAGAGGGAGCTTGCATAAATTACACATCACCTGCTGTGCCAAGGAGCATAAAGTGCTTAATAAATACTGGCTGATGCTCTTTAGCTCCTCTCAGACTGCCTTGGGATGGTGAAATCCATGATGAAGTAAAGAGAAGCCGGTGAGGTCCCAACTTTGGGTGAGCAGTTTAGTAACTACACCTGGGACAACCACTATGCCACTCTGGGTCTTGGTTCAACCAGCCCGATTTAGGTACAGAGAAACCCCTTTTCTAGACCATGACTCCTAACTCGCCCCAGCTTCCTTGGATAGCTAACTATATAAAACAGGATAATGCATAAGTGTCTTGTCTATATATATTAATACTTGAGATAAAACCTGTTTAAAATGTGGCTTTTGAGCCCATCAGTAGGCAACCTTACTAGGCCAAACTGGACCACTTAACTCCTCGTGAGCAGTATGCGAAGGTCAGGCCTGCAAGCTTGGGTATGACCTCAATGCATCTACTAGAAGAACTGATGGTGGCTCTGGCCTCGGAAGCCAAGCGCCACCCCCACTGACACATGTTAAACATGCTTTGGATGGTAAACAGACAACAGAAGACTCCCGGGAAAAGATTTAAGATTAACTGTGGTTCCCAAGAACATGTGCCCTGGTCTAGGAAACATCCCTCATGTTCTGCTCTGATACCTCTTGGAAGGGGGCCCGAAAAAGCGGAGGCCAGGAGTGAGAAGTCACTGAAGTAGCATAGCGGAGCCCTTTCCTGCACGGGCTCCGCAGGAGGGACGCATCCCAAAGCTTTCTCCTGTGCCTCCTGTTTGCTCTGTTCTCCCTTTCCTCTGTAAGAGAGACAGAGCAGGTCAGTGCATGCAGCCATGAGCTAATGGGCTTACTGCCTCTAGTCCCACAGCTGCAGGGAGGGTGGTTGGGGCCATGGCTTGTGGGCGGGCAGTCGCTCGAGGCACCTGCTCCTTCCTGTCCAGGTTACCCTGAGGCTTTGCGGGGAATTTCTCTAACAATAGTATCCTTCACATGTCACTAACTGGGGTTACATTCTTGTTAGTCAAAACAGCAACAACAAACAAAACAAAAAAACAAAAAAGCACGATTAAAGGTCACGAAAAGCAGCTGGCTCCTGTGGAGCGGAATAGGTGTAAACTCATAGATGTATAATACTGTCAGAGGCTGGTTGTCGGGGCTGGTGAGAAGCTTAGGCGGGCGGGGAGGAGTACAACACCACGGAGTTGTAGTCTGGGGGTGGAGAACAGCAGGACTCCTTCCCCAGCTCAGAGTCGTCATCCTGCACCGGCCTGATGTGGCCACAGCTGGAGAAGCAGAAGCTGGGCCTTGGCAGATCGGAAAGTCCCGCCTCCTTGCTTTTACTTGCTATTCTCAAGCTAAAGAGAAAGAGAAACAAACAGTCAATCAAACGCCTCCCTGATGTTTTCTGGGCAAAGACTAAGCAGGTCACCTGTCCTTACCTGATCTAGAATCCCTCCTGTCTCTAGTCAAACGTTCTTTGTTTGGAATATATACACTACCTCGGTGCAGCTGGGTGGAACGAGCATGCCTGTGGCCGGGAGTGGAGTGTTCGAGGAGATGGGATTCTCACTGGAAACAAGACTTGGGAATAGCCCTGTTCTATTCTTGAATCAGGTAGCTCCTGTAATCAGCTAAATCGGAGGTGGGGTGGGGGGCTGCCTGCCCTTCCCCCAATATCATGTCAAATCCTGGGAGCCTGAGAGCCACTCTGCAATTAAGCTGAGGTTTAAAGAGGAGGAGGTCGTTCTGAATTAGCCAGGTGGACTCCAATGCAGTAGGCACACAAATAGCAGTCATAACCAACCAGAGAGAGGGCTTGAGGACAGCCCAAACTGAGGACAGCAGGAAGCCACAGACACGGTGAGAGGCAGATAGATCACTTCCCACCAAGCCTCCGAAGGGCGTGCGTCCCTGCCAACACCTTTACTTTGGACTTCCGGCCTGTAGAAATATATTCCTCCTCCTAGTCACATCCGTGGTTAGTGGTTTCAGGAAACAGACCGTGCACACAGTCATTACAGGCAGCTCCTGAGCGCAGCGTGGTCTAGGAGACTGTTATTCTCGGGTATCATACATTACATGAGCCCAAGATGGATACAGGAGGGAGAAAGGCATCTTCTAGCCTGTAATATTGGGTTAGAATCACTGTTTAGTGAGAGCTGGGATGGAGAGAAACCCATGAGCCACATGAGGTAGACCAGCCTGGACAGGCCTGGCTCTGGTCGTTAATCTTTAATTGCAGGGTAGAGGATATAAATTAGGGTTTGTCTTTTCCTCATCAAAGATCAAGTAAAAAAAAAAAAAACAACAAAAACTCACTCTTTTCCTCCCACACACTCCTTAATAAGACACAAAAGATTGGCTAGCTACCCTTTCCTTGGTCGAGATTGGGGTCCATTAATCTGTAACTTTAACACCAAGGCCTACTTCTGAGACTGCATCACAGGGAAAAGGCAAATGTTTGCCCGGGAGTCCCCGTCTTTTCAGTGGTCTGCTGGACTCGGGAGTTTGAGTCCAGTCACAGCTCAAATCAACTGCAGCACGTGGGCTGGCCATCTGGTTTGTTGTTGCATGTATGGGTGTTTTGTTAGCCTGTATCTGTGTGTCCCCCCGTGTGTGCCTAGTGCCTCCAGACAGCAGAAGAAGGCGTCAGATCCTCTGGAACTAGAGTTAACAGATGGCCGCTGGCCCACACGTGAGGGCTGGGAGCCAAACGGGGTCCCCTGCAAGAGCAGTCAGTGCTCTTCATTGCCAGACTCGAGAGCCAGGCATTTGAGCCAGGAAAGTTAGGTAGGAAGGTAAGTGGCCAGGCTTGGGTGACCTTCGGCTTAGAGAACCACTGAGGTCATCTCTACCAGTCCACTGTACAGCCGGAGCCCAGTGATTCCGAAATGATACAGAACTGAAGGAAGAATTGCCTGACGGATCAAGCCGCAGGGGATTGTGGGAACATCTACAAGTGAGACGTGGGTAATGGATGCAGCAGGATGCAGATAATCCTGATTGTAGAAGTTTGAATTCTCAGGGTTACAGACAGGACTGTGTTCCCTTGCTAGCCCAGGGACCAGAAACGGGACGTGTTGTCTCGTGAGTCTGTGGACACGTCCAAATCGTCCTTCACAGCTGGACACATCTGGCTCCTTTCCATCAAGGCCCCATATTTCTCAGGCTCAGCCTGCCTGTTACAAGAAGCCCCAGTCTTCCTTGTCACAGAGCCTGGGGTTCATATGCCTAATATTGTGACCCCTTTTCTCATCCCTGGGTGTGGGGTGGTTGCTTTTCTGCCATGCCTGAACACTAGGAGGCCAGGTAGCCTTAAACATCCCACCCAACAAGCATCCCACCGTCCCTGGCATCCTCCTCCTCCCCCACCCCTATCCGGCTTCCTTACTCTATCTTCATGGAGGCCTTGGGCTTGGTCTCAGTCCAGGTGAACCGCTTCAGCAAGGGGGAGCCCAGCAGAGTGCTAGTGTCCAGCTGATAGTCCTGTGGGGTGAGGAGAGGAAGGTGACTCATTTGCTTGGCCAAGCAGGCTCCACAGTGACTCTGGGAAGACACTGGGAGGCACCACTGAGGTGTGGCCCCATGCTGCCCTCAGCAAACACAGCCCCCGCCCACCAGCACTGTGCCTGTTCCTTGTACTGACATCTGTGAGCTCGTCAGAGACAAAACAGTGCCTGTCGTGGGCAACTTTGCCACCCTCCTTCCAGAAGGTGAGGAAAATAAGAAGGAATTACAGGGCCTGAGGAGATGGCTCAGTGGATTAAGTGCTTACGGGGCACACATGAGAACCTCAGAGTCCTCATAAAAGGCAGGCATTGTGACTCAGGTGTGTCACCCCAGCCCTGGGGGCAGGAGGTGGGGATGGAGACAGGCAGGGCCTGGAGCTTGCTGGCCAGCTACTCTAGCTCAACTGTGAGCTCCAGGTTCCTTGAAAGATCCTGTCTTTAAAAACAAATCAATTAACCAACCACAACCAACCCCAGTAAGATGAACAATTGAGAAAGACACCCAACCTTGGCCAATGGATTCCACACATACATTGGGGGGCAGGCACATATGCACAGAGGTGCACACAGCATGCACGTAGACATACACACACATACATGCAATGGGAAATTACATGTAACTGCTTGGTATTTTCCGTGTGAAATTTTCACGCAAATTATCATATGTTAAATTATCGTATATGCAAATTATCATATATGTTAAAACAAAGCTTGGTGTCTGGCTATGAGTATACTATCGTACGTAAGATTTCAAGGAAATTATAGATGTGGTGGGATAATTTTCTCTTGGAGAGTCTCTGGCATCTGCCATGTGTGCATATTTTAGATGCACATTTGCGTATGCATGCTTGCATATGCATATGTCCTATTTGCCATAGTTTCTAGGAGCTGTGGTCCAGTCATCCTCATCATGGATTTCCCACCTGCCCTTCAGTACTGTTACTGCTGATATGGAGGGGACTCCACACTTGGTTCCTCCCTCCCGCTGAGGCTCTTCCTGGGCCATTTGAACACCGGTGAGGACCCAGGGCTGCCAAAGTGCTCTCATCGTTTGCTCCACTTTAGGGGTAGCCGAACCTTGAGAAATTCTGAGGTTCACTCAGTGTTATTCCTGGAACTTGAACCACACTACTGAGCCACAGCACAAAATTTTAATACATTATCATGGACTGCATGCTACCACTTAAAATGGAGATGCCTTTATATTTTGAAGTCACCATGACCCTTTATCGTGTGTGTCTATGAGGCTCAGGTCATATTTATCTTTTATGTGTGTGCACTGCATGTATGCCTGGCACTTAAGACTAGGGCTTCCTGTCCCCTGGAACTAGGCTTACAGCTGGCTGTGAGCCCCCATGTGGGTTCTGGGACCCGAACTGGGATCCTCTGGAAGAGCAGCCAGTGCTCTTAACTACTGCAGTGTCTCTCCAGGCCCCAGCATTGAGGTTTCTCCTCTTGAATTATGGCACTGTGTTTGTCTCGGGAGCTCACTCCACCCTGTCCAAGGGCCTCTCCATAGCCTTGCTGACAGGAGCTTCTGGTTGGCCAGTTTACTCTGGTGTGCTCTGACCAGTGTGTCTGGGTGGGAACATGGCTGCTCAGCTGCAGAGCCTTCCGCCAAAGGGACCTAGGGCCTCCGTGGACTTCTTTCAGACCTCTGCACGGGGCCTCTGTGGTATCACAAGGCCCAGCCACTCGCACATCTTACATTCTTAAAGAAAGAAGGGTGTGTCCTTGATAGCCAGCCTACAAGAGAGCCCCGGGAACATACACAGGGACTACTCCTTCCCCTTCTGGAGAGCTGGTGGGACAGAATGGCCCTGGAGTGAACTCCAGGACTTCTTCAAACTGTGGCATTCTCTTTCACATTGGCTCCGCATGGTGAAGTCTGGCTGTCTATTCTTCCCCCATCTTGGAACCTTGGCCTCTACTGATCACTGGTCCTCACTGGCCAAGCACTGCCTGGGGTGGCTGCTTCGACAGGGGAAGACTTCTGACAGGGAGCACTGTGTCCTTATTATCATGACTTACCTCAAACATGGAGGTGGAGTTCGGCGAAAGCTCCTCAAAGGTTTTGATTCTTTCCAGGCTCATGAATTTGAAAGCGTTTACGTATCTGATGGAGAAGTAGAAAGAATTATCAAGGTAGGAGAAAAAGGCTCACACCAATGAAATGAATCAGGACATTATAGAACCTGAGTGGACCCATCCACCTGGCAACCAAAATACCAACTGACTCAGACTCGCTCCTTCCTATACTCTAGGGACCCTCAGGGTAACGTCACTCCCCCTGTGTAGTGCTTCAGTCACTTCACACACACACACATACACACACACACACACACACACACTATATATATATATATACACATACACACATATATATATATACACACACACATACATATATATATACACACATATAAATATATATACATATATAAATATACACATGTATATGTATGTATATATACACACACGTGTATATATACACACACGTGTGTGTAGTGTTCAGAAAAACCCTAGAATGGCCCACTCCAGTTTCTTGTGGAATCAAATCATGCCGGTCATAGAGGAGACCTGAGATCTCTCATCTGGCCCGAGTGTCTTAATGGCACAAATAAGAGACAGATACCCCAGGAGGCGACATGACTTCATCTTATCCCTTATTGCTATCTACTTCCTAAAAGGATATGGAGTAACAAAATGTCCTATTGAGGCTTCATAGCTGACAGAAGTGTACAGCTGAGGGGAGGCTCCACCTGGTATATTCTGGACCAAAACTCCAATTGGGAAGGAAGGCAAATATTTCTCACTGACCACCTCCCTGCTTTCACTGACTAGCTACTGGAAAGACCTGATGGGAAGCCCCATGGGATGGCTGCTCATAGGCCAACCTACTCCTCAGTTAAACCATTGGCCTACAGTCCTACCTCGATTCCTATTGAGTCTCTGGTTCCACCCTCCACCCCATTACTACCCCAGCCAGGCTTTATCATTTAAAACTGGACAACTGGTCTGCGTCAGCCACTTGGACTGGATGTTGGGTATGACCTGTGAAGTCAACCTGTCACCTTCACAGTTCTGGGCTGTCTGCTTCAAACCCTGTTACAGAGGACTGTTCATGTTTTCCAACTGCTGCATCTCTATCCTATGCCTTGCCCTTGGTAGCAGAAGCGAGGGTTAAGCCTGAGCCACTGCAGGTAACAATACGAGAAGGTTCCCAGGACCATCTAACTGTCCTCAAAGGACCCAGACGACATTAGGAACCTGGACAGAGAGGGTCAGACTTCCTGGGTTGCAAACTCAGCTCTGATATTTGATAGTCACCCATTCTGCTAAGTTCTCATCTCTGTAGTTGACAAGTCCCTATTTGTCAGAGATAATATGTGCTTGGTAGGATGCTTTGTACATCAATGTTGGATGTTTCTGTACTCGAAAGTTGTCGGTATGTGCAAGATGCCGGCACAGCACCAGACTGCAGTGTGAGCTTCTA
Organism: Mus caroli; assembly: GCF_978045245.1. Taxonomy (NCBI): domain Eukaryota; kingdom Metazoa; phylum Chordata; class Mammalia; order Rodentia; family Muridae; genus Mus; species Mus caroli. The sequence continues at coordinate 151,713,170 of NW_028227259.1, forward strand.
TAACCAACAAGTAATTACTCTCACTGGCCTGCCCACCTCCCATAACCGTTGGTTCTTTCAGCTTCTGCCCAGTTTCTGCTACAGTAATGCATGGTGTAAAAATTCCTTAGCTGAGGAAAAACAAACAAACAAACAGAAAGGGGGGCTGGTTTTATTTAGTTTTATGTAACTTTTCTTCTTGGCTGTCATTTTTTCTGAGACACAGTTCCACTATGTAACCCAGGCTGGCTTTAAACTTGTATCCTCCTGCCTCAGCCTCCTGAATTCTGAGATTACAGTCCTGGGCTCCCCAATCTGGGTTAGAGTATTCTATGGACTCACATATGTTTAATCACAGTCAATGTCATGAAAATCAGGCTACCTTTCTGAATAAGATAATAAATAAGATAAGAAACACAATATCTTATTTTTCATTCCTTTTTAAGCTTAGGGGAAAGAAAGGAAAATCTGCAGCTCCTCCAACTTACAGAACACATAGATAAAACCTGGCAGAGTATTAACAACGACTGGATTCAGGGGGCAGAACAGATGCCCAAGTCTTTCCTTTCTGTTTCTTTCCTCTCCTCCCCCCATGCTCCCCTTTCCTCCTTTGTCCCCTCTTCTTTCTGTAATAAAACTAGGGAACAGAATCTCACCTCACATCATCAGAGCTTCCGGAATGAAACTGTGGATCTGCAAAGCCATCCTTGAAAAGGTCCTCAGAGAAGGTGGGGGTTGAGTATGTGAAGCCGCTGTTTCTCGTCAGTATGGCATTGAGGGGGATGTAGTCTTTCCCATCCTAGAAAACCGAAGGTAAACCTCAGAACTCAGAAGGTACATCACCGACGGTTCTCCTGCAAGGACTCGGATATGGGCACACACACACACACATGCGTGCACACACATGGCTCACACACACACACACACACACACACACCTCTCATACATGTCTCTCTCTCTCACACACACAAGTCTCTCACACATTCAGTTTTTCTCTCTCTCTCACACACACACATGTCTCTCACACATATATCTCTTTCACACACATACACACACTCTCATACACAAGTCACTCTCACACTTACACAAGTCACTGTCACACACACAGTCACACAAATCTCTCTCACACACATTCTCTCTCTCTCTCTCTCTCTCTCTCTCTCTCTCTCTCTCTCTCTCTCTCACACACACACACACACACACACACACACACACACCACTATTTCATTCTTGTTCTTCCCAGTTAGGAACACACTCAGCCTTCGGATCTAGATAAACTTTGCTTTACCTGTTGGACGTTGGCTTGAAGCAGGTCACCAAGTTTCTCCACGAGTTCAGCAAACCGGGGCCTCTCTTTGGGGTCTTTGTGCCAGCAATCCAACATGATTCGGTAGCTGTTGATGAAGAGCACACAGAAGACGTTGTAGAACATTGGGGTCTATCTGGGCTGCCCTGCACATTACATGAGGATTGTCGGTTCTCAGTCCAGACCACGCCGTTGATAATGTGTGACATGCTTTTCTATAGCATTAGCACCTAACAGTCTGTGTGGGTCAGGTCCTGCTAGCAGGGGCACACACTATGACAGACTAACCCTCCTGAACTCCTGACCCACCTTTGTTAGGCACCAGGACTGAGTCTTATAGATCAGAGAAGGGGGCTTAGATAGGAAAGGGGTGCTCTGTGTGATTGAGTGTGAAGTGGAGCACCCCTCCTCTCTCAAGAGGAGGACGGAGTTCCTGAAGCTAAAAACATTCTTGAGTTGTAACGAAGGTTGGCTCCACGTGGCTTCTTTGTTAAGTATTGGCATCTGTAGCACCTCATACTTCCTTACAGAAAGACCCTTGTTTCCTTGGGGGAAATCCTTGCCCTTCTTTGGGAAGGTCCTCAGACTTCCTTAGGTTGGTCCTGAGATTCTCAGAAGGTTTCTTAGACTTCCCTGGGAAGGTTCTGCAATAGACCCCGGTGGTAAAGACACCAGGTCCACCACAGTAGCTCCTCGGTATGTGTGCAAGGGTCTACTGTGTGACTGCTTAGTATTCACCCAGAATTTCAAAGCCCCTATTAGGACTAAGTAGTCTCTCGCCACTAAAGCAAAACCAGGCTGCGCTTCTGGGTTGGAAACACTGGTCTCCATATCACAGAGGCCCAATCTTGTCCTCAGGTTCCTACATCAACAGGGTTTTTTTGTGCTTGGCTTTTCGTTTTTACTTTAGCAGCATTGGCTTTGGGCTCCCCTTTCAGCCATGTCTACTCCCTGTGTAGAGAGCATGCTGGGGATCCCTATACACACTGCCAAGTGCCCCCAACCCACTCACTACCCCCGTGCTCTCTCTCTCTCTCTCTCTCTCTCTCTCTCTCTCTCTCTCTCTGCCAGATAGCAGAAGCCACACTACCTCTTAAGATCCTACATGGATCTCCATTTAAAGTAAGTGTGTACAGGTTACCTGTTTTCTGTGTGTTACTTAAGCAAAAACATGCCACAAAGGCAGGTGGTCAATTAAAAAACACAAACAAACAAACAAACAAACAAACAAAACACCTACAAACAGACAAACCACCTTAAGCCAGAATTCATCCTGACCATACTCAAGCTTCATGGCGTAAGGCTTCCAAAGTTGGCTGAAAGAACATCAGATACTGACTTCGGAATTCTAAAGCTGGTCGCACGGGGGAGGAAAGGTGGAATGAGGAAACACAGAGGGGCCGGAGCCACTGGGTAGGGGACGTATTTCATTCCGCAGAGGCCTTATCTCTGCAACCTCGTCATTGTCACGTCAATGATGTGATGTGATGGGGAAGCAGCCTTCTGGGAGGTGTGCCTAACTGGGCCTTCCCCTCCCTAGTTTCTCCAGGGTAAAAGCAGCAGGGAGACTTGTAATCACCTCTGGATACCAGGTGTGCTCCCGGCTTGTTCTTTTCTCACTCTATACCCTGACCTGCAAGGCAAGGCAGACACCCGTGTGGGGTAACAGGCATCTGATTGACGGGCACTGGGTTGGGGGCAATTCACTCAGTGCAACATTACAGTTTTATCTACTCACTCAGTAAAGCTGGGGTGGGGTGGGGGTGGGGTGGGGGTTCAGTTGCATCCAAGACCAGTTGAGGGGCTTGTGGGAAGAGTCTACAGGCTATTAGCCTAATTTTCCCAGGTACACATCACTGTAGCCCAAGCTCAGGTCTTGGGTGTCCAGTAGAGCTGCACTGAATTAGAATATCACTTTCTTGTGATTGGAACAAGGAGGTGACTTCATCCTCTCAATTCTCACATCCCTGCAAACATGGCTGCCTCAGAACAAGGCTGACTGAGAACATGGCTGCCTAAGAAAATGGCTGTCTGAGAACAGGGCTGCCTGAGAACATGGCTGCCTCAGAACATAGCTGCCTCAGAACAAGGCTGACTGAGAACATACATGGCTGACTGAGAACATACATGGCTGACTGAGTACATACATGGCTGACTAAGAACATGGCTGACTGAGAACATGGCTGACCTGTATCTTCCTTTTGAGGAAATATTTTACAGAGCCATAACTTATCTTTTAAATTCTGAACTGTACCCTATAGGCTGTTTGGGGCCAATGAGCTACCTGGAAGAGGTTTGTGGAAACACACAAAGGCTTGATAAGCCCAGGGCCTTGCTAATCTTGGGTTTGCTTGAGATAAGATCTCACTAAGTAGCCCTGCCAGGCCTTGAACTCCCCATTGGTTCACCTCAGGCTTCCCAGTGTTGGGATTACAGCGTGTGCCTCCACACCTGGCTTTAGAGAATTCTTCAGCCCAAAGTTGAGTGACTGCCTGCTTCTAGAATTATTCTGATAAATATGAGGGCTGTAAATGGGCCCTGAGTGCTGGACTGCAATTGCTAACTGACTGGCAATGGAGCCTTGGGCAGATCGTCATGCGCCTTGCTTTGTCATCTGTAAAATACAGCTGATGGAGGCACGAACTTCACGGGCTTATTGTGAGCAGTAGATACATTAAACTTGTTCAAGGCCTGCTACCAACAAGCACTACTGATAGTAAGTTAACCTGTATCATTCTATAATAACTGCAATTATTATTACCGTTGGCAACTAAACTTCCTTGTGGTTTTTAGATTATGTGAAAAGCAGGGCATATTAGCTCAACACACCTATTGTACAGAGAACACCCTCTTGGGGAACATGGGATTGGCTTCTGTCTTCTCTGCTCTTTAGCTGGCAGAAGGCATGATGCTGTATTTCTCAGATTTTGGTATTTTTCCGAGGTCAGATTATCATATCTGCCTTACCAACTCCTCAAGATTGTGGGAAGTTTATGTGAAACTGTCTTGGCAAAAGCATCAGCACAGAGTGACCTCATTCCACCTCTCTTTGCAGGGCCTAAGGATCCCACCAAATCTAAAGCAACCCCTCCTGTAGCCCAGATGTTCCTGGGTCAGCCTAGCCATTGGACTTCCCTGAAGCACATCAGTGTCTTTCCTGCCTTCAGGTCTGAGTCCATGTCTCTCTCATCCAGTTCCCTGTCTTGGCATTGACCTAGCTTGCTCCTGAGATAGAGAAGGAAAGAAACAGTGACCTTGCCCCTTTGGCCACGCCCACACTTCCTTCTCTGTCCTTCACTCTTCCCCAAGGGCCAGCCCAGGGCTCTGCAGGATCTCATTGTGTGTGGGTGGAGAGGGGAGGCCGCCTGCCAGTTCAGGAAAGGTGGCGCCACCTCAGGGAGGCCCAAGTCCTTGTCAGCAGCTCACCCAAACTGCAAATGTCATCACATTCCTGTTGAGGCCTCCGAGTGCTAAAACGGCACAGTTACAGGAAATGGTACCCACAAGTGTCAAGCTCGCCCGCTGACAATCGAGAAGCTGCCCGAGCCTATCTCCTCTCATTCCTAAAGGCACCTCCACAAGCCCATTGTTCAAGAGCTCTCACGACTTCCCAGCTACCCCACATCTGTCCGTCTGTCTACTATCTATCTATCTATCTATCTATCTATCTATCTATCTATCTATCTATCTATCTATCTATCCTATCATTTATCTATCACCTATCTTTCTATCATTTACCTATCTTTCATCTATCTACCTGCCTACCTACTTATCTATCTATCTATCTATCTATCTATCTATCATTTACTATATATTTCTATCCTGTATGTATGTATGTATGCATGTATGTATGTATGTATGTATGTATGTATCTAATTGATCATCTATTTATATATAAGTTTTTGGCAACAGGTTTGGTTTTTTTTTTTTTTTTTTTTTTTGGTTTTTTTGAGACAAGGTTTCTATGTATAGCCCTGGCTGTCCTGGAACTCACTCTGTAGACCAGGCTGGCCTTGAACTCAGAAATTCGCCTGCCTCTGCCTCCCAAGAGCTGGGATTAAAGGCGTGCGCCTCCACCGCCGGGCGGCAACAGGTTCTTAAGTAGCTCAGAACAGCCTTGATAATTATACAAAACTGCAAATGACCTTGAATTCTGGGTCCTTCTGCTTCCACTTCCAGAGTACTGTGGCTACTGGCACAGTATATGAAGTGTTGGGGATGACCCAGGAACCTTGTGCATGCTGAGTAAGCACTACTAGAGCAACTGAGCTACATCCCTATCCCTGTGGAGTACAGACAGCATAAAGCAAGCTCCTGGGACTCTGTAGATGGAGAACAGTGCCACAGAGACCTCTTGAGCCTTGACTGGAGGTGGATTGGTTCTCTGGGCTCTACTCAGTGAACGAGGTCTTGCCTTCAGTTCCTAGGTGCTATTCATTTTGTCTGGCTTTCTGACTCCCGTTCCCAGCTAATGGCCTCGAAAGGTTCTATGGGTGGGTTAGAGAGGAAACAGGGATGGCTCCAGAACACCTCCCCGCTCAGGATGTCACTCCAGACATCCTGAGCCACAGCAGAGCCCAGCTGAGCCAGCATCACTGAAGAGTGGGGCTGAAAATAAACCTGTGCCCTTACTCACTCACTCCCCACCCCAGGCACCCTGTGCCCCTTACCACGCCCGCCCCAGGTCCCTGATGAGCGCTCAGTGGGGGGTGGGAGGGACATGGAGGTGTGAGCTTACATTTCAGGTGTGGCATACTCTGGGGTTCTCATCCGCATGCCTTCCTTCAGGCGGCTGCAGAAGTCTTCATCCATTTGTATTCCTGGGTATGGAGAACCCCCTACAAGGGATGGTGTGGAAAGACACATTAAGGCTTCTAGTACAAAAGAACATGGGGGCAGGTGTGTGTGTGTGTGTGTGTGTGTGTGTGTGTGTGTGTGTGTGCATGATGGTGCACTTTCAGTTCTAGCGCTTGGGAGGCAGAAGCAGATGGATCTCTTGTGAGTTCAAAGTCAGGGAAGGCTACAAAAGAGACCATGAGGGGCAATTTCCCTCCCTTCCTCAAAGTGATGCTTTAGCTGAGAAAGGTCCTACATGACTGTAATCCCAGTTCTTGGGAGCGAGGCTGAGGCAGGGGAATTGTTAGTTTGAGGCTAGTATGGGCTATCTAGTGAGCCTATCTTTAAAAAAACCCAAAAATAACTCTACAGTGACATTTTCACGATAAATCTCCAGTGGCTGAGGTAAACCCTGGCACAGGGCGGTGCTTGGCAGGTCCTTCCTGAGGGCACATCCTTGGCTGATTCATGGCTGTCCCAGTGTCCACAGTTGCTTGTTTGGTCAGAGGGAAAGGCAATCTAAAGTATTCCTGTCTTTGCCCCACAAATAACTCTAAGGAAATCTGATCCTTCGACTCTGTGGCCTGAGTTAATAACCTCCCTTTGGAAAACCAATGGACTTGGATTAGGCTACCAATGGACCACTCCTGCCTTTCAGAAAATGGCCTTCATTCTGAGGTTTTAAGAATGAGAGGTTATTACGGGTCTCAGGAATTGAGCCTTGGGCACCCAGGGCAAGGCTGGCTAGGGTGGATGGGGGCTGCTCCAGAGTCTGCAGCGCTGAGGGTACTGTCTTTGCCAGCCTATCTAACAGTGCCTGGTCAGTCCTCTTGTGGGTAGCCTGGGCTAGGTAGGGTGGGTAAGGCATTTCAGGACACTCTGCTCAGCCCTCTAGCCAAGGCCACCCAGCACGTGTTTGCCTGTGCTTTCTAGTAATGGCTACTGATAGGAAGCAGCTGCATAGGAGACGTGCAGGGCTTGGCACCGTGTCACAGCAAGGCCATCAGAGCTACTGTGCTGCTTTCAAGGACTGGAAGCAACAGGTGCCTGTCGTCGAAGGCAGGGGAATGCTTTTCACACATTACAGGAACCTAGGGGTGTTACCGCATGCGTTTTATTTGCTGGGAAAGGAATCTTTTTTCTTTTTTTTTCATTTTGGCAAAGCCTGAAAGATCCTTGGCTAGTTTTCACACTTGGGGGCACCTCGCCATCCCTGTGTGCATCTGGAGGAACAGGGCTTTGAGGACGGTTCCTAGAAACCCAGAGTAGATGGGCTGGAGCACTGGCTGCTCTTGCAGAGGTCCCAGGTTCAGTTTCCAGCTCCACATTCACCCAGTTCTAGAGGATCTGATGCCCTCTCCCAGGCTGTATGCACATGGTGCTCAGACATTACACGTAGGCACAACACACACACTGTGTGCATGTGTATATGTGTTACACATATACACCGTGTATATAGGTGTATATTTACATGTACACATATACATATATATACATATATATGTGCATATGTTGTATATGTATATTTACACCAAAGACACTAGATCAAAGCCAGCTGCCTCTAACAATGCCTTCTTCTGGTCCAGCTGTGAACATCAGGGCCTGCCCTGAGAAAAAACTCTGAGGCAGCAGATGCATAGAGGGAAGGGGTGAAGACATGAGAGCTGGCGTTGGAGATATCGGAGAAAGGGGCAAAGGACAGACTGACAGACAGCTCTGTCTTTAGATTTCCTGCCACCTGACTCTGCTGAGAATGGTTTAAACCCTCCCTGTGGTATCTGTACATCCAACACTGTGTGAGTTCAAGTGCAGACCTCGAGGTGGGCTGTGTCCACCGTATGCTCTGCATAGCATATAGACGCCCGCTTCTGGGTTGTTCCAACCACTCCCTCCTCCACATTTACCTAAGGAGAAGATCTCCCACAGCAACACGCCATAGGACCACACATCACTCTTGGTGCTGTAGACCTTGTCAAAGATGGATTCAGGAGCCATCCATTTTAGGGGAAGTCGAGTCTGGAAGACAGCAGTGGGGCCTTTGAGCATGCTAACAAAAGTGATGTCCACACCCAGGGCCCAGGGGACCCCTTCCACTGAACACTTCAGAAGAACTAGAACACCTGCAGTTTCCTATACCGGAGAAAAGCATAGAGCTAGCTCGTGGCAGGTCATCCTCCAGCCTCTGGAGAGCAGGCATGGCAAGTAGACTTCTCTGTTGCACCTAGAAGGTCCTGGTTCCATGGTTCTTAAAAAGCTGTGTTCTCATGGTACCTTCCCTGCCTACACAGGGACACTAAGGGCTTGGTAAAGAGGTCTGAATTAGGAAATATCCTGAAAATTGATAGCAACTCCTATGAATTTCTTCTAAGGTTGTGAAAGATATCCCTCTGAAAAAGGACAAATAGTTAAGTCTTGAACTTGGAGCTAGGAGCGACTCAGGGGTGGAATGTGTGCTTGGTATGTCTGAGATCCTGGCTTCAGTTCCCATCCAATCTCCCACATCCCTGGAATGAGGGAATGACTTTGTATTAAAGTTTTCCATTTAGGAGAATAGATGGCTGGATCTCAAGCATGCAGACCCTGTTCTGACAGCAGGGACCACAGTGAGTTTGTGGGAGTTTGGCCTGCTGGCAGGGTTGGGAGACTGGGGGAAGCAAAGCAAGATGTCTGGGACAGTGGAGAGACAAAGACTGTGGAGGAATGAAGAGATGCCAAGGACAGCAAAGAGGGTCAAACTGAAACACAGGCGGAAGCAGTCTCTGCAGCCTGGAGCGCCACTGCAAACTGGGCTATTTCCCTCTTAGAAAAAGAGTAGCTGGGGCTGGTGAGGTGGCTCAGCAGGTAAGAGCACCCGACTGCTCTTCCAAAGGTCCTTAGTTCACATCCCAGCAACCACATGGTGGCTCACAACCATCCATAACAAGATCTGACACCCTCTTCTGGTGTGTCTGAAGACAGCTACAGTGTACTTACATGTAATAAATAAATAAATCTTAAAAAAAAAAAAAAAGAGTAGCTGAGAGGCTGAGAAGTGGCTCAGCAGTAAAGAGCCGGCTGTTCTTACACAGGACATGGGTTCAGTTTCCAGAACCCACATGGTGACTCACAACCATCTGTACTTCCAGTCCCGGGGAATCTGACGCCCTCTTCTGGCCTCCTTGGGCACTGCATGCATGCAGTACACAAGACATACATTTAGGTAAACCACTCATACACATAAAATAAAAGTTAAAAAGAAAAGAAACAGTTACTAAGAAGGGTTTCTGAAAGTGTGTTCCCGGGGTGTCCGCATAGTATGGTCCAGAAACTTGTTGAAAATGCAGATTCCAGTCTCCCTCCACCCTCCCCACCCTCCCCACCTTCCTTACCCTCCCTCTGGACCTTCTGCATCAAGGGATCTGGGGGGGTGATGACAGCAAGCCTTGGTTCAGAAAAGCTGCTAGGTGATGTGTGTTTCCTACAGTCTGAGAGCCCTGCTGCAGAGCAATCAAGAGAACCCAGACATTATTAGCTAAAGCCCTCCTGGCAGAGGCCAGACAAGAGAGGACACTAGAGGTCACCTAGTAAGTGACAAATAACATTATGTTCAAAAACAAATGGGGAAGAGAGGCCAGCATGAGCCAGAAGGGAGATGGGTCCCACGGAAGGCGTCCCTGGAGGTAAGCAGCTTCCTCCGTTCAGGATAGTGTGTACCGTCCCGCACTCTTTCCGGAAGTACAGACACCTGGTGAATCAATCACCGGGGCTTATCTGAGGGGAAGAGGCCACGCTGTTCTTTTCAGTGGGACATGGGACTCCCAGAGGGGCGGCAGGCAGAGACTGATGTGGTCTCTGCAGGGCTCAGCCGGCTGCTTAGGTTAACAAGTCTCAGGTGGTCCTTCTATCAGGACAGGTGCCCAGCCAGGGATCAGAGAAGGAAGATTCCATCCCCAGAGTTCTCAGCACACAGCTCTTCTGGACCCCCCATCTTCGCAGAGCCACATGGGCATTTGGGGGATGACTGCTGAGAAACATAAGTGTTTGCAAGGGCTTCGGTCCGTGGCCTAAGCGCGACAGGGTAGAAAGGGATCGAACGTGCACCCAAGCTCACTCACATCTCCTCTCCTCACATAATCAGGGTTCTTATAAATATCCCGGGCCAGGCCAAAGTCGCAAATCTTCACCACATTGTTCTCAGATAAAAGGATGTTTCTCGCTGCCAGGTCCCGATGAATGCACTGTAATAAAACAGTTATGTAATGAACGCACTTCCCGAATCAAGCTGCTTAATTTCCTGTATCCACTCTGGGTCATTATTCTTTGGGGGAAAAAAAAAAGTGTGTGTGTGTGTGTGTGTGTGTGTGTGTGTGTGTGTGTGTGTATGAGTGTGTGTGTGTGTGTGTATGTGCGCGTGAGTGTGTGTGCACACACGAGTACTCATGTGAGCATGCATAGACCAGGACATACATGTGAAGGGCAACCGTGTGAGTTCCTGGGATCGAACTGCAGTCATCAATTTGGCAGCAAGTACCTTTACCTGCTGAGCCGGCTCACTGGCCCTGGTATCGTTATTCTTAATTCTAAGTTCCATTTCATAGGTGGTAGAGGGAGCATCTCTTAGCACACACCCAGTTACCATAAACACAGTGTGCTTCTTGTGCAAGTACAAGGTCCAGGTGGCTCAAAGGGCACATTCTACATCAGCCAGGCTCCTGTTCTATGGGAGCGTACTGGTCAACCGCACCGGCAGTCTGAATTTTGCCAGTGAGTGAGATTTCCCCCTGCGACCTTTGAGAGCAGATATTTGGGAGCTGTGGTTTGGGATGCTTTGTTTTGTTGGCTGTTTACGGTGTTTGCCGTTGTTGCTGGTTTTAAGACAGACTCCCGAGGTGTTGTGTGCCCTGACCTGGAACTCACCCAGGTTGGCATGTAACCAGGAATCCCCCTGCCTTGGCCTCTCGGGTGCCTGGATGTCCATGGTTTGGACTTGAGCTGAGGGTTTCTGAGAAGCCACATGTGGGTAACTGAAGATAGCTTCTTCATGAAGCCTCGAGAGTTTGGAAGTGTGCCAGAGGGCACCATGGAAGACAGTGCTCCTGGGTTTGTGTAGTCCGAAATACCCAGGAAGATTTTACCCTTAAATGCTATCTGCAGGCTCAACATCCTGGTACCTCTCCATATCAGAGCAAATCAATGTTATTGTGGTGAGGCCTGGTGTACAGTTAACAACCTAAACAAATATAAACAAATACTAGAAAAATAGCTTCACAGCAGAGGTGTGTACTCAGGCCTCACAAAAAGACAAATCAGTAGCAGAATGCATTTTCAAATATGTTACCATTAAGTTATAAAAATATATCCAACCCGATTTAAACACTACCCAACATATTGTATTGAGAATTGACATCATTATTGAATATTGGTTAACATATGCAATCTGTATGTTTTCAGACATCATTTAAAAGATCAAAATAAAAGTGGGGAGCAGGGAAGAGACATGAAAGGCACATGTGTTGTCTCTTACATGGATGTTCTAAGATTAATAACATACATAAAAACAAATTCTAAAATGTAAAGTGAAAACTTTTGAAAACACTCAAAACCCTTTTTTATCTCTGATTAAGAAAGTTAAAGAAGGGGCTAGAGAAATGTATTGGCAGTAAAGAGCACTGATTGCTCTACCAGAGGTCCTGAGTTCAATTCCCAGCAACTATGTGGTGGCTCACAACCATCTGTAATGGGATCTGATGCCCTCTTCTGGTGTGTCTGAAGACAGAGCACTCAGGTGTGTGTGTGTGTGTGTATGTATGCATGTGTATATATATATATATATATATATATATATATATATATATATATATATATGTGTGTGTGTGTGTGTGTGTGTACATATGCATATATAAAAGATTTGCAGTATTAAAAAACATTCTATTTTTTAAAATAAAGTTAGACTACAAAGAGATGAGCTGACCTTTCTGGAGGACAGAAACTCCATGCCTCTGGCCACTTGGAAACTGTAGGAAATCAGGTCTTCCATGGTGAGGGGCTGCTTGGAGATCTCACTGTAATCTACGGAGCATTAAAATCTTGTAAAGATTTTTGTGCCTGCACCAAATCCCCATTTATTGAAACAATATTCACAAAGTATAAAACACACCAAGGGCGCCACAGTTCATTGGCAAGAGAGTTTGAGTCTCAACTCAAGCATCAGAGATGTTTTCCCAGGCTGCAGGGTTGAGGGGTGGGGGGTGAAGGGTAGGGGAATGGAGATTGGGCACAATGGGTGTGACCTGGTAGGACATTACCCCCATTCCCAGGATGCTTATTAGGGTGATAAATCTGGAAGGAAAAAAATGTGTGAGATGCCTAGTATGTTGTAGAAATCCCCGAGACTGGAGGCCGGGAGGAGTGGATATGTACCCTCGTCTCCTTCCACATCGCTCACGCTTCGGTCTTCAGGGAAGCTGGAGCTGGTGATGCTTGAGCTGCTGACACTGTCTAGGCGGGGCTTCTGGCCCTGCTCCAGGCCTGGTTCCAGGTTCTCTTTCTTGAGCTCCATATGCAAGACTGCGTCCTTAGCACAGACAAGAAGCACGGGAGTGAGAGGGGCCCAAGGCAGAGATGGCTGCTGTCCAGATTAGACATGCCACTGGCCCCCGAATGCACACTGGGTGCTAGGCATTTATTTCCCAGGCTGTAGAATCTTTTATGTTCTTGCTTGGGTTCCTAGTGAACACCTCCGATCCTGGCAGCTGATAAATACTGAACACTTAGTGTGAGCTAGCATACACTCCCTCAACTTCCCCAAGAGCTTATGTCATTTTTACTAAATAATTGTCAAAATTGTGTTTGTTTGGCCTTACGAGGTGTGGGCATGGTTTGAGACAGAGTTTCTGTGTAGTCCTTGATGTCCTGGAACTCAGAGATCCACCTGCCTCTATCCCCCCGAGTGCTGGAATTAAAGGTGTGTGTTACCACTACCTGACTTGGTTTTTTTTTTTTTTTTAAAAAATAGATTTATTTTATTTTTAGTTATGTGTATGTGAACATGCATTTGGGTGTCTACCAAAGCTAGACAACGTCACTGGATTCCCTAGATCTGGGGTCAAAACAGGTTGTGCCAATATGGGTGCTGGGAAAGGAACTCCAGTGCTCTGCAAGAGCAGCAAGTGTTCCTAACTGCTGAGTCCCCCTTCCTCTCCCCCTCCCTCTCTCCCTCCCTCTCTCCCCCTCCCTCCCTCTCTTCCTCCCTCTCTTATAAAACGATTCATATGCTAGCTGGTTCTGAAGAGCTAAGTCATTAAAGCCACAGCTAATAATCGGCAAAGCCTGAAATGTAGCTTGCGCTAGCGTCCAACCAAGTTTGTCTCTGCTGCTTTTCGTAGCACCTGCCCTGTTGTTTGAAAGGCGACAGAGAGTTTGAGAGCCTCACTCAGGTGGTGTGAAAAGGGCTCTCTCTGTAATCCCTGCAGAGGCTCAAGTTTCCAGTTCTTCTCTTTTCCTGGGGGAGAGGAGATACACCTTTCTCTTGGTTTCCCTTTGAGGATGTCACACCACTACATCCTATCATGAATAGCAAATGTGGGCATCAGAATCTTGCTGCTTTTCCTCTGCCTTCTCTATAGAGTCTTCTGGCGCCTCTACTAATCATGCCATGGTGGGCAAATCCTTTCATGTTTGTCTGCGTTTCATCTTTCTCGTCTGGAAGGCACTATATTACAGTTTGTGCCTCGCAGGAAAGGACTTCCGTGTTCTCCTGTTTTGCCTTCCGTAACTCATCTACTGCTTCACACTAGAGACGCATCCTGCTCAGTGGCTTTCAGGATGGGGCTGTGTGCCCATGTGTACCCGCATGTGTATATACCCACAGGGGCCTGTGTACCGTACAGTCTGGCTTCTGCTGGCTTCTGTGTACCTAGACAGGAGCTGGGGAGGGAATGAGGCTCAGCGCTAGGATTAACCAGCCTTGACTTTTCCGGGAGGTCACTAAGAAGGAGCAGTCCTTCCACTAGAGGGCGCTGGGGAGCAAGCAGAAGACCCAACAAACTTTGGGAGGGACAGCAGCAAGCAACACTGTGATATAGGGTACAGAGGGGTTCCTACACCCAGAAAAAAAGAGAATCTCCTGGGGACACACCCCATACAAACATTTCCTCGAGTCATGTCCCTGAAGGGAGTTTTGCTCTCTTAGTTCTTCCCAAATCCTGTCTGGGATTTCAGGAGTGAAGACCAGTCATACTGCGTGTAACCCACCCTAGACACCTTTTCCTCGTGGCAGGTAAAAAGCCAAACAGTCCAAAGGAACCTCATTTTTCTCTCCACGAGGCAGCTAGCCCTGCTCAGACGGAGTCTGGAGTTTTATTTTCTGAAAGCTTACTGCCTTCTTCCTCACCGCTCGCAGAAGCTACGGGGTAGAACCTGTCCCCAGGTTACCCTACCCTTCCTCGCACCCCAGTTCAGCTATGCTCAGCAGCAGTGTGCCACCAAAGACCGGTTATGTTAGTGGACTTTGGGGACTGAGGCAGAATAGTGGGTTAATCACAAAGCACATTTAAGAGTCTTGACGGATTTGGGCTGTTCCTCCATCTCTCTTTCCTATTCCTTTAGGTTCCAAATGTGACAGATAGTCGTGAGTTTTTCATAAAACATAGCTCCACCAAGTGCCACGGGGAAGTAGACCAGTAAATATAGCCCCGAAAGGAAGCAAGCTCCTCCAAACAAAGGACGCACAAACCCACACGCTCCGTCCTGCCAAGTCCCTGGGGTGTTCTGAGGGCTTAGCGCTTCCTGAGCCCAGTCTAGGACATTAAGACTGACAGGAATCTGTGCTGCTCTCAGCTCGGGGCACCACTGCACCCCTTATTTAGTGGGGTTCTGAGAAAAAAATTCTAAAGCTGGGGGTGAAGCAAGATAGGTCTTTCTTCTCTCTTCATCTTGTGGTTACTCTGTCCTTAAGCCAATTTTTTTTTTTTTTTTTTTTTTTCGAGACAGGGTTTCTCTGTATAGCTCTGGCTGTCCTGGAACTCACTCTGTAGACCAGGTTGGCCTCGAACTCAGAAATCTGCCTGCCTCTGCCTCCCAAGTGCTGGGATTAAAGGCGTGTGCCACCACTGCCCGGCAAGCCAATTTCTTTATTACACTTATTTGGGCTTGTCTGCTGCGTGTGCAAATGCAGAAGCCAGAGGACAACTTGCTGGAGTTGGTTCTCTCCTTCCATCATGTGAGTCCCAGGGATCAGACTCAGGTCATCAGGCTTGGCAGCAAGCCTCTTTATCTAGACTGAGCCATCTTGCCAGCCATTTCCTGACTTCTCTGGTCACACACACACACACACACACACACACAGACACACACACACACACACAGAGCACAGAGTAGATTTAAGATTTCAGTTTTTGGAAAGCCTAGTTTATAAGGGGGAAATACAGCCAGGCATGGTGATGTACACCTTTAATTCCGGCACTCAGGAGGCACAGGTAAGTGGATCTCTGTGAGTTCCAGGACAGCCAGGGATACATAGTGAGACTCTGTCTCAAACAATAGAATGAGGGGATATGTAATATATTCTCAACAGTCTGGTGGGACAACTACGTCTTTGATAAAACCATAGTCTGAGATGAAAAGGTGGGTCAGCTATCCAGTTTTCCTTGCTTTATTTGTAACAGGGTCTCTCTCCCCCACCTCTCTCTCTCTCTCTCTCTCTCTCTCTCTCTCTTCTCTCTCTCTTCTCTCTCTCTTCTCTCTCTCCATATATATGCATATACTTATTTATTTATTTATTTATTTAAATTATGTATTTATGGGTATGTGTGCGTCTCTGAGCACAGGCACCCTCAGTGAGTAGAGAGATCAGATCGCCTGGAGCTAGAGTAACAGACAGTTGTGAGCTACCTAATGTGGGTGCTGGGAACTGAACTCGGGACCTTTGGAAGAGCAGAAAGAGCTCCTAAGCGCAGAGCTATCTCTCCACTCCTGGTCTCACTCTATTTTCCAGGCTGATGTCTAATACTTGGGCTCACACAATCCTCCATCTCAGCAGCCAGAACTGCTTGCAGGTACTGCAACATCTAGTTGTATTCTGTGGTGTCTTCCCTACATACCAGAGATGGGCACCGTTCTTAGAACGCTGAAGGTTCATTCAACCATGTACATTAGTTGTGCTCAATTGAACTCTCTGTGTCTCTGTCTCTCTCTCTCTCTGTATTTCTCTCTCTCTCTCTCCTCTCTCTCTCTCTCTCCTCTCTCTCTCTCTCTCCTCTCTCTCTCTCTCCTCTCTCTCTCTCTCTCTCTCTCCTCTCTCTCTCTCTCTCTCTCTCTCTCTCTCTCTCTCTCTCTCTCTGTGTGTGTCTCTGATTCTCTCTGTCTCTGCCTTTCTAATGCAGGGGAGGGGACAGACACAGGGCCTCACTCGTGACAAATAAGAACTCCCCCACTGATCTACACCCCATCCTTCAACATCCTTGTGGATGAAAATTGACAAAAGGGGACAACTAGATGCTTAAGGGAAGAGTCTCATTTTCCCAACGGTCTCATCCTGGGTTCTATTATTAGCGCCACTGAATACAAGGAACTGAAGCCTAAAGAGACTGACTAATTTGTTCAAGGCCAGGTTTTATGAGAGGAGACTTGGAATTTAAACCTGGAAAATCTGGTTGTGGAGCCAGAGAGTTTGCCTCCAATGTGCGCCTCCCAGCTGCTGGTGACTGGCTAACACTGTCAGTCACTGTCTCCCTGGCCAATTCAGCCCAGAGAGGGACAGCAGTGGGACCACAAAGCATATCACAGTGCTTGAATCCATGGCTTCTTCTTTAGAGCTGGCGTTTCCTGAAAGACTATGTGTCCTCCCAGTATTCTTGTGTGTTTGTTTGTTTGTTCTCTCTGTGTGTGTGTATATGTTTAGTGTGTGTGTATGCGGTGTGTGTGTATGTGGTATGTGTATATGTGGTGTGTGTATGTGCATATATGTGTGTGTATGTGATAAGTGTATATGTGGTGTGTGATTATGTGTGTATGTGGTGTGTGTATGTAGTGTATGGTGTATGTGTATGTGTATATGTGTGTATGTGGTGTGTGTATGTAGTGTGTGTATGTATGCGTGTATGTATGTGTATGTGGTATGTGTATATGTGGTGTGTGTGTATGTATGTGTGTGTACGTGGTGTGTGTGGTATGTGTGTATGTGATATGTGTATGTAGTGTGTGTATGTGTTTGAAGTGTGTGTATGTGTATGTATGTGTGTGTATGTGGTATGTGTATATGTGGTGTGTGTGTATGTATGTGTATGTATGTGGTGTGTGTATATGTGGTGTGTGTGTGTATGTGGTGTGTGTGTATGTGGTGTGTGTATATGTAGTGTGTGTATATGTAGTGTGTGTGTATGTGGTGTGTGTATATGTAGTGTGTGTATATGTAGTGTGTGTATGTGGTATATGTGTGTGTATGTGTGTGTTGTGTGTGTGTTTCATATGGAATGACGCAGCAAGTCAGGGCCTCCCTGGGAAAGCAGAGGAACTCAAACTCCACTCCTGCCGAAAACAGCAGTTAAGCTGCAGAGTGGTTTGGCACACCTGTAACTCAAGTGCTATGTGAAGTGGAGGCAGAAGGATGGTTGGAGCTTGCTAGCTGCCAGCCTAGCTCCAGGTTCAGCGAGAGACCCAGGCTTGAGGGAGTAAGGAAGAGATTGACAGAGCAAGACTCCAGTATCTTCCTCTGGCCTCTGTGCACAAACCACACATGTGCATTCACACACATACACAGAGACACATACAATGTACATATACACTCACAGACATACACACAACACAGACACACACATGTGTGTACATATATACACACACACAACACACACATATAAACACATGTACCACACATACACACCACACACATTCATACACACAACCTGCATATATACACATACACTGCACACAAACACATATACACACAACACACACACACACATATATAAACGCAACACACACATATATGTATATATATTATATATACATATGTAATATATTTATACTATATGCACACACACAACATGCATATACACACATACACATGCAAATACACAACAACCACAATAATGAAATAGAAGAGGGAGAGCACTAGATTAAGCACACATGATTTCCTGTTGTAGTCCATCACTGATCTATTGGTAACTATGGAAACCATTCAGTTGTTTGTGCCTTTAGTTTCTCTGATGAGTGAAGCTATGTTGTCGTATAGTCACAGGTATGGCTTTGAGGAACAAGTGCATAAAATCTCGTGCAAGGATGAGGACCTCTGTTCAGATCCCTGGCATCTACACAAAACCTTTCGAGGTAGGGCAGAATGAGGAAGCTGGGTCCCAGAGGCTCGTTGGCAAGTCACTCTAGAGGAACTGGCAAGCTCTAGGTTCAGTGAGATGCCTCGTCTCAAAAAAACTAAGGTGGAGAGGCAGCTGAGGAAGACATCCCCATGTCAACTTCTGGGATTCACACATGGGTAAAGTGCACCTACACATATGTGTGCAAACACACACACACAAACATACACAAGTGCTGCCATTAAAAACAGCCCTACCTTTAAAATCCAGGCCTGGCTAGTTTTTGTCAATGTGACACAAATGAACTAGAGTCACCTAAGAAGAGAGAACCTTAACTGAGGCGTTCTCTTCCTCACTGTGGCCTGTGGGTATGTCTGTGGAGGGATTTTTTTTCTTTTGACTATTGATTGATGTAGAAGGCCTGTTCACAGTGGGCGGCACAATCCCTAGGCAGGTGGTCCTGAGCCATAGAAGAAAGGTGACTAAGCAAGCCAGGGCAAATGAGGCTGCAAGCAGTGTTCCTCTGTTGTCCTTGCTTACATTCCTGCCCTGTCTTCCTTCAGAGATGAACCCTGGTCAGGACCCATAAGCCACAGCCACAGAGAGAGACCAGGGTGTATCCTTACCTTGTTGAGACAGAATAAGTCACGTTTGCTCTTGAGGTAGTTGGACAGGTTTCCGTATTTGCAGTATTCCACGATCACCATCAGAGGCCCTGCAGCCCAAACAACACATGCTTAACCACACCAGGTCAGACAGCCGTTCGACAGCTTCCGGTCAGCCCTCGAAACCTCAAACCAACCTGGTTTTATATGGGTAGGGCCCGAGAGTGCACCTGAGACTAGAGGCCATGAGTCAAGACCTCGATTCAGCCTCTGTGGCACGAAAACCCGCCTTGTTAATATAACCGAGAACATGGCCCTCTTCCAATAAAGTTTTATGAACACAGATATTTAAATGTCAACAAACAAAATACTCCTTTTCTCTTCTTCCCCAACCCCGATGATTCAAAGAGAGCAAGCCATGCTGAGCACAGAGGCTACTGCCCTCTTCCTACCCTTCTGCAGTGAAAACAGTTTGGGGGGAAGGAAAGCACCCCCTCATCCCTCAGGGTTCCAGAAAGGAAGTTGTTTCTAGAGCTGGGGTCTCCCCACCAAGGAGCAGGTTTGGCTGGGGCTCAGATGCCCAGCCTTGGAGGCTCACATCTCAAAGGTACAAGGTTGAGGGAGGCAGAATGCTGTCACTGGGGCAGGCGCTCGACTTATGCAAGGTTAGGCGCTATGGGGAACTTGTCTGGTTCATGAGGACTCTTTCTGGCCTCCCAGCCCTTAGCGTCTCCTTCCATTGGCTCCCTTTTTTTCTTCCCCATGCTCCTCCACCCCTGCTTCATGTTGGGAAACTGAAGACCATTTATTGTACAACTCCTTGGTGCCACTGGTATGACTTGAGCATCCGTTCACACCTACACCCAAGTGTGAACCCTTGCCCCAGGGGAAGAGAGACCAGCAAGGGCATACTGGGCTCAACAGTTTATAGCCCAGCCATGTTCCTGTTACCTGTCTTGAGAGCTGGTCAGAAAGGAGGGCCCCTCTGGTTATTTCCTATGTTACAGCCACCCTGTGTGATTGCTGGGAAGCTGCAGGGGGTATGTAGCCTCTTGGTTTTTTTTTTTTTTTTTTTTTTGGTTTTTTGAGACAGGGTTTCTCTGTATAGCTCTGGCTGTCCTTGAACTCACTTTGTAGACCCGGCTGGCCTCGAACTCAGAAATCCACCTGCCTCTACCTCCTGAGTGCTGGGATTAAAGTTGTGTGCCACCATGCACGGTGGTGTGTAGCCTCTTAAACCTTTACCATCTCATGTTCAACTCCCCCAGTCATCCTGAGAGAAAAGGCCCTCCATTTGACCTAGAATATCTAAAATGGAGTGGCTTTCTAATGATGAAGGACTGGGTGGCCATTCTCTGGGGGCGGGGTGAGGGAATAAGTCTTGTGAGTAGAGAGAGCTCCCCTTTCAGCAAGACAGATGGCGCAGGCCTCCTCCGTCTCCTTTACCTCCTTGCTTCGTGCAGGCTCCCAGGAGGTTAACCACATTCAGATGATGGCCGATGTGGGTCAAGATCTTGAGTTCAGTCATCAGAGCTTTGTACTCACTGGCTGTGGCCCCCTCTGTGTGAGAAGCAAGGAAAAGTCAGGGCTCTGGGACAATGGGGCTGCTTCCGCACTGGAGGCCGCGTGCCTGCCACCCTTGTTTGTCCTTGCTTCATTAACTTCCCCACATTCTGCGAAAGGCCAAGTCACCAGCCAGACTGTTTTTATTCCTCCCACTCTGCCTGAGCCAACATCCTTTGCACTGCACTGAGGCCCGCCGTGTGGATGGGGTTAGTCACCGGACGTTTCCTTCTGGTGGACCTGGCTGTGCCGACAATGTGCTGACTCAGAACTGGCACCTCACGTCCTCGGCTTTCCAGAAGCCTCCCTTCTAGCAAAAGCAGGTGAGGCAAGAGCCCTGCAGGCAGGGGGCCCACCCACACCTTCCCTCTCAGTCTCCTTTCTAGGGAGTCACCAGGAAGGAAGGAGGTTGGGGGCCTCTACGATGTCAGGCTAACTGCTTATGTAACACCTTGGAACCGTGTTATTTTCTCTTTAGCCACCTTCACGCCTGGAATGCAAGGGCTATCTCAGGCAACAAGGATTTGTGTTTTCCAGCTTCTTTTTAAAAAATGTGTATAGCCTTGTGCTTGCACCATGTGTGTGCCTGGTGTCTGTGGAGACCAGAAAAGGGCACCAGCCAGGACCCTCAGCACTGGAGTTATACATGGTTGTGAGCCACCATGTAGGCATTGGGAATGGAACCTGGGTCCTCTACAAGAGCAGCAAGTGTCCTTAACATCCCCCGACCCCCCTTTAACTTCACTCTTGGGGATGATCTGTACCAGTCCAAGAACCAACAGTCTAGATTCTAGACTGAGTCCCGCCTGCTCTCTTTCCTATCATTCATTTTTGAGGTATTCATAATCTTAGTTGTTTTTTTTTAAAAGATACTAAAAAGTATTTCTGTAAAATATTCCAACAGTATGAGTATGGAGATCAGTGAAGGGGCGTGTGTGCACGCATGTATATGTTCACCCGTGCATGTGTATGTGTACATGTCTGCAGATATGTGCACGCAGGTGGTTACAGCACAGTGGCAGAGCCCAGCTCTAGCGTGTGCAAAGCTTTTCAGCACCGGAAAAGACAAATAATAAGAGATCGAAAGTCAGCGTAAGGAGTCTGAGGTGTTAGAGTAAAAAGCGCAAGTCACTCCAATCTGCTTCCTCGAAGCAGCCATGGCCAACAATGTGAGCTTCAGACCCTTCCATATGTACTTAAAAATACCCACCGAGGGCTAGCTCAGTGGCTCAGTGAGGAAGGAGCTTGCTGCTAAGCCTGGTGACTTGAGTTCGATCCCCAGAACCCATGTGTGGAAGAAAAGGACTGACTCTTGCAAATGATCCTCTGACTTTCCTCTCTCTCTCTCTCTCTCTCTCTCTCACACACACACACACACACACATGCAGATGCTCACACACGCAGACGCGCACACACGCAGACATGTGCACACACATTGATTCACTCCCCCTTTTTATATCAGATTCTTCTCATCCTGCTTTATTTATTTTTCTTTTATGTGAATGCTGGGAATTCAACTCGTCCTCAAGGACAAGGACAAGAAGGGCTTGTCTCCTCTTAGTCATCTCTCCAGCCCTCTTTTCATTCCTTTTAATGGACGGATGTGTTTCTTCTGACATGTATAGTCTTCAGTTGGGTGTCTCTCTGTCTGTGTGTCTGTCTCTGTGTGGCTCGTCCAGGCAGGTCCTGTGTCTGTGTGTGTATGTGCATGCCAGAGGACAAACCCAGGTGTCATTCCTCAGGATCTGTGCACACCATGTACTTTGAGACAGGGTCTCTCTGTGGTCTGGAGCTTCATGGACTTGAACTCAGATCCTTATGGTTGTACGTTAAACACTTCATAGACCAAGCTATCTCCCCTGCCCCTCTTCATCCTTCCTTCCTTCCTTCCTTCCTTCCTTCCTTCCTTCCTTCCTTCCTTCCTTCCTTCCTTCCTTCCTTCCTCCCTCCCTCCCTCCCTCCCTCCCTCCCTCCCTCCCTCCCTCTCTCTCTCTCTTTCTCTTTCTCTTTTCTCTTTTTTTTTCTATTACAAACACCAGAACATCCCAGTGTGAGTGTGCTCAAAGGCAAAGGTTTCTGTGGAACACAGTCCTGGAAGTGGGTCAAAGGTGTGTGCACTTAATATTGTAGTAGATATTGATATGTTATTTTATTAAGATGGAATTTTTTTAATAATAACCAGATAAACTCAAAGCCCCAGTGGGGTAGGACTGGCTTACAGTGTCTGCTCGACAAATATTTTTGGATAAATAAACAGCGTGATTAGTTTTCTCATTTTGGACATTTTTTTTCCCAAACGGACAGTTTTCCCAAAACTCCAGAAAGTTTAAGGCTATGCTCAGGGACACACTGAAAGAGCTTTTGACTATGCCCTTTGCTTGGCATCATGTTTTTTTTTTTCTACTTTCCCTGGAACAGAATGTAAGCTACTTTAAGCAAGAAAGTTTGGGGGATAGTTTTTATTCTACTGACAGAATTCTAGGGCGAGGGTGTTATGGAAATCTTTTTTCTGTCAATGCTGACAGTGGAAGGAAGATGCCTTTATACGGATTAATTTACTCTTATTTTATGTATATGATCATTTGCCTGCATGTATATATGTGCAGTGTGTGTGTGTCTGATGCCCGTGGAGGCCCGAAGAGAGCCTCGGATCCCCTGGAATTGGCATTACAGGCAGTTGTAAGCGGCCATGTGGCTGCTGGGAACGGAAGCTGCATCCAGCCAGTGCTCTTAACTGCAGAGCCATCCATTCAGCCCTGAGTTTACAAATAGATATCACACATGATTTCTGGATTACATAGAAGAGATCAGCCTTGGAAACAATCTCAGGTTAGACTTCTCTCTTATCATTTAACAGTCCCTGAAGATGGTATCCCTTTTTGGCAAGGAGAAAAAGCTGGGGTCAGCAGCTTAGATGGCTAAGCCTTTCTGAGCCACTTTTCCTGTCTGCAACTGGGGAATAACACTGCTCATCAACAGGGTAGTTGGCCGAAAAGATGTTGGTGTCCAGCCTGATTCTTTCCCCAGCAGAAGACCCGCGGATGTCACTTCTCCTCAGAGGACAGTGCTGGTCTGATGGCATTCTCACAGAAATGCCCACTCCCATCTGGGTAGTCTGTTCCCAAGCAAACTCCTTATGGCAAGGGGAGCGTAACAACTGTGGGTATTTACGGTGTATGCTACACTACAGGGTATATGTATAATGTGTAGTGACCTAATTCAGTAACATTTCCTTCTCCTTGTTTGTTGGTTTGCAGTGGAAGCTTTTAAACTCCTCTCTTCTGGTTCCTTATAAAAAATATAAAAAGCATACTGTGTGGGCCTGGAAGGTGGCTCAGTGGTTAAGAGTGTTTGCTGCCCTCTTAGGGGACCTGGGTTCAGTTCTCAGCACCCACTCTGGGCACCTACCTCACAACCACCCATAGCTCTAGTTCAAAGATCATTTTCCTATGGACAGTTCCGGGTCGTTCCATTGGCAAGGTTTATTCTGAGCTAGTACAGCTGACTCTACAGTCCAGGCACACAGAAGCCCTGGCTGAAGCAGAGAGAACTCATGTGTTCCTGGGGTACATGAATCTTGCTCTGACATGGAGGGTGCAGAGAGGTGAAAGGTGATTGACAGCCAGACCCCGGCATATGGCACACCTACCTTTCAACATCTTCACAGCCACAGTCCGGCAGGTGGGTGATTTCTTAATGCCAAATGCAGAGGCTTGAACGACTTTCCCAAAAGCCCCTCTTCCGAGCGATTTGCCTACAATAGAAGAGGGTCTTGGTTTGTTTGCAAAGCCAACAGCGAGTCTGAGTCTTTTCTGGGAAGGAAATGCTGCCTTGCATGTGTTACGCAAAGTGCGCATCTTTGAAAGGGATTCTGGAATGGAGTGACCCCAAAGGAGCACTAACCCAAAGGAAGATGCCCCTTCCTCTGAACTCATTCATCTGCCTCTGGGCACCCCACCCCCACCCCACCACATCCTTCAAGATGGGTCTAAGCTTCTAGAGCATTCAGTGAAGGAAAGTGGCCATTTCCACTGGCCATAGAGTCTCCCAGAGGGAGAAAACACCAAACCCAGGGAGCGTCTCTCTGTTCCATGACTAAGATGTTTCAAGCCCTCTTTCTTGTCACTGAGGTCATTCCCTACGTTCTCTGTAAAATGGATATATGTCGGTGACTACTGTTGGTGTGACGATGCCTTGGATCTCAAGAATAAGCACTTGGTCGTTTCTCAGACTTCCGTGCTGGCCAGAGCATTTCCTGGTAGTTCTTATACGGGTATACAACCATTACAAGCCCTTGTGGTTTTCAGAACATGAGCCATCAAACATAGGTAGCAATTTGCTTCAACCCCAGAGAGGTGATTACCAAAAACTGTAAGAAAGCAGGGTATCTTTTGTGGTGCCTGTACTGTTTTGCTGTAGTAACTATTAATCCATGGCTTTCCTCACTCTTGGATGAGCCAACTTGACTCAAAAAGGGAAGGCCACTGTCTGAACTGCCAAGTCCTTGGTGTGATAACTGGTATAAAGGAGACGCTGTCCAGTTACAGCAGAATGGAGAGCCATGTTAGGACTGGAGGTTAGCAACTAGGGAGCCCTGTGGACTGGAGGTCGGGGAGCTGAAAGCCTCTTAGGTGGAATCTCTCTGGAATTCCGCGTTTCTTTTCTATTTAGGTCCCGCGTTTGCACAGTTAGGAAGCTAAATAGAGCCACATAAGAAAGCAGCTGTCCTTAGCATTATAGGCAGAAAGAAGAGTAGACCATGAAAGTCAACTTCTTTCAACTCTTCTGTACTCTGATGTAATGGGGTAGGGGATAGAATGCCATTGGCCAAAAAAGAATTCTGCCAGTTAGAATGCTAATTTAACCCTTCTTTTCCATTCCACTCTCCTTCCTCAGACTGCCCTGCTAATAAACGTTCAGTTAATTTAATTAGCTTTCCTTTCTCTAGTTCCTTCCCCCAAAGGATGGATGGATATATATATATATATATATATATATATATATATATATATATATATATATACTCATGTTTGTGTGTGGTTGGATGAATAGATAGATAGATAGATAGATAGATAGATAGATAGATAGATATTTTTGTAGGCTTTGTGACAAAGCACAGATCATGTCTCAGCCCTTGTCTACTTATACACAACTATGTTTTGCTGCAGCTTCAAGTTGACTGCCCTCCGTGAGGCATTCGGGCAGTTTCAGTGATGAGAGTTGTCTCCTGGGACTCACTCTCCTCAGTAGGGCCATACTAGGAGATGGCGTGGCTTTCCAAAGTCAGACATGTACAGCTGGTGACTACTGAACCTGATTCTTCTCAGAGCACGCAACAGGGACAGGGACACAGTCACACATCCTTTCATGTAAAATGGTCTGAGCCAGAAGGACTCTAAGTTAAAACAGAAGCTTAAACAGTGACCCCCAAAAGTGCTGTGTGTGCATCCAAGTTGGATAGGGGAGAGTTCTTTGGGGGTCTCCTGACTTTCAAAACAAATGGCATATTTTGGTTGAGGGTTATTACAGTGTTGTCCTTTAGCCACATTCTGCCATCTGATAAGCATCTGGAGCCCAGGAAACACTGGGATAATCTCTCCACACACTCCAAAGGCCTTTCTCCACCCCTACATATCCCTTCCCAGCCATCCCTGCACATTCCACACTTTGTGTTAACAGGCATTTGGGGGTTCTGCTTCCATCAGTGGGAACAAGTTGGTCTCACTGGGCTGCCCCATAAATCGACATGACGCTTTCGCAGGCTCTGTGATCATCTCGTGCATTGGAATCTGACTTCAGATCCCTGGTTCTAGTTCCAGTGAGACTGGTTCACACTGGACTTGACCTAGCCGCAACATTCCCTTTCCCTGGAATTCTTAGCGTTGTCTGGAATGCCCCACACTAGGTTCAGAAATGTGTTAGGTCACTGTCATGCAATGCAAGGGTAATGGAATGGCCGTGACGAGTCCCTGTCACTCTTGGGAGAGGGCAGGGCAGCATGAGCTTGGCCCCTGTTATGTTTTCAATATGAAATGTCCTCCACAGACTCAAGCATTGCATGAGAGCTTACTCCAGAGCTGGGGTTGCTATTTTGGGTCGGGGGGGGCTCTAGAAACTTTAAGAGGTTGTCTGAGCTGGAGGATTTAGGCCACAAGGAGAGGTTTTGTGAGGGTATGTTCTCCATTGCCCTGGTCTGCCTATCTCTGTTTCCTGTCTTCTATGAAGCAAGGAGCAGCCATGATCACAGGCTTCTGACATCAGGATGATTTGCTGAGTACAATGCCAGGCTGAACCTCCTGAAACCATCACCACTACCACCACCACCACCACCATCATCATCACCACCACCACCACCACCACCACCACCATCATCATCATCATCATCAAGCAACAACAACAACGAATCTCTTCCCTTCCTAAGTTTCTATTAGCTACTCTGGCCTCCATGACCAAAGCTAACTAATCCAATGCCACTGCTCTTTTGAAATCAAGGGAACTGATCTTATTGGCTGTGGTGATTACTCAGCCCCAAACTTCCCGTGTGCTTTTCCATGTTAGGCAACTTCTCCTGCACGTTGCTTTCAAATAGAAGTATTCTGTTGTGTCAGACAGCATCCTGTACGTTTATGGAAGTTGAATCCTCTCCCGGGGTTAGTAAGGAATTGGGAAGGAGTCAGGAAGTTGTCCATGTTCCCCCCACCCCCACTCCCCACTCTTGATTTCAGCAATCATACTAACATCAAGCTCCAACTGGACAGGCAGGCAAAACTCCAATGTGCCTTCTACAAGGCTGGACATTGTAGCCAACAGAGAAGACACGGCTAAAATCACCACTCGGTCTGTATGTTTCTTCTTTCTCTCTCTCTCTCTCTTTCCCTCCCTCTCTTTCCCTCTCTCTCTCCCTCCCTCCCTCCCTCCCTCCCTCCCTCCCTCCCTCCCTCTCTCCCTCTCTCTCTCTCTCTCTCTCTCTCTCTCTCCCTTCCTTCCTTCCTTCCTTCCTTCCTTCCTTCCTTCCTTCCTTCCTTCCTTCCTTCCTTCCTTTCTTTCTTTCTTTCTTTCTTTCTTTCTTTCTTTCTTTCTTTCTTTCTCTCTCTCCAATGCAACAGTGCCCATCAAATCACTTTTCCCCTCTCCACCAATCTAGATGTAACCTTGGTTCCTTTCGTTGCTAGCCACGATTTCAAATCGTTGTGTCATTTCTTCGGCTAGCAGGATCCAAGATGTCTGGGGCCTCCTCGCTCCCACGTTAATCAGAGCAGAGCTCCTCCCATCTTGTCGCCACACCATGCACTAAAAAGCTTGATGCCCGTTCGCTCTCATCCAACAGAGACACTCAGATGGACATGGGCCAAGTCACAGTTGAGGCTCTGCCCATAGCAAGCCTTCCCAGAGAAAAGCCTTCAACAGGGAAAGCCTTATGAAGTATGCGATTCTGTGAATTCTCTGAGCTTAAGGGAGTTCTGGAGACAGAGGAAACAGCCTAGTGGGGCATGCTCTGGATTGAAGCGAGTAGAAATGAGGGGAACGAGGTAGGGGGTGTGGTGCTCAGCAGTTGGCAGGGAGCTCTCATGGATCCTGTCCTGGAAGAAGTATGTTTAATCCTAGCTAACACTGGAGAGCGACATGGCCCAAGAACAGCTCCTGACTGTGGGAGAAAAGGATGCTATGTTCCCTGCCAATGTCACGGAGGGGCTCAGCGAGCTGCCTAAGCCTTCACCCCACAGAAGGAACTCATTGACTGTGCTCCCTGCATTTATTCTCTCACTATTTAGATTTCTCCCAGCTCTCCATCCCTAACCCCAACAGCCTTGCCTGGCTTTCTCCAGCTTTTAGCTGACTTCTGAGCTTTTCCCTACACAAGCTGAACAGGACCCTCACCGATACTCTCCTTTCCTCGTGTAAGCAGAGTCATTTCAAGCCCCAAGAGAAAAGCCAGAAAAAACCCACTTCACCCCCACCCCAGAGCAGCTTGCCTGGGAAGAGAAGGGTCAGGCTGTCAGAACAACAAGCGCTCTTGCTCTGAGTGAGAGCGACGAGCCCAGAGGACATTGGGCTCACAATCTGTTTTCCTAGTTCCAACCACTAATGACTCTGGCATATACCGGAGCAAGTGGAAAACTTTCAGAAGCCGTGTTCTAGACACCTTGGGTAGCAGTCATTGAGGCTCTTGATTGTTTTGTATTGTCAAATCTGGAGATAAAGTGTGCATTGTGACGTCCATCCGAGCCAGAGGAACTGGGGGCAAGCCCAGGGGCCTGCTGTTTACAGCATCAGCCCTACCTGGAAAAGACGTCTCTGTTCTTCAAAAGTGAAACTTAAGAGATCCCGAGGGCTGGCCCACAGCATACCAGGAAAGTCACAGGCCATCTTACAATGTGCGTGTGCGCGTGTGTGTTTGTGTTTGTGTATGTGTGTGTGAGAGAGAGTGTGTCCGGGTTTGCACAGAGAGCTTGGTTTAACTGATCCTCATTCTGCTGAATTGTTCAAGCCAACAGGTGTCTAAGTTCCCAGTAGCTTTGCTATCTAAGAGTGCCTGGACTTGCACCTACTAGCTGGAGACTAGCTGGAGACTAAGCTTGGAGAGACAAGACCTTCGTATTTCTGGGGCTTCTGCCTGGCACCTGCCCCTCAGTAACCACGGAACCAGCACACAGGGGTTTCTTGTTACCTTGTCCTTTTGTCTCGGCAACAGACTACATTTCCTCTGGTCCATGACCCCAGCCAGAAGACTCCCAAGTCTTGTCTCTGTTGCTTTCCTTAAAACAAGTGTTCTGTGTGGGGTAGTTTCTCTGACAGGCTTGTGGATCTGCCAAACGAACACCTTACCTAGTTTCAGTCTCTCCCGTGCAAACTCCCACTTGCTGGCATCATAGGGCAGCCTTTCACACTGCTCATCCAGGGGAACTTCATCTGGATCCATTATGATTGACAGGTAGTCCGTCTTTACTTCGGAAGAAGACTGAGAAATAGATACACACACACCCCAAAGTTACCAAGAAGAAAAACAACTTTAAAACCTCAGTTTTTCAGTTTACAATACTTGACAACATCTACTGCTTTGCATCAATTGACCAGGTACAGAGGGTCCCCTAAACACACACACACACACACACACACACACACACACACACACACACACACTGTGGTGGTTTGAATATGAATATCTGGTTCCCTGTGGGTAGACTGTTTAGGAAGGATTAAGAAATGTAGCTTTGGGGTTGGAGAGATGGCTCAGTGGTTAAGAGCACTAATTGCTCTTCCAGAGGTCCTGAGTTCAATTCCCAGCAACCACATGGTGGCTCACAACCATCTGTAATGGGATCTGACGCCCTCTTCTGGTGTGCCTGAAGACAGCTATAATGTATTCATATAAATAAAATGAGTAAATCTTTAATGTAGCTTTGCAGTAGGAGGCATGTCCTAGGGGTGGGGCTTTGAGGTTTTGAAAACCCAGGCCAAGCCCATTCTACTCTCTGCCTGTTACTTTGCTCTCAGCTACTGCTCCACTGCCACACCGTGCTCCCTGCCATGATGGTCATGGACTCACCCCCTGACACTGTGAACAAGCCCCCAGTGAAATGCTTTCTTTTAATAGTTGCCTTGGTCATGGTGTCTCTTCATGGCAATAGGACAGTGTCTGAGATGCCCACACTGGAGTGTGGTGTCTCTGTGGGACAGCTCTTTACTTTTCTCTCACGGCATTTCCAGTGTAATGGCATCCTATCTTGAATGAGTGTGCCCCAAACCTTCACTGGCCTCACATACATCTCGTGTTCTGAGGCAACCCTATGAGAGCTTGTCTTTTGAAAGAAAAACAAAGGGTTGGAGAGATGGCTCAGTGGTTAAGAGCACTGACTGATCTTCCAGAGGTCCTGAGTTCAATTCCTAGCAACCACATGGTGGCTCACAACCATCTGTAATGGGATCCAATGCTGTCTACTGCTGTGTCTGAAGACAGTGACAGTGGACTCACATATATGAAATAAATATGGCCAGAGCATGGCCAGAGCATGTGGGGATAGCCGGGGGGCGGGGGAGAAAGAAAGGAAGAAAAGAAGAGAAAAGAAAAGAAAAGAAAGATGAAGAACATTTAATACAATTCTAAACAATGACCGAGAGCTTTCTGTGGCTGCTCTGAACATCTTTTGTAAAAAGACTAGCATTTTTCCTTTTTGTGTATGTGCATTCTGCCTGCGTGGACGGAAGAGCACCATACCTGGCTGGTGCCTATGGAAACATCGGATCCCTTGGAGCTGGAGTTACTAATGCTTGTGAGCCATAATGTGGGTACTGGGAACAGAACGGAGGTTCTCTGGAAGAACCACAAATGCTGTTAATCACCGAGCCATCTCTCCAGCACCACTCTGTGAATATGGATACGCATTGTGTGTGTGGGAGGGATTATTTTATTATTTTGTTTTTTTTCTGAATTTATAAGAAAGCCAGGAGTGGCCAAGTTAATCCAGGGTCCCTAGGGAAATGTAGACATTTCTTAAGCATCTAACTAGTCAGATACCTGCAGCTCTTAATTGGTTTACTCTCCAAAAAGACCATAGAGTCCAGTAGGGCCATTAGAACAGAGGCTTATGCAAAGTCCTGTCTAGTCTCAGAAATAGAGGCTGATCATTTCAAAACAAAATAAAACAAAAACCTGAGGCATAACTATAGACACATTTTGAGTTCCTTAAGGCATTGTTCAGAGGTCAAGTGCACATGACAGCTGTGTGTGGTGACAAATTAAACCCAGAAAGCAGCCACTGTGGCAGATCACAGAGAAGTAGATTGACAGTTAGGATCTGTCAGCAGGTTCGTTTCCTGCTAATGGACACATCTCCGGCATTGATTACCGAGTTTCTGTGAGCAGAGTCTTGGATGGGACAGAAAGCATGAGCGCTTTCCCACAGAATCCTTGCCTCAAAGTTACATGAACTTCATGGCAATAAGGCTGGCCTTCTCCTCCCTTAACCAGGAGGAGGCACGGAGTGAGGGACAAACCCTTCCATAGACACCATCTCACAGCCGCCACATTCCTCAGCCCTGACTCAGCCCGTTGTGAGCAGTCACAGCTCACCTCATCCATCACTTGCTTGCAATCATTCACTTTGCAAAAAGAATCATTAGGACGTGGGACAAATAGCTCAGGGCAGAGAGTTTGCTCAGCATCCAAGAAAGTTGAAAAGTCAAAGATAAGAAGCAAGGCCGACGGTGTCAGGCTATAGGTGCCGGGTGCTCAGAGGAAAACTAATGTGTTTTTCACGTTGCACATCGCCAAGGCAACCATTAAAGAGCACACGCCAGCTGAAACCTAGCGAGAGGCACCTTGCATTTATGCAGGATGGGGAGGTGGCAAGGATTTAGAGTGGAACCCACGTGTCTCCTGCGAAACTCAATGTGTTAGCTCAATAAGGCAGAGAGAGGGAACACCATGTGGACCTGTGAGGGAAGCGTGCTGACAGAGTACTAGCTGACAGATATTTATTCTTTTAATTGATGATATCTCTGAGCAGCTGCTCAGCACTTGGCATGGAAGACAGCTGCCTCCATCGGAGCCACCCCTTGTGCACAGCCAAATGACCTCCCAGGCAAGTGGTTTAACACCTCTAAACCTAGCTTGCTTATCTGTGAAATGGTAATAGCAATTGTACTTATCTGAGAGGGTCACTATGGGTATGAAATGATTGACCAACCTGTTAGAACAGGACCTGGTTTCTAGCAAGCATCAGTACAGTTAGCCATTGTTCTAAGACTGGCTCTGCCGTGTGTAAGTAGGTCCTTTATCAATGAGGAATTAGCATTGTGGTTAGAGAAACCACTTAGTCATCTCTGACCTTTGCTTCTTCCACTCAAGTTTCAGTCGATCTCTCACACCCAACGCATAAGCTGTGGAATCTTGGCAGCATAAAAAGCCCTCTTAAATCTGTTCTAGATCTTTCCAGTCTTATCCTGTTAGGTCTTGCTGAGTAAGAAGGCTGCTGTTCCAGTTAGGGGAGGAGAGGGTCGGGTTACTCTGTGCTTTGTTTCTTTCTTTCTTTGTTTACTCATCCCTTACAGTTATTCTCTTTCAAGTCTATCTCAAGCATCTCGACTTAAGCATCTTAATCAAGTATTTTCCCAGAAGATGTATTCTCTTCTTTCAAGACAATTGTTTCCTTCCAAAGCAGTGGCCTGCTCAGGTCTCAAAACCAAACGTTCCATTTGGCAGAAGACTGATACCTCATATGAACATGGAAGATGGCTGCCAGTCACCACTCCCATTCCAATGACCAAGCATGCCTTATATGATTTTGACTCTCGCTGAGGTCAGACAAGCCTGTGCTCAGAATCAAACTACCATAGTGACATTTGGACCCATGCCTTTACCTCAGGGAACCTCACTTTCCCTCTTTAAAACGGGGAATATCAATACCTCTCTCTCTCTCTCCGACATTTTGGTAAGATGAACTGAGACCATGCATAAGATGTTACCCACAGGGCATGGGACAACCATTTAGGAGACTCTCTAGGAAACGCAGAAATCTTGCCTTTCTCAAGTTAGAGCTCTCAGCTCCAACCCGGTAGGCAGTCACGATTCTTTCTTGCACCTCTTTATTTCCTGAGCGTGTGTGGGTCAACTCTTGCTTGCTCTGGTCTATGAGGGGAGGCTTCAATTCCAGAGGACACCCACCCTACCCCTTCACCTCCTCCCCTAACCAGAGCAGCAGCCTCTTCTTACCATATTCACTTTTGCTGAACATTCCCCCCCTACACCCGCTCAACATGATGACTGCCCCAGTGAGACCCCCGCTCCCACTCAACATGATGACTGCCCCAGTGAGACCTGAACGATGGACAAGTTCACATGGGCAGTGGGGGATCGCATGGCTTGGCGGTCATATCTTCTGTTTTCTTACCCGCTTCAGTTTTCTGATGAAGAGAGTTAGAAGGAGCCAAAAGAGGGTCGCAGCCACGCATGTGCACGTGAGCGTGATCAGCTCCAGGTTTGACTTGTCTGAGGTTCCTAGAGAGAGAAAAATCACAAAGATGCTATAAAAGAAGTGAGGTCTCTGCTCATTCTAGCTGGGCATCTGTGGGAGCACATGGTTTCTGAGCCAGGCTGTGAACTTGCACCCGGAAGGGCTTTCCAGAAATTCTGCTGACTTTGTAACCAATATTCTAAGAAATAATTAATTAAAAATCAGAAGAGAAAATAAAGATGGAAGGAAATTAGGGGAGAGGGTGGTTCATTAAAGTGCTAAATCTGTGAAATGTTAAATCTGCCTGATGGGTTTTGGAGGAAATTCTAAAGAAAAAAATGAAAAGACATAAAAGGGGCCGCTTTGGGACTCACAAAATTCTTCAAAGCAAACATGGAAATAAAAATAAAACTAAAACTCATGATCGCCTGCCTGCTTCTTCTGGGGCAGCCGCTCTGCATTACCACAGTGCTGCTCCCTGCCTCTGGGGCTCTGACCTCGGCAGCCAGAGGCACTGGCTAAGAGGAAAGAGAGGACCTCAGGCCTGCTTCTCATCCAGTCATGCTGATTCCATGGCTCATAGCACCAAGGCTGAACACTGTAGGGGAGATACCCAGGACAGTCTCTGTGTCTGTCTGTCTGTCTGTCTCTCTCTCTCTCATGCACACACAGTAGCTCTATCACACATACATACATCCCACACACTCACATGCTTACACAAACACAAACATATAAGCACACTCACACATACACATACACATACACATACACATACACATACACATACACATACACATACACATACACATACACACACACACACACACACCACTGGGCCTGAGCACGGCTTTCTTGACTCAACTATAATGACAAAGGAGGTTAGGCCAAGGCCAGATGAGACTTGTTCTTCTTACGCATGACGGGGGCTCTGTGTTCACACACACACTGGGCCCTCCCTAAGGATACATGACAGCAATATCATAGTTACAAACATGGGTACCTCACTGGGGGATTCTCTGTCGTGATTCAGCCAGGATGAGCTAAAGCCTCCTACGGCATCAGTAAGTGCCGCATCTCCCGTGACTGGGGCTTTCCTTTTGCCCTTCCGGCTCTCATGATGCCCTTCTCTGCCTTCCTGCCTGCCAATCAAACTTATTTAAAAATACCTCTTCCAGAGGACATTGAATCCATCCACCTCGGAAGCATTTTAAAAAGTATATATTTATTGGGGGCAGGGGGCCGGGTATGTGTCACAGCGCAGGTGTGGAGATCAGAGGCTAACATTTTTGGAAGTTGGGTCTTTCCTTCTGTCTCGTTCTGTAGGCAAGGTCCCTCTCGTTTCAGTCACTGTGCTGAGTATTTCTTTCTAGCTGGCTCAGGAGCTTCTGGGTCAGTCTCCTGTCTCTGCATCCATCTCACCTTAGGAGAGCAGGGATCACAGCTTTTCACGTGGGTCCCAGGAAATGAAATTCAAGCAATCAGGTCTGCATGGCCAAAGCCTTTGCCAACTTTGCGGCCATCTCTGCAGACCTCGGAAGCATTTAGAAAGGTTGTTTGTGGGCTGGGAATGTAGCCCTGTTGGTAGAGTGCTTGCTTAGCATACGCGAGGCCCTGGGTTTGATCCTCCTCAGCACAACATGAACTGGTTGTAGTGGCAAATGCCTATAATCACCTTGACAGGTGGAAGCAAGAGAGTCAAAGCCATCCTTGGTGATGGGATATCTACATGGGAGACCTCGTTCCAAACAACAACAACAACAACAACAACAACACAAAACAACACAAAACAACAACAACAAAAAACAGGGCTGGAAAGATGGCTCAGTGGTTAAGAGCGCTGACTGCTCTTCCAAAGGTGTTGAGTTCAAATCCCAGGAACCACATGGTGGCTCACAACCATCTGTAATGGGATCTGACACCCTCTTCTGGTGCATCTGAAGACAGCTACAGTGTACTTAGATATAATAATAAATAAATCTTAAAAAACAAAGTAAGGCTAATGTCTTTGTATTTGGTGTCAGTATGATAGGAAGCACAGGGCGGGGCCCGGAGCATCATGGGACTCTGAGCATGGAACAAAGCAGGAGCGATGCTGTTGGCAGTTGGAGTCGTTGAGGTCGCCTGCACAGAATCACAGTAAGAATGTGCGAGGCCGTGCTGATGCTCAGCAAGACTCCTGCCAACACTGTCAGGTAGACTTTCCCCAGTTCTTGAATGACGAAGTTGATGATTAATCCTCTTGCCTGTGAGCAGTGGTGCTGTGATTTTAACCCAGGGGATCCGAGTCCTTAACAACCACACATCCAAGGGTCCTGCCACTTCCTCCTTTCCTCGGATCTTCTGAGCCTTTATGGGAGTTCATCAGGCACTTAAGAGAGGCAATGTCCTCTGTCCTACCTGGGCTGTTTTCAGGGTTGGTGAAGGAATTCGTTCCTCTTCATCCTCTGTCGCTGCCTAGAGAACCTTCTTCCGTTCTCATCTGCCTATCTTTGACTGCCTCAGGCCACTTTCGCTCCTTTCCAGGGCCACAGATCCAATCCTGTCATTCCCCTGCCTCAGTGACAACATGTGCTCTCCATGACTGTCAGCATACAATTCAAATATGTATAGCTCAGTGGAGGTTCATATGTTGTACGATAAGGCTCTAGTTTGCCAATTTTTTTTTAAAATACTGGTTTGCTTTTATTTTGCGTGCATGGGTGTTTTGCCAGTGTGTATGTACGTGTGTGTGCCACAGGCATGCAGTGTTTCTGGACGCCCGAAGAGGGCGTTGGAGCTCCTGGAACTAGAGTTACAGATGGTTGTGAGCCACCATGTGGCTGGAAACTGAACAGGGTCTTCTGCAGAGCACCCAGAGTGAATTCCTTCGAAAACCCACCTCTCCAGCCCCGCTCCCAATTTTAAAAATTAAGTTGAAACTTAAAATGCTTAGGTCTTATATTTTCTTTTGTCCTTTAATCTCAATATAGATCCCCCAGAGTGAGAAAAGTGTAAACCAAAGTTCATGGGAGTATGGATTTCTTCTACTATGCATGCTCGAGCGTGTACACACACACACACACACACACACACACACACACACACACACACACACACACGCATGCTACAATAAGTTTTGTAGTATGACAGGAGCCTTCTAAATGTACGCTGCAGTGGCCTTTGACTGTCACAGATGCTGATGGCCTTGTAGGGTCCTTGTGCAGGAATCCAACATGGAACATGAAGCAAGTGGCCCTGTCTGACTGTGGGAACTTTCCCAGTGCATTCCACGGGACAGGAAACTGGCCCCCGAAGTCTAATTCCATAGCCCTTACTCAAGCAAAATTCCTTTCGGGTGGGACTATTTATATGCAGTCACACGTTT
This sequence comes from Mus caroli, assembly GCF_978045245.1. Taxonomy (NCBI): domain Eukaryota; kingdom Metazoa; phylum Chordata; class Mammalia; order Rodentia; family Muridae; genus Mus; species Mus caroli. Next base: position 151,750,063 of record NW_028227259.1, read on the forward strand.
GAGGGACCAGCTCATTAGAATACCGTTAAGAAGAACATCAGGCTCAATTTAACATCAGTACTCAGTGCTTAGTAAATAAAAATCTTAGCCTTTTACACGGTGACATCTGAGTTCTACTCGATAGTTTTGTTTCTATTGCTCTTTGCAAAAGAGCTGTCAGGACACACTTTGGTCCCTGGGCGCTTTTTCTACATACACACTAGCCTGACTAGCCACTTCCCCACACAACACCCTCCCCCAACTCCCCGTACCGCCCCTACCCCCCTGCCCCCCTGCCCCGCACGCTTTAACAGGCTGGTGGCAGGTGATCAGTCCAGTCTACAAAATAGCCCAGCTGCTCATGGGCAGAGGCAGTGTGGGTGGGACTTGACAATTATTAGGAGAGAGTGTTGTGCTCAGGGTCATGAGATGTGTGCAGAAGGACCCAGCATGTCTCTGTTTTCACTCAGGATGCTGATAAGAATGTGGCCAAGCCTATAATGGCGCCTTTTGGTATAGGTTCCTGTTCCCCTGCCAGTTGCCCCTCCCCGGGCTGCATGTCATCTCTCTGGGTACCACTTAGCAGGTTGTCTGAATTCTGAGGGGGTGGGGATCAGGAATCTGTGTGGTGCCGTGTCTTGAACTTGTCTGGTGGCAATGGTGGTGGGTTCTTTGTGCGCAGTTCTGGCTCAGTGAACTGGCCGCATGCCTTTGCAGGACTATAGCCAGGGACAGGCTTTGGCTGGGAAGACTAGCCTAAGAAACGTCTAGGTGTTTTCTCCGTAGCTAGGCATCCACACACTGGCCTGGCATGTGGCACTGTGTGGTAGCAGGCTGCCAGTGCCTCAGGCGCCAGAGCCATCAGCTCAGCTCACAGAACATAACCAGGTGAGTTCCCAAGAAGCCAATCACCAGGGAGTTTTAGCTCCAGAACCCACCCTGCCCAGAGAGGGTTGTGGGGTGGAGTGGGGTGGGGAAGAATGGGGTGGGGGAGCACAACTAGAGCAACTGTCATCAGAAATTGGGAAAACATTCTTGTATGAGCCTGTGAGCAGCTGTGTAATAGACCAAAAGCCTCAGTTTCTTTTTAAATTTTTTAGACAAGAGGGGTGAACATGCAAACTGCTGTCAGGTATGATTTGAATCTTGCCTCACTTCCTGCCACTTCTCTCAACCTCCTTGGACTTTTAAATACAGTTTTATGGACTGGAGAGACAGCTCAGCGCAGGTGGACCGTTGCCACCAGACAGAAGAACTGGTAAGGTCGAAGCAGATTCAAGAACCCCCCAGTAAAGCCGGGCAGCAGTGGCGCATGCCTTGGGAGGCAGAGGCAGGCGGATTTCTGAGTTTGAAGCCAGCCTGGTCTACAAAGTGAGTTCCAGGACAGGCAGGGATACACAGAGAAACCCTGTCTCAAAAAACAAACAAACAAATAAACAAAAAAACCAACCAACCAACTAACAAACAAAATAAACCTGGTAAATTTCATAATTGAGAACCGCAGGTATGGAACAGATCCCAGCCAGGCTCTACCTGAGATTCAATTGACCTCTGACCTTTAATGTAGCTTACTAGAATAGTACAATAGGCCTGTCCATCTTTGTAACAGGCTTTTTTGTTTGTTTGTTTGTTTGTTTTTAATGTTTTCTAAGAATCTGTATAGATCAGTTTGGATCTTCTCTTCAGGACCGTGATATGTATGAAGTACCTTTTTGAGAGTAATTTCAGGCTAAGGAAGAAAAGAAGGAAGAAAGAAAATAATTAAAATTGCGGTTTGGGACATTTGTTCTGTAACACAAGAACAAATGTTCTTATCCCAAGCCAGTCCTTAACCCAATAGGAATACGGCGGTTTGGTACGCCATCCAGGTGACTCACAGTAAGGCCAGGAAGCTATGTGATACTAAAAGTTACGCTGGAGTAGAGAAACACACTAACCAATACTAATAATAGCTAACACTTCAGATCTTATCATGACAGACCCTCTTCATCCTGTGACGGTCCTGGGAAGGTTAGTCAACCATCATGAACGGTCCCATTTTGTAGTGCAGAAACTGAAGAACTAGGAAAGGAGGGAATCTTCCAAGAGTGACTCAGCTCCTGAGGTGGAGACACCCTGCTGCCGGGAGGACCCCCGCCCTCTATGTGACCCAGGGCAGGAGAGGGACGCAAGCGGTTCCCATTCTCAGCTCTGTCACTTCCTAGCCTAGTATCCCTATGATGTCATTTGACCCCTCTGTAGGTCTTACTAACGTCTTATTTTCAACAACTATACTTGCTCACAGGGTTGAGGCAAATACTTAAGCAGGGAGTTGAGGTGGGAATAGAAAGATGGCTGGATGGTTAAAACTTGTGGCTGGTCTTCTAGACAACCTGGGCTCAAGTCCCAGCACCTACATGGTGACTCACGACCCTCTGCGATTCCAGTTCTAGGGTCCCCTCTGCAAGCACTGCATGCACACGATGCACACATGTACATGAAGACAAAGCACTCACATTCATAAAATAATAAAAGAATCAAGTATATTTGTGCATGCTTGCTTAACACAGTATACCACGTGCTTTGACAGGGTATAATTAACATATTCAGGCCTTCCTAACTAAGCTACCATCTATGTCTGGGATACTCTATGTAGATTCATGTAAGCCTAGTTTCCATGAGAAGAAATGAGATGAGTATGCTTGAAGTCTAATTATTTGGCTTCAAGAACTATCTATATATATCTTACTCATCTTTACTGAACTTAGGCACCCTTTTAAAAATTCTTTAAATCCAAATTGGTCTATACGGATTCTTAGAAAGCATTAAACAAACAAACAAACAAACAAACAACCAGCCAACCAACCAATCAAAAAAAGTTTACAAAGGTGGACAGACCAAATGTATTATTACAGTTCTATGCCATAGTTTGGAGTTGAATGTTTAAAAAAAGAAAGAGCTATGTATATTTAGGGCCTTTAACATCCTAAGTACACTTAGGGGTAGACACTTCTATCTTTTTTTTTTTTTTGGTTTTTCGAGACAGGGTTTCTCTGTAGCCCTGGCTGTCCTGGAACTCACTTTGTAGACCAGGCTGGCCTCGAACTCAGAAATCCGCCTGCCTCTGCCTCCCAAGTGCTGGGATCAAAGGCGTGCGCCACCACGCCTGGCTTCACTTCCATCTTTTTTGAGCATGGTTTGTTACTTGGGACTCTGAAAATTGTGAGCATCTATGAGAGAAAGAGAAACAGGAAGTCCTAAGTTAGTTTAGCACCTTCATGCTCAGGGCCAAGGAGGATGCCTGCAGGTCAAAGAGGACCCGGGGAATGGGGAATGGAGCACTCCCGGGGAGTGGGTTAGGCTTAGGCTTAGGCTTAGGCTTAGGTTTAGGCTTAGGGTTAGGATTAGGGTTAGGGGAGCATTGAGACATGCTTTGTTTTGAGCTGTTTTCATTCTAAAGCCTTGTCCTAATAATTGTGGATACGGTTAAGCACAGCCACGCCTAAGTCTGCTGCAGGAAAGTCCTTGTGTGGAGTCTAGCTTTCAGTCTCGATAAGAGGCAGCTTCGCTTAAGTGTTTGGCTACAAGTGGGCCAAATATGTTAATTTCAGAAACCATCTTGATTGCTGACAGCTTTACTGTGGTCTTGACACTGGAACAACACCACCCCACACCGCCCACCCCCACCCCAGCTCCACATGTGCCCAAAGTCCTGTCCAAAGCAAACAAGACCTGTAATTATTTAAAGAAGCCACTCGGACTCCACAGTCCATTTATCCTTTTCAGATACCAAAATAACACATTGTTTTATCTGCGAGTATAAGGCTCCTTTTGCAAAGGGAATAAAATGAGCAGACCGTTTCCTTCCTGGCTGATTCCTGAACCTCTTTAAATCTGTTAAACATAGCCACAGACACAACCCGTGTGCCTACATTTCCTAAACTCGACTGGGCGAGGTAGGAGTGTACCAGGAAATCACATCTGAAACTAGGGTATGCTCAGACCCTCAGTGACAGGAATCAGAAGTTCAAGGGCAAGAGTCCACTTCCTTATTTTTCTTCCTTCCTTTCTTCCTTTTCTGATCTTTCTTTCTTTCTTTCTTTCTTTCTTTCTTTCTTTCTTTCTTTCTTTCTTTCTTTCTCTTTCTTTCTCTCTCTCTCTCTCTCTCTCTCTCTCTCTCTCTCTCTCTCTCTCTCCCTCCCTCCCTCCCTCCCTCCCTCTCTCTCTCTCTCTCTCTCTCTCTCTCTCTCTCTTTCTTTCTTTCTTTCTTTCTTTCTTTCTTTCTTTCTTTCTGAGACAGGGTTTCTCTGTGTAGCCCTGGCTGTCCTGGAACTCACCCTATAGACCAGGCTAGCCCCAAATTCAGAGATCCACTTGCCTCGGTCTCCCTAGTGCTAAGATTAAAGGTATGTGCAATGTTAATTTTTATTTTATGTGTATTAGTATTTTGTCTGCATATATGTCTGTCTGAAGGTATTGAATCCCCCTAGAACTGAAGTTATAGGCAGGTGTGAGCTGTCATGTGGTGCTGGGTATCGAACCCTGGTTCTTTGGAAGACCAACCAGTGCTCTTAACCACCGAGCCATCTCTCCAGCCCTCCATTTTCAACTATAAGATGATCTGAAGATCACTGCAGTCCACGGCCCTGAATGGCATCACATGAAGACCACATTAATTCTGTGAGCCCAGAGTCCTTGGAGAACCTGGCCCTCACTCACATGCAGGCTTCCCCAGTTCTGTTTACTGTCAACTTGCAAACTGTTCCCAATTCAAGATATATCCTTCTGGGGCTGGAGAGATGGCTCAGCAGGTAAGAACACTGACTGCTCTTCCGGAGGTCCTGAGTTCAAATCCCAACAACTACATGGAGGCTCAAAACCATATGTAATGAGATCTGATGCCCTCTTCTGGGGTATCTGAAGACAGCTACAGTTGTACTTATAGATAATAAATAAATAAACTTTAAGATATATCCTTCTTTGAAGCTGATACCCATGCCCCCAAAACCTCACCGTCTGTTAGGCTTTAGAGGGCAGTCTCAGGGGAATACTAGGGTCACAGATGTTGTAAAACACAAGGCCAAGTAACATGGCTTCTGAGATGCCCAGATTATCCCGGCAGAAGAGGGACAATTCACACACTGGCTTGCACATTCTTACTTCATGCCAGGGCTTCTCCCACTCCACCAGATGTGTAACCACTGCTGACCATGTTGCCTACTAGAGAGCACAGGGACAGATAACTTAGCAAGGTGAAGCAGCCATGGGGTGGGTGGAGGTGGGGTCAGAAGAAAGGAAACTTCCTTCATCGGGGCCACGATTGGCCGACTGAGTTTTTGGTGACCTCTTTGTACCTCTGGGGGCTTCCTAACTGCTCTACACACCTCATGGGTCCACTGTAACACCTTTAAGCAAGGCTGACGGGCATCTCTTGTTTTCTGCTCTCCCTGGCCTGATGCAGCTGCTCCAGTGGCCATACCTGATGATCATGCTAAAGACAGAGCAAGAAGTTTCCCTAGTCTTATTTAATGTGTGGGCAGAATCGGAAGACCATTTTAAAACAAGGATGATTTGGGAGATAGATAGGACCATCCCTCAGGCTGTTTGGGGAATACTATCCTCTTTTTGGAAGTACAGGTTTGTAGTAGGATAATTTCAGCTTTTCTTCCTTCTTGGTTTTTCCCAAGAACCATTCCCATGCTCTCAAATGCACCCCTGAGCACTGTGGAATGGCTCCTGAACAAATCTCCATCTTTTCATGTCAAATCTCCACACGCCATTGATATTGGTACCTAAGAGGTGCCCGGCAATCTTACGATGATGTACGTTGTGTCGGGATGGTGCTTAGCACGGAAAAACCGAAACCTGGGCTGAAACTGTTTGCTAAATGGAAGCCACGTGGCCGCAGCCAGGGTGGGAGCCAGCCACTTTGTGCTTCGTTCTTCAATAAACTATCTGAGGGCCAAGAGGAGGTGCTTGCAGGGCAGTGTCTGAGGTGTGAGCTGTCCTGTATGTATTGCTTCTGAGAATAATTTGTGTCACCTTGTGATAAAAACCAGCAGATGAAAAAGTATCTCATCTATAATTTCCAACACTCAGAAAAAGGGGGTGGGGGGCGCTAGCGATGGACAATTTCAGTGGGTGGGTCTCCTCTTTCTTCCTGACCTTATTTCTCACAGATATGAATCCCTTGGGTCATCCTGAGTAATTTTATCCACAGCGTTGGTGGCACACCAGGCTCTCCGTCTTCCGGGAAGTACTTCCCCTACGAAAACTGCTGGGTTGGGGCATCCAAGGACAGCCAACCGCTTCCTTCTGATGGAGCCACACAGTGTCATCAGGCAAGGAGAAAGAGGTACAGAAAGAACCCGCTGGACTGCCAGAGGAGACCGGATATAGGGGTAGGGGGTAGGGAGGGGGAGAGACAAGAGATGAGAGACAGGGGTGGGGATGGGAGGGGGTTGGGGATGGGGTGTTGGGGGTAGTTAAGCAAACAGGGAAACAGGTGTCTGAGCTACCAGCTGTTTACCTTGCACGGTGAGGTAGGCTGCACTTTCCACGGCCCCCTTCTGGTTGGTGGCTCGGCACCTATAGACACCCTCATCCTCCTCTGTGACTCTTTCAATAAACAGCGTGCTGTTTCCCGGTCCTAAAATAATTCCTGGGGAGCGAGAGATGTTTACATTAGCAGGTCTGGAGGACAAACCCAAACAGCCTTCAGGAAGCCTAGTGCCTTCCTCTCACAGGCTCCCGGAAGTGGTTCTGAGCCCGATTTAACCCCAGATGGGGTCTTTTGCTCATTCTCCGCAGGGCTGACCAGCATGTCTGTCCAATCATGCGGGGAGCCAAGCACCCTGCAGTCCCCAGACCAGAGCTTGATGCTTCCAAACACTCAGAAGTTGATGCCTTGTCCCCATCACACAGAGAAAATGGAGACTCCCCATTATTAAGCAACACGATCAAGAACAGCTTAACGCAGCTTAACCCATAGCACAGTTGTGGCATAGGGCCTGATGAGGTGGTGCAGCCTGGCAGAAAAGAGTGTGGCAGGCTGTTTGAAGCCACACCTTAGCCTATAGGCAGATCACTTACTCAATCTATGTTTTGTTTTCCCTAGTCTTCATATAAAATGAAAGCAGTTCCCATTCAAAGCACGGGTATTGTGGTAGTGAGTGCTCAGTAGATGTAAGTACTTAATACTCAGTACTACATAGACTGCCATGAATTTTCAGACCCCTGAAAAGCTTTGAGACACAGAGGCCTCTACCGAGTACTGTCACCAAGTGTTTACTAGGTATTTGTTCTCCCATTAGTGTGAGTCTGGGGAACAGACAGTTAACAAGAATGCCAGTGAGCACCTAGGGAGGGGTGCGTAGAGGCAGAGGTGGGCCTTGAGTTGAAGCTTGAGGGACTGTCAGAGGTGAACCGAGAAAGCAAGGAATGAGATAAGAGGCGATAGTGAGCACACACTGAGGGCTTGTCCTGGAGAGGAAGTCAGTGTCCCTGACCACATTCGAAAACAGGAAGATGGGATAGATACACAGATAGGTAGACACACAGACAGACTGACAGACAGACACAGAGAGGTGGGTGATGGATGACAGGCAAATTATAGACAAACAGATCAATAGATGATAGATGATAGATTGATAGATGATAGGTAGATAGACAGACAGGTAGATAGATGGATGATAGATCAATAGATCAATAGATAGATAAGCAGGTAGATAGGTAGATAAATGATAGGTAGATTATAGATAGATAGATAAGTAGATGGATGGATGGATGGATGGATAAATAGGCAGAAAGACAGGTAGATAGATGGACGGTAGATAAATAGATGGTAGAAGAGCTAAATACCAACCCTTCACATTGCCTTATTATTTATCTCTCTGCTCCACCCCATTTAAACCCAGGGATTTTATACAAACATTCAACCACTGAGCATCCACTTGCCCCTTTAATCTTTTTTTTTTAATAGACTTTTAAAAAGGTAATTTGTTTGCTCAGATGAAAAATATTTACGTGCCAGAGGGTTAGATACAGACAGTGGCAGACTAATGCCATCCTTGCCTACAAAGGGCTCCCTTCTTGTTTCTAGTGAAGCCTATGAGGAGAGCAGGCTTGCTTGAGAGGCTGCAGTGAAGGTGGCGCTAAGGAGGGCGATTGTTGCAGACAGGGCAGTCTAAATGGAACGGCTCTTCTAATTGGGGGACCTAGAGAGTGGGGAGAGACAAGCCTCTGATGGGTTGGCAGATGGCATCACAGGCAGAGTGAGTAGCAGATGAGAATGAGCCCACGTGAGAAATAAGGGGCTGAAGAGGTGTCTCCATGCTTAAGAGCACGTTATTCTTGCAGAGGACCTGGGTTCTGTTCCCAGAACTCCCATGATACATCACAATCATCTGTGACTCCAGCTCCAAGGGGGAACCAACGCCTTCTTCTGACCGTTGTGGGCACCGGGCATGCATGTCATACATGTGCATACAGGCAGACAGACACTCATACACATGAAGCAATCTGAAGAAGAGGAAGAGTGGTGGCGAGGAGGAGCAAGACCTCTGCAGCTCAGTACTGAGTACCAAGTACTCGGGAAGCAAGCAGAGGAAAGAAGCGGCCAGGACACCTATCCTGACCTCTTCCCAAGCATCGTAACAATTTAGGGTTAGAGAGATGGCCCTGCAGCTAAGAGTACTTGTTGTGCTTGCAGGGGGTCTGGGTTGAATTCACAGTACGCACATCAGGCAGCTCGTAAGTGCCTGTCACTCCAGGAGATCCCATGCCCTCTTCCAAGTCCACTCAGGTACACGTACATACATATAAAATAATATGTATTTAGATAGACAGACAGGTAGATAAATGATAGATAGACAGGTTGATGATTGATAGATAGATAGATAGATAGATAGATAGATAGATAAGTAGATAGATGGATGGATAGGTAGGCAGACAGACAGATAGATAGATGGATGATAAGTAAATCTGTTGGCAAGCTGAGTGTGGTAGCACACCCCTGTAACCCTTACAAGTCTAAGTGGAGACAGCAAGGTTAGCCTCAGCTATCCAGTGAGCTTGAGGCCAACCTGTGCTACATGGCTCTGTCTCAGAAACAAAACCAAGCCAACCAACAAAACCACCATAAACCAAAACAACCCACTGTGAGATGAGCTGGGGGTGTGGCTTGGTGCTAGAGTGCTTTCCCCAAATGAGCAAGGAAGGTCCTAGAGTCCCTCCCTGGTAGCACAAGAAGAAAGAGGGAGAGAGAGAGAGAGAGAGAGAGAGAGAGAGAGAGAGAGAGAGAGAGAAGCCATTAATCATTATAAGATGGCACGGCAGCAGGCAGACATGGAAAAGAGGGTGGCTGGTTTGGGGGTTTTCTACTGAAAGGCTTGAACTAGAGTTCTGATGCCACAAGTGGTGATCAACTTCAGGGTTTCTCTGAAGAATCAACTGGCTTGCTTCTGGATTGGGCTGCAGTATGAGGGGAGGGGCGATGGAAGGCTGATGTCTTAAGCCAATGGTGTAGACAACTGGGATGTGGAGCATCTGGAGATGAAGAAGATTATGGGGGAGCCGAATGAAGGTGGTGGTCGAGAATTCTGTTCAAGATGGCTACTGCATATCCAAAGAGTGGATTCATCTGGGGCACAGAGAGAGGGCGGGACCTGAAGAAACCCCGTGGGCGATAGATGAAGACTGTGGGCTCCGTTAGTCCAAGAAAGGCGAGTGAGTGGCCACAGCCTGAGCGGTGGAGATCGGCCAAGTGGAAGAAAAAAAAAAAAGAGAGAGAGAGAGAGAGAGCACAAGAGGTGACAAGAAAACCGGGAGGTTTCTGGAAGCGACAAAAGACATTTTCACAGGAGAGAGCACGCAGCACTGAGGAAGGAAGCTAACCGCCTACTTTAATGGAGGAAAACCTGACAAGGACACGGAAACAGACAGGGCGGTGCCCAATGGGGGCAGTGAGGAGTTTCCTTCCGTGCAAGAGCCTACAGAGCAACGTGGCTGGAGAGGAGACTTTTAAGATTTTACTTATTTTCATTTTATGTGCGTAAGCATGTGGCCTGCACGTCTGTCTGTGCACCATGCATATGCGGTGGGTGCACATAGAGGCCAGAAGCAGGTGTTGGACTCCCCTGGAACTGCAGATGTAGATGGTTGTGAGCTGCTATGTGGGTGCTGGAACTTTAATCTGGGTTCTCTGCGAGAGCAGCCAGAGTTCTTAAGCAATAAGGCATCTCTTCAGCACAAGAAGGGAACTTTAAAGAACAATTTTATTTTTCTGTTTTTAATTGTGTGTGTGTGTGTGTGGTTGTACATGAGTTCAGATGCCCATGGAGGCCAGAGACATCAGATCCTTTGGAACTAGGGACACGGCTGACTAGTGTGGGTCCTGGGAATCGAACTCTGGTCCTCTTGAAAAGCCGTTCCTATTCTTAACTACTGAGCCATCTCCCCAGCCCAGGAATTCCTTCTTACGATGCAAAGCTTTATAGCATTTTTTATGCGCTGGTAGAAGTAATTTGGGAGAGAGGGAGGGAGAGAGGGAGGGAGAGACAGAGGGTGTGGTTCCTAAATCCAGAACTTTCCAAGAAGTAAGAAGAGTAGGATTCCAAGGTCAAGGTGACCTGGGAGGGAGCTGGCAGCCTGTTCCTGTTTTCTTCCTTTCTTCCTTTTCACCAGAGACGGGCTTTTGCTATGTAGCCAAGGCTGTCCTGGAACTCACCAACCTTCTACCTTTACCTCCCAACTGCTGGAATTATATAACCCTCTCATATCTCCCTACTTTACTTTGCTCCATCTCAACCTCATATCTTGTTTGTTTAATTATTATTATTGTTACACATACACAAATACACAATTATATATATAAGTGAACAAATATGTTAATACAACCTGCTGAGTATATCCATATATATATGTTTTTAGGGCTGACCAATTGGCATTAGATAATCAATTAGGTTGCTCATCTCTGAGGAAGGCTAACTCTGTCTTTCCAAGGAGTGTGGTTCATTGCCTGTAACTCTTCACTGGGGTTGGGGGTGGAAGGTGGGGCCCCCTGAGATTTTTCCCATCCACATTGGCATGTCAACTGGTATAGTCATTGTCATTTTCTCGATTAATGATTGACATGGCCCTGACTTGTCTAAGGAGGCAGGCTGAACAAGCCAGTAAGCAACATCCGTCCCTAGTCTCTGCTTCAGTCCCTGCCTTGGCGTCCCTCAATGCCAGACAATGACCTGTGAGCCACATAAATTCTCTCCTCCGCACTTGGTTTTGGTCAGTGTTTTCTCACATCAGTGGAGATGGAAACTAGGACAATCGATTCATGTTGTACTGGAAGTGAACAATGGTACATGATTTCATCGTTCTCACCAGGATTGAGCTGCGTTATCATGTAAAACAAGACACACAAACCAAAACTATCCCTCCCACTGCTGTGAAATGACTGCTGCTTAATGTGCACCCTCTTACCATTCTTTCCTGTGTGTGCATGTGTGTGTGCATGTGTGTGGGTGTGTATGTGTGCCTGTGTGCATGTGTATGTGTATTGTGTGTGCATTGTATGTGCATGTGTATGTGTGCTTGTGTGTGTGCATGTGTGTGTGCACTGTGTGTGCATGTGTGCGCGCAAGTGTGTGTATGTGCGTGTGTGTGTGTGTGTGTATGTGTGATCCCTGCTTCCAAAAGCCCTGTTTTTTGAATGACTGGCAGATGAAGGGGAACTCTGAAGTCAGGGGTAGTTCTGATCAGAGCTTGGAGGAAGAGGGTCCTGAAGATGTCTGACTGTGGAAATGACATCATGCCAATGGCATGCAGGGAAGTTTAGTCTCGCAGAAGGCAGGATGGGGCTGGAATGAGGAAAGAACAGCATGGGGCAGTCCGGCTCCCTACTGGAAATTCAGGCAAGGAATGGTGAGACCCACACCTCCCGCCACCCCCAGCCTGGATGGGAGGATAGGAAGCTAGGGGGGGAGAAGAAATGGAAATACACACTGGGAAGACATATGTGCAGGGATTGGCTCAAGCAACAATGTAGGGAGAAGAGCCCAAGGGGACACCTTCAGCCTCCATGAAAGGCAATGTGCCTTCCTCACAGAGCTCTCCCTAGGACTGGCTGAGTCCTCGGAGTCACTCACTCTGAGGATGTTTTTCTCTCTGTAAAATAAGAGGAGCACCTGCTTTGCATCAGGAACAGGGAAAATAAATACGAACGAAGTCCCGGCGGCGGAAGGTTTGATGGCTGCGAGCTTTTTCCTTATTTGGTTTTCTGTCTTTGAGTTTTCCTTTGGAGAAAGGTGTGTGGTGGGAGGGGAGGAAATGATCTTTACCACATAGACAGCTAAGCGCTGTGGTGTTATTTTATTTATTTATTTATTTATTTATTTATTTATTGGAGGGGGAGGGAACAGGGTCTCACTATGTAGCCCTTGCCCTTGTCCTGGAACTCACTTTGTAGACCAGGCTGGCCTCGAACTCAGAAATCCACTGTTGAGAATTGCTTCTAGTGCTTTGTCTTATTGCGGCTCCCAAAAGCCGCACTTCAGACCTGAGGGTTCCTGACCCCAGCTGGCTTCAATTGATAATAAAGAATTGCCATCCAGCCAGCGGCTGGGCAGAGAGACAGGGCAGGACTTTCAGATTGCCTAGGCAAGGGACCAAGGGAGAGAGGAGAATTGCCTTGACTCAGAGGCAGAGGGATGAGATTTAAGGGCTGCAAATTCTGTATTAGTCAGGGTTCTCTAGAGTCACAGAACTTATGGATAGTCTCTATATAGTAAAAGAATTTATTGATGACTTACAGTCGGCAGCCCAATTCCCAACAATGGTTCAGTCGCAGCTGTGAATGGAAGTTCAAGGATCTAGCAGTTACTCAGTCTCACACGGCAAGCAGGCGAAGGAGCAAGAGCTAGACTCCCTTCTTCCAATGTCCTTATATTGTCTCCAGCAGAAGGTGTAGCCCAGATTAAAGGTGTGTTCCACCACACCTTTAATCCCAGATGAAAGGTGTAGCCCGATTAAATCTCCTTAAACTCGGAGATTTAATCTTCTGGAATCCATAGCCACTATGGCTCAAGATCTCCATACCAAGATCCAGATAAGGATCTCCAAGCCCCTCTCTCTCAATCTCTCTCTCTCTCTGTGTTGTGTGTGTGTGTGTGTGTGTCTTTCACTCTTGAATCCAGAGAGCCCTTGGGTAGGTGCAGCAGACCCACCAAGAACCAAAGCACTTTAGCTAATTCACTGCTACAATCCACCTGCCTCTGCCTCCTGAGTACGGGGATTAAAGGCACGTGTGGCCATGCTCACCTGAGTGTTAATTATTGAATAAAATATTCTTTCCCTCTGAATTATGGTACCAGTTCTGAGATTGCAAGTTTCTATATATTTATGGTTCTGTTTCTGGGCTCTCTACCCTTTCAAGAACCCATTTGTCCATCTCTGAACCACAGCATTTAAATAATGAAGCTTCCTAACACATCTTTTAAAAAGACTTATTTTGATTTATTTTTATTTCATGTGTATGGATCTTTCTTTCTTTCTTCTTAGTGTGTGTGTTCTTTTATGTCATTGAATGTTTTCTTTTTAAGTAACTTGCTAAGTTAAAAAAAATGATTTATTTTATGTATGTGAGTACACTGTAGCTGTCTTCAGACACACCAGAAGAGGGCATCAGATCCCATTACAGATGGTTGTGAGCCACCACGTGGTTGCTGGGAATTGAACTCAGAACCTGTGGAAGAGCAGTCAGTGCTCTTAACCGCTGAGCCAGCTCTCCAGCCCAAGAACTTGCTTTTAAAGTTAAATTTATTTCTAGCTACACAGAGATTTTTATTTTATTTTTTGTTTATGTGTATTTTGCCTGCATGTATGTTCTATACATTACATGTGTACAGCTAGAGGCTAGAAGAGGGCACCAAATGCCCGGAAACTAGAGTTACAGACAACTGTGAGCTGCCATGTGGGTATTGGGAATAGAGCCCAGGTGCTCTGCAAGAGCTGCCAGTGCTCCTAAGCCATGAGCCATTTCCCCAGCCCCAGCTGTCTGTCATGCACATTCATATTAGGTTCTCTGAGGGGTTTGCTGAATTCTCTTTCTCCTGTGGACATGAGTATTAGAAGCAGCAACAGACTCACTTGTGAATAGATGTAGTGGTTTGAATAGGTTTGGCCCCCACAGACTCATGTGTTTGAATGCTTAGATCACAGAGAATGGCACTATTAGGAGGTGTGGCCTTGTTAGAGTAGGTGTGGCCTTGTTGGAGGAAGTGTGTCACTGTGGAGGTGGGCTTTGAGGTCTCCTATGCTCAAGCTACACCCAGTGTGGTATAGAAGTCTCCTTCTGCTGCCTGAGAGTCAAGATGTAGAACTCTCAGCTCCTCCAGCACCATGTCTGCCTGCAGGCTGCCATGCTTCCCGCCATGATGATAACAGACTGAACCTCTGAAACTGTAAGCCAGCCCCAATTAAATGTTGTCCTTTATAAAAGTTGCTTTGGTTGTGGTGTCTGTTCACAGCAATGGAGACCCTAACTAAGATAACAGGCGGCTGCGCTTTCTGTTGATGCGGTCATTACCACCAGGAGGATGGCTCAAGTCCTTTCATGCACTTGCTTATTTATATCAGACAACCAATAGATTGTATTTTCACCCACTGAACACACACTCACCCCATCCCTACACACAGGGAAGATGCGTTAATAATAATAATAGTATTATTTACTTCTCTTTTCTATTATTTGATTTATTTTCCCTCACTTATTTACCGAAGGCAGTAGTGTCTCACATGCTGCGGTCACAGGACAAACTTACTTCTCTCCTCTACCATAGAGGCCCCAGGAATTGAACTCAGGTTGTTAGGCTTGGTGGCAAGCTCCCTTACCAGCTTAGCCATGTAGCCGGCCCAGATTTCTCTTTACTATAAGCTCCTGCATCAGGTTGGACAAACAGGGAACAGAGCAGGAGTTACAGACATCGTTACCTACAGTGCACACCCATGGGCCCTGGGGATGTGATTCTAGGATTGTCTTTTTAAATTTTAAAGAAAATTGAAATCTGAATTTCTTTTTTTTTTAATGTTCAAACTGGCATGTACCCCACCCCCCCCCTTTTTAATGTTTGCAAACACGTCCACTTAGTACATTTACTGTGAGGGCCATATGCTGCACAGATCAGACGTAGCTCTGTGAGGATACTACCCATGGGTAAGCTTTAGATTCTAGTTAATCAAGGACCCGCATGACCTGGCCCTGTCTGTCTTCCAGCTTCAGGCTCTGTTATCTCCCGTAAAAGGACCCCTGGCCTTCTGGAGTCTTGGATCTTTTTGCAGTTCTTGACAAACTGCAAGGGTTTCCCACAAGCTGTTTGCTTGACTAATGCTTACTTGGGTTTTTTGTTTGTTTTGTTTTGTTGAATAGTTAGTTTCTGGAGCAGCCACATTTGCAAACACCTCATGGTGCTCTCTCAACCCCTGCTGTGTTACTGCAGTCACCCATGCCTGCCCCACTCTGCGGTGTGCTGGTTTTTGCAGTCATATAGTGGACTTTTTTTTTTTTAATTTCACCTGCTCCTGGAGAACAGTAACTCTGCCTAAACTTTCTGAGTCTCCAGTGTCTAGTGCTGTGCCAAATAGCCAGCTGGCCTCCAGCAACTGGGGAGTGACAAAATTCTCGAAGACCCTGGGCAAAGGAGTGCTATGTAGAGGAGGGGCAGCTTTGTGGTTCTTGTGAGCCTTATCTTATGAAGATAAGGTTACACCAGTTCGGACTCTGTATGAGGTAGCGCACCACATGCGCTTGCCAAGTTCTCCGAATCTAGAATGTTTATACCACTCAGTTTTATCATCCTAAAGTTCAAACATGCCCAGCTTCCTGCAGCAAAGAAATAATTCAGGTGACTGTGTAGGTGTTGGTAGCCCCAAGGTGACAAGTGAAGCTTCACCATAGGCTGTTTTTGTGGGAATCTGTCCTGAACCCTGAAGGCTATGACTATGATACTCAGCGTCAGACCCCCGGGACTTGCTGAGTCGGTTGGCCGGTTGATCAGCTTGCGATCAAGTGACCTGCATTTATCCGAGGGCTGCAGTCTACATTTTAAATGTGTCCAGCTATTCTAGTATTTGGTATTTCCAAGGGACTTTGCAAATTATTCATTTTTTCCATTTATGCCTTAAGGTAACAATCACAGTGTTTTGTGTATGATGAGGACTATATTGTCTTAGAAAAAGGACAGTATTTTAATACGACCCACTAAACCTGTAGAGTTTTTGATTCGCATGTCTGGTTAAATAAAAGCATAACTGTGTTTAAGCTTTCTGCTCCTCCCACACAAACGTCTCTGCTTTTCTAACTGGTTTGTCAGTCTGAACAGTGGCTGCTCTCTTGTCCTGGGACCATCTCTATACTTCATATAGGGGCTATGCAGTCGAGTTTAGCTAAGCTTATCTTCATTATTAGAGTTCTTTTCTTTATTTTTAAGACTGTTTATTGTTTAATTGTGTGTGTGTGGTGTGTGTGTGGTGTGTGTGTGTGCGTGTGTGCACGCGGCGTGTGTTTGTTCACTAAGTGCGGGTTCCATGGAGACCAGAAGAGGGCATCAGATCCCCTGGAACATTTGTGAGCCACCACATCAGTGTTGGGAGCTGAACACACATCTGTACTTTATAAGCATATGTGGAAACTCCTGGCCAATAAATGCTCATGTTCACAGTTGCCATAGCCTACCTGGAAGGTTAAAGTTCTACCACAAGACATACCTGTCTACCTACAGTGATTCTTCTAGTTCCTATTTTAAAACAGGGAAATACATGCCGGGCGTGGTGGCGCATGCCTTTAGTCCCAGTAGGAGGCAGAGGCAGGCGGATTTCTGAGTTCGAGGCCAGCCTGGTCTACAAAGTGAGTGCCAGGACAGCCAGGGCTACACAGAGAAACCCTGTCTCGAAAAACCAAAAAAAAAAAAAAAAAAAACAGGGAAATACTATTGTGCTGTATAGATGCTACAGTTAAGAAACTGTGATCAGTTTCTGTCAACTGAGGACCAACAAATCAATTATGGGAGTTCATACCATACTGCACACATGGCTGCTAAAACAGAGGAGGTAGGGCAGTGTGCATAGATATGGATTGACCTCCATAAGTCCTCTCAAATAATAGATATACTGCACTGTGCGATTTGAGCTCAGGCACCAGCCTTCCCTTACGATGTCACTACCAGGCACTTAGCATAACTCATTGCTCTGTTTACTTATTTGTTTTTCTTTCTTTTTCTTTGTTTTGTTTTGTTTTCTGGTTGTTTATTTTCAGAGACAGGGTTTCTCTGTGTAGTCCTGACTGCCCTGGAACTCACTCTATAGACCAGGCTGGCCTCGAACTCAGAAATCTGCCTGCCTCTGTTTCCCAAGTGCTGGGAATAAAGGCGTGTGCCATCATGTTTTGTTTGCTTTTTCTTGATAGCAGTTATTTGATTTTATGCTCTATGCTTTGTTAAACTTATTGTCTATAATTTTTATTTTCACTAAAGTGTAAACTCAACGTCTTATTCCCAGATATTTTACTAATTCATTACAATGCAATTTGCTCTTGTCTTTAATGAATGACAAGATGATATGTATACCAAAGACCCGTTTTTAAATGAATTTTTAAAAAAGATTTGTTTGTTTGTTTATACAGCATTTTGCCTACATGTATACCTACAGGCCAGAAGAGGGCACCAGATCTCACTATAGGTGGTTGTGAGCCACCATGTGGTTGCTGGGAATTGAACTCAGGACCTCTGGAAGAACGGCCAGTGCTTTTAACCTCTGAGCCACCTCTCCAGCCCTTTTAAATGAATTTCCTTCTCATTTATTCTCAGTAAATGCTTGGCCTGTCTGTCTATTGCTTACACTCATGTCCATGTGGCTGTGTACAATAAAACGTAAGAAGCCCTGATCCTGAAAGTATTTTCTGGGCTCGGTTTGCCCTTCGGTGAAGGTCAGCTGCACGATGACCTCGTCCAACTACATGAGACAAGTTCATGATTGGCTGGAATGGAGGGGCACCAAACTTGCTTGAGCTGACTGTGTTAGCAGCAACTAAGCTGGACAGGAGCTCACTAAGCAGGTTACCCAAGAGCATCTTGGTTTGCCTCTGGCCTTAACTGGACACAGTGGTGAATGCAGTGCCATGGTTGATGTGTGTGTGCCAACTGAGGTCTTTTAACTTTGTATTTGGGAGGAATAGGGATTTCCATGAAAACTCTGGACATAGGGACTAGAAACCCCCCCACCCCCACACCCAATGACACTGGTAATAGACAGAGTACACCTAAGGTCATGTAGGAGCTTCGTTTCTAAGTGCCCAGTCTTCAGTGTAAGGGTTTGGTCGGTTGGGATAGAAGCTCCTCATGCCCCGAGTCCCTACTGGGCATCACCGGGCATCTTTAGACTGGGTACTGGACCTCCGCTCCACAAGCCAAAGTCTCTTTTATTCAGGCCTCTTCCTTTGTCCTGGCTTCTCTCTCTCTCTCTCTCTCTCTCTCTCTCTCTCTCTCTCTCTGTCTCTCTGATTTCCACTGAGGTAGGAAGAAGTTTGGAAGTACACGGCAGCATAGTTGCTTTAGATTGTGGATGCATCTGTTGCCTCTGGACTGCATCCTTTGAGATGGTAATATTCACATTCTGTGTATTTGGCTGCCATTTCTCTGCTGGAGAACTCAGGCTGAACGGCTGATTCTAGGGGCCCAGTCTCTTCCTTCCCATCTTTCCCTGTAACATTCTCGCCTTGCTTCCCCACGAAGGCTGAGATCTACTCAATGCATTCACAATTCACTTGTCACTATGGTACCCATTATGGTACCCACTATGGTGCCTCTGGTGCAGATTGTTGGGGTCATGATACAATGGGGACAGGTCCTTTCTGGACAGGTTACTCAGTCCTGGTGATTAATCCCTGCCTTAGGGGGCTTCTCTCCTGCTCCAGCTTTGGTCTGCTTGAGACATAGGTCTGCTCTGGATAAAATATCACTATTTTAACCGTCAAAGACTGTAAGCGTGTTGTGCTGTCACAGACATTTGCTTTCAGGGTTGGGTGGCATCACTGCTCCAGGCTGGCTTTGCTGAGCACCCTCAGATCAGAGCTTCCCTCTGTTGCTGAGATCTGTTCAAGAGAGGGAGGAGTTTCTCCTCAGCATGTTGCTTGGAGACTCTTTTCTCTGTGGTGTTTTTGAGATGTCTGTGCCAGGGTCAGCATCAGTGTAAACTGGATCAGTCTGTCACCCCATCAGCTTTGCCTGTAGTGCTGTTGTGAGCTGTTTGGCCAGCATTCCCCCACAAGCCCTTGTGGGCACCTGCTGAGCCATGTCACTGTCTGAAAGACATTCTGACCATAGTGGAGCAAACGGATGAAAGTGAGGGACCATATTAAATGTAAGTTGTTCATCCCTTGGGCATGTGGCCTGCAGAAGGAGTAAGGATAACAAGGTGACTCCACAACACCATTTCAATGTGGGTGTAGACTGTCACAATTTGTAAAGGCTCAACAGGAGCTGTGCTGTCTGTCTAACTCGGAGGACCAGAGCGTGTTCTGAGCGGCCACCATCACAAGTTAACTCTTCTCCAGCTATCCCTCAGAGTGGAGCTCTGCGGCCTGCTCCCTCCACATGCTTTTGTCTTATTGCAGCTTCTCTGTGTTACGTGGGCTTTAACCTGCTTTCTCGTTCCCTCCACCCTTCCGAGGAAATGCATCTTCCGTCATCTGCCAGCTTGTCACACCACCCCAGTCTTCCAAGGTTCTCTGCTGAGCTCCAGTCAGACGCTCTGCACGTCTCTCACTTCTTTCAAGCCACCCTCCCTCGTTTCTTCTTTATATTCGCCCGACATTGACATCACCCAACAGACATCTCACCACTGGGGCCTGTTGCCCTGCAGAGCCTTAGTGTGCTGAAGGTAATGCACAGAAGATGGGGTTTTCTTATCTTTATATACTAAAGATTTTAAAAATTAAATTTAACTGAGATATAGAAACATAAAAAATGTAGGTTCTGCCAAGTGGTAGTGATGGCTCCCACAAAGGTGGTGGCAGCAGAGGTGGTGGCACACACACACACACACACACACACACACACACACGCCTTTAATCCCAGCACTTGGGAGGCAAAGGCAGGTAGGTCTCTGGTCTACAGAGCAAGTTCCAGGATGGCCAGGGCTACACAGAGAAACTGTGTCTTAAAAAGCCAAAACTAAGTAAATAAATACATAAATAGATAAATAAATAAATAGGTAGGTACTAACAGGGACATGTGATGTTTCTGATATAGATGGGAATTGTGTAATTTTTAAATCAAGTTAAATGTATCTGTCTGTTAAGACTCGTCTTAAGCTGGGCAGTGGTGGCGCACGCCTTTAATCCCAGCACTTGGGTGACAGAGGCAGGTGGATTTCTGAGTTCGAGGCCAGCCTGGTCTACAGAGTGAGTTCTAGGACAGCCAGGGCTACACAGAGAAGCCCTGTCTCAGGAAAAAAAAAAAAAGAAAAGAAAAGAAAAAGACTCGTCTTAATGGTGAGTACATGCAGTGGCTTCCTTCTGGCTTGGGCTATGCGTGATCTCACTGCCTCCTGCAGCTGCCCAAATGCATCGTACCACCAGAGTGCCCGGCTTTTCCTTTAGCCACATTAACTGGCCGTTCCCTATCTCCCATGTTACATGTATCTGAAACCTGAGATTAAGTCAAGGTGTTTTCTTCTAGACTCGTTTTATCAATCCATCTTCTCCCACTTTGAGGCCAACCGATGGACAGAGAGCAGGCCTGGACACTGAGAGTTACTGCTTGAAAAAGCTGCATCCCACGAGAACGCGTGCACGCGCTCTTCACTTGGCCTTTTGGTTATATAAGGTTTAAAGTTTTCTGACAGTAGCTTCATTTACTTGATTTTAATTCTCATATCCAGAGTTCAGGGCTCCAGGATTCAGCTCAGTGGCAGTACCAAACTCGAAGCTGAGTTTGATCCTCGGCTCCGAGGGATGGGGACAGATGACAATAAAAATCTAGATACTTGTCACATCTGCACAGCCTAGCACAGGGCTGGACAAAACATAACAGCTCAGAAACATTTATTAAGCAAAACAAATGGGAGGTGAGCTGATATGGCACTAATGCTAGCCCTTTAAAACCATTAAATTAATCTGGCATAGTGGCTTACACGTTCATCCCAGCATAGGGTAGACAGAGGCAGGAGGATCACTGTTAGTTCAACCCTGGTCTGTATGGCAAGTTCCTGGCCAACCAAGAGCTACATAGTAAGACCCTGTCTCAAACAATTAACTAATTTTACTTAAACCAACCCTTGAGTGTAAGCAGATTCACCTTCAAAATCATTTCTGTCTTTATATATCATGCCCAGCGTTTAAAGATGTTTTATGTATTTTAATATGCTTTAAAATGTTTTTAAACTATGCTTTAAATTAAAGTCTCTAGACAAGGTTACATGTATACGGATACAAAGGTGTTCACTACTTTATTTCTTGATGCCAACCTGGCAGTTTGGAACTGTTGTTTGTCATCTTGTGAGAGATGCGACACATCTGGCATTGTTAGTCGGACACGCCAGAGACAACTTTAGTTGCCCACACCACCATGACTTGAGCCCAGGTCCCCTCTCCCTACTTCTTCATATTTGAACCTATAAAATAGTCAGCATAACTTAGCAGACCTCTCCAAACTGTTATCAAACAAACAAATAAACCAACCAACCAACCAACCAACCAAATATACTCCAGCAGTGTTTGTGAAGCTAAAGTCTACTTGTGAACTGTGTCATACAAGTGCCTGCCTCTGATAACAGGTATGGACATTAAATAGGTATGATGTCTTGCTGCCTGACTGAATGCCAGTAATTTGCAGTTCCTGTCGGACCATCACATACACATTTTCCAAGGTTTGAAAACAAGTACTCAGGAAGCTAGAGAATAATAGGGTGGTTGCCTGAGGCGTGAATGGGACCCAGGAAGAAAGGATGTCCCCTAGCCTTGCAATATAAGAGAAACATGCCTGGTGGCAGGGATTGCAGGTGAGCAGTGAGTGAGTTTGCCATACAGGGAACAGGGAAGGCAGGGTGGGAAGGAAGAGCCCCAAGAGAGAGTCTGGCGAGCAGTGAGTGGAGATGTTCTCAGATCCAGCAGGGAGGGAGGCAAGACAGGAGAACCCACATATACAGGAGTCAGTGCGGTGGTTGCAGGGGCTTTTTTCTTCTTGTTCCATTGATGTGGCCGAGGTGGCCTCTATGCCTGTGTGCATGCTCTCCTGGGCTCGTGCACTCAAGACTTCCGTTGTTCCTGCCTGCTGCCCTTTGGCCCAAGAAGTGACTACCCAGCTTTCTTGTCTTTGCTTTCCTTTGCAAGAATGGCTTGTGTCCCACCGAAAGGGTTTTCCTGGGAGGAAATGAGGGAACAGAAGTTCCAGCTTCCCCGAGCCCTTTCAACAGGCATTTATTTGATGGTCACCGGGGCATGAGCTCGCCTGTGTGCCAGGCTTCCTCTGTCCTATTTTTTTTGGAATGTTGAGGGGTTGTCAGTTAACAAGTCACAATGATAGCGGACCGGATCCTGTTAAGGAGCCAGCACCCCTATGATTCTCTGGGCCTGGAAGTCCTTCTTGACCTGACAGGCTTTCTGTGAGAGATGCATCCTGGTTTGTACACTCAGGCAGTCAAACTTAGACTGACTTTGTGGGTGTAACACAATGAAGAGGCTTTCCACTCATGGAGTCCCGGAGAGCCAGGACCAGCCACTGCGGTTACCAGTAGTCCTTATTCACAGGCTTGAAATGGAAACAGCCACAGTGGAGGCAGCACGTTTAGTGTCCCCTGTGGGTGATACTGAACATAAGGGCCAGGATATGGAGCGCGTGGCCATGACCACAGGTGCACCACAGGTTGCATTTGAAACTTAATGGGTATGTGACTGCTGTTCAGAATTCCCTCCCTAGAGGTTATAGTAGGGTCTGACGTGTGGCCATCAGTCCACTGCTTCTACCACATGGGTCCTGGAGATCGAACTCATACATCGGGCTTTGTGCCAAGCCCCTTTTACCCACTGAGCCATCTCAGTGGCTCAGCTAGAGTAGCTTTAGACACTAAAGAGAGAAGATGGGTATAGCATAGTTCATCTTAAGAAATGCTAACAGTGGTGCTTATTAAACGGTGGCTGGGGGCAGCTTAGGGGAGTGAAACACCTTAAACCTCACCATGTCCTGTGCAGTCAGTGGCATTCCAGTTTCAGAGGTAAACAGGGCCTTGGAGGGCAAGAAAATGAGGGCAGTGTTAGGTCCTCCACAGTGGGGACCTCCACAGCGCTTATACTCCCCGTTCCCCGCCCCCTTTTTATCCTGTGTCTTTTCTCCAGTATCCTAACAGCCACAGACTTTCAGAATTGGTGGGACTTTTTGTTAGAGACATGGTCTATGCAGCCTAAGCTGGCTTGGAACCCACTACGTAGCCAACAGTGACACTGAACTCCTGATGTGTCTGCACCTCCCCGGTGCTGGGATCACATTTAAGGTCTGACAACTGAATTTAGACCGGACTCTCCTCTCTCAAAGGGCCAGTCCCCATTTTCTGTTAGTGCTTCATGGAATATATGCTGTGTATGATTGCGTATTAGGAGAACACAGGGTTAAAATCACTTTACCATGTGTTGTGTATGATTGAGTATTTGAAGCCTGGAGTCACTTTACCAGGCTTCTATAGAGACTCTCTGGGTCTTTATTATATTGACACGGACTCTGACTTAATAGGAGAAAGAAGTAACTTTTTAATGAGCTGCGTGTGTATCCACATGATCACTCACCTTTTTAATATGGCAGAATACCTCAGGGGATTAATTTACCACAAACTAGCATCTTGGTAGTAGGTCATTTTGGGTAAGCATTTCATCTCTTTGGGGCAAGTTGTCTATTCTCCATATTGGCCTAAGAATATTCCAAGATCTCTTCAGTAACTGATAACTCTATGATACAGAGCCTGCCTCAAGCCAGGTATTTGTGTTACAGAGCTAGCTTACTAAAGATAGTGTGCAGTCTCCAAAAGCCATTCAGTTATCACTCCCTGTACACCGGACCGAGTGCCAAGCAGTAGGAAGACACTAATGAGACTATCTGCCCGCCAAAGGGAACTGCATTATCAACTGATGATTAAAACAGAATACAGGGAGGTAAAGCCACGGCTCAGTGGCTGAGAGCATGGGGTGCTCTCACAGAGGATCTGAGTTCGGTTCCTAGCACCCCCGGCAGCGGCTAACACCGCCCGTAACTCCAGCTCCAGAGGAACCCGATGCCTCTGGCCTTCTCAGGCACCTGCACGCATGGGCACA
The DNA here is from genome assembly GCF_978045245.1 of Mus caroli. Classification (NCBI taxonomy): domain Eukaryota; kingdom Metazoa; phylum Chordata; class Mammalia; order Rodentia; family Muridae; genus Mus; species Mus caroli. Next base: position 151,774,364 of record NW_028227259.1, read on the forward strand.
TGCCTACATATCTACACACAGGATTAGAAATAGACCTTTAAAAATAATAATACAGTGTGAGAATAGAATAGGTTTATATCACACACACACACACACACACACACACACACACACACACACCACCCCACACCAAGTAATTGCCCCTTTATATAACCTCAGTAAGAGAGAAGCCGAAACCTTCATAAGGGAAAAAAAAGGACGCAGGGGCAGGCTGCCTCCTTTGGGTGAATGGGAGGCCCTTTTGGAGGGATGACAAGAAGCCAGTTCCAGTGTGCTGCATTCTTGTGACGAATGTGCTAACTCAAGAGAAGCTGTGACATGCTGGCCCTGTGCTGTGGAATGTAACCCCTCTCTGGGATACTGTCACTACTGTCAAGCTTGGCTCTGCCACAGTCTCATTCCAAGATTGGACTCACACAGGTGTTCTGAGTGGAAGACTCAATTTCAAGGCTACCCTGCACTATCACGTTGCCAAACATTTCGGATAAATGGCAATCTATTTATAATACGGGCGTTGAAGCAGGCCCTTGGACATGATAGTCAAGGGGCCATATTATGCTTTCCTACAAATGTAATTGTTAACCAAAAAAAGCCAGTAAGCTTCATCCTATTTAGCCACCACACGAAGCAGGCAGGAGACACTGTTTATATTCTTTGGTTTTAGTCTAGCTGGTTTTATTTTTGAAAGAGTATAACTCATACCAGTTAGTTTAAGTTAGAAAGTTGGTTTTCTTGTTTGTGTGGTTTTTTTTGTGTGTGTTTTGCTTCTTTTAGGGCTGGAGAGATGTCTTAGTGGTAGAGGGCACTTGCTGCTCTTCAGGAGGACCCGAGTTCAGTTCCCAGCATCCACACCAGGAACACCTGCAACTTCAGCTCCGGGAGAGCTAACGCCCTCTTCAGGCCTCCACTGGCACCTGCGCACACACACACACACACACACACACACACACACACACACTCACGCATCTAAAACAAAGAAAATGTTTTGCCTGATCAGTATAATAAAATGGTGGCCCCCCAAATTATTAAAATGAGTGTAGATGAACTTTAAGAATTATAAATCTACTTTCCTGGGCTTCGTATATACTAGATGTTTAAAACTATACACTATGTGGTTGGAGAGAGAGAGAGAGAGAGAGAGAGAGAGAGAGAGCAGTGATTATCAAGAGCACTGGCTGCTCTTCCAGAGGATAGCAGGTTCGACTGCTGGCATCTTCATGGTGGCTCACAGCTGTCAGGGGATCTGACACCCTCTTCCCGTATCCTAGGATACCAGGCACTCAAGTGGTAAGCATGCATGCACAGGCAGATGAAACACTCAAACTCACAAAGTTTAAAAAGTAACAAAGAAAAGTATGAAATCGCTCAGGCCAATACAGTCTTTCCTCCCTCTCCCAGTTGAAAGGTGAATGGCGCCACTTCCTGGGTGGTCTTTCCATTTCTTTCTCACTGAGCTGTTGAGGCACTGGGGACACAGTTGTAAGGACCCTTTCTAGTGTGACTCCTTGAAAGCTGAAGTGTGGTCTGCCAGCATGGTAAGTGGAAGGTTCTAGATGTCTGACAGAGAGCAGGTAAGAGGAAGCACAGGAGGGGAGGGGAGTGGTGAGGCAGGAGGATGGGATGGGGGTGGGGAGTAGTGAAGCGGGGGAGGATCAAGGGGCGGGGAATGGCGAAGGGGGAAGATCAAGGGGCGGGGAATGGTGAAGGGGGAGGATCAAGGGGGCAGGGAATGGCGAAGGGGGAGGATCAAGGGGCGGGGAATGGCGAAGTGGGAGGATCAAGGGGCGGGGAATGGTGAAGGGGGAGGATCAAGGGGCAGGGAATGGCAAAGCGGGATGAAGCAAGGGAGAAGACTCTTACCGGGTTCTTGTTGTATTTTGTGGTTGTTTTTGAACCAAGTGATCTGAGGCGCGGGGACACCTCTAGCTTGACAGTCTAAGGTCGTAGAGCCACTGATGGAGACCTCGTGGTCACTGAGGTTTTGAAGCAGGTGTGGCGCTTCCGAATCTAGCGAGGAAAGAGAGGGGGTGTGGTTATTTATATTGCACAATCAGATGGACATCTTAATAGAGACAGAACCCACCCAAGGTAAGGCTTCAACACGCATTTGTCGATTTTTCTCTTCACTGATTAAAGCTAAGGCTTCCCTTGAGAAAACGTGACAACAAATTGCAATGTGCTAAAATGTAGGTAAATAAAGAACTAGGTTGGACTCTATATTTTTAGATACTAATACACCAACACACTTTCTTCTTTAGTAAAGAAAAGCATTACGAAAATTCAACTATTTCATATTTTTCTAGAGCTAAACATGAAACACATGGTTGTGTGTGTAGAGGTTTTTGGGTTGGGTTTTTTGTTTTGTTTTAACGTTCCTATTGCACATGCGTGATGGGCCAATATCATCTTACATCTTATGTTTGTTCTCTGGACTGAGCCCGACGGCTGATGGCTCCTGTGTTTGAACTGAATTTCATGGACTGGGTTGTGTTACTCCATAGTCTACACTTCGAGGCAGCAGACCAAACAGGAAAATTCTGAAATCATTCAATGCTTTATTGGTCACTCCCCTCCCTCCCCTCCCTCCCCTCCCTCTCCCCCAAATACAAGCAACGAAGAAGTTCATTTAAGAGGCAGAGGCACAGATTTGTAGGTTTTGCGCTATATAATAGCACAAGTATTGTATTTTATATTATTTTCTCTTAAAACATACAAATATGGTACAATACAATTTATTTTAATAAAATGCCAACCAATATAGTACAACAAAAAATGAATTTAATACATTAAGATGCAATACATTATAATATTAAAAATACCACACAGGAACGGCAGTACCCCCCAGGGCCCCCGTGAGTACAGTGTCTCAGTTTAATGGAGTAGTTATTCAGTCCTGCTGACGTGTATACATTCTAGTGAGGTGGATTGGATCAGGGCCTCAAGCCCAAGGGAGAAAAACAGAATTGCCTAAGGCCTCTCCCCTGCACCCCTCCCTAGTCTGCCTTTTCCCATCTCATTTGCAAATCCTAGGGCAGAAATCCCAAGGGTCTTGGTATCACTTACATATTCTGCACCCTTGTCTGAGCTTTCTCTAAACAGATTTGGTTCCTCATCTTATGACATTAACAATGGGAGAGGGCAGCTTAGGAATGGTTACCCTACAAGTGATGCTGTGGCCTGGATTCCATGTCCCCTGCAGGAGTCTGCTGCGGGCCCCACACCCCTCTCTCTCTCTCTCTCTAAATTCCTGCAGGAAAACTCTCAGGATCAGCATTTGTTAAGGCCATTTTGACATCCCAAGTTGAAGAATTATCATCACAGAACACTCAGCAGGGTTACTATTGGTTAGGAGACCTCTCAAGGGCTTTGGTTCCCATAGCTTATCATTAGTCTTCTTGTTTTATATGGAATGGCGTCTGAAGGCACACGTTGAAGGAAGTGCTGGTTGGTTAAATACCTTCTTCGAGGGTAGGCTGCAGGAGAAAACTCTTACTGTTGCCTCTTACAGTGTCTCCCTCTGTCCGCGTTAGACGCAATCTGTCAAACAGCTTTTCTTAATTGAAATCACAGCCCGCAGGAAACTTTTCAATCTATAATGACTTGTGCACGCATGCTCATTACAATGTTGACATCTTTACAAAAACATCAGTGAGATAGGACAAGATAAGAAAGAACACATGGCTAATCAGCATTCAACAGTGCCCAGAGAACTCACAGATTCTACTTAAAACTCAGACCCAGTGCACTGCGTGTCTAGCTCCCTTTAGCACATTCTACTGTTACCAGTGTGTCAACTCTGAGAGAACAATGTATCACTCACTACTCATAGGCCTTCAATGACTTTTGGATACAGGGCCTATAAAACACAAATCATTGTCATAGCTACAGTTTATAATACCATCTGTACAAACGGGTTTTGCGTTTCCCTGACAGATCTATTTAGGAGCGGATGGTTTGCTTTAACCAAAATCTTACAAAGAACACCCAAAAGGGGCACAGACTTCACACAAGCAGCATAGAAAGGGGCTAGTTGTAGGACACAGACTTCACACAAGCAGCATAGAAAGCCACAAAATAAACACACAGAACTCCTCATTTACAAACAAGGTTCACACACACACACACACACACACACACACCCTCTAAAGCATACAGTATTAGGATTTATTCATGAGAAAATATTTTCTATATGCTAAGTGTCTCGTCTTTTGGCTCCTGCCTACAAGAGTGTGCAACCTAGGAATCATACTTTGTGAAGTAGACCTACTTTGTAACAATGCAGTGTGACATTTTAAGGAGCAACAGAGTACAGGGCATCCATACATAGTTGGCAGGATAGAAACCCACAGTTAAAACAGCACGGCTGACCCCCCGACCAGGATGATCAGAATTGACAGGATATTTTTTGCTGGTCATGAGTAGCTAAAGACAGCCACCCACAAGGGGCTCTTTTAGGTATGACCCCAGGGTTGCTGGCCTGGTTTCCAGGTCTCTAATGATGTGTGTGTGTGGGTGTGGGGGGGTGTTTTTGTTTTTTTACACTTTGGGAGGAGCTGAGGAGCCAGCCTCATTACCCCAATTCTCTCTCACTTTCTTTCCCTCTCTCCCTCATCTCACTTCATACCCCAAAGAAGGATTTTTTAAAAAAAGAATTTATATAATAGTTTCTTTCTTTCTTCTTTCTTTCTTTCTTTCTTTCTTTCTTTCTTTCTTTCTTTCTTTCTCTCTTTCTCTCTTGAATATTCTGGAAGGACTGATTATACAACAATGAATGCAATTCTTAAAATTGTCTCTTGGGATGCACATCTTCCCCTACTCACAGGGAAGGAATGGATACTTTGCATGCTCAGTTCAGTTCAGGTTTTGTTCTGAGAAGGCTCCCTAAATCCTTCATTTCTCTCTCATTTTTTTCTTCTTTTCTTAAAACAAAACAAAACAAAACAAAACAAAACAAAACAAAACAAAAAAAAACCAAAACCAGCTTTCTTACAAACTGAGGCCCCTGAAGGTCCCTAATGGTGCTGAGGTATTGTTTCCCTGAAGGAAGACATTGCCTCAGAATGAACAAAGAGGTCAGGCCAAAGAGCCATAGGTAAGGCTTTGTGATACAATTGATTATTCTTTCCTCTGGGCTGACAACTTCCAGGCTACTGATTGTTTTCACAGCATTTGGGGCTCCATAAAACTGGCACTTGGGGGGAAATGCTATTGTTTACTCTTTTCACACTCCACGAGAGCAATTCCCACGTGAAAGACAAGCTTAGCTCTGGAACACAGTCTGTTAGCCTAAAGGAAGAAGAAACTGGGCTGGTGAGTTCCCAGGCTCGAGGGCTGCCATACTGCCACCGCCACAACACAGAACTGCCCAGCCATGTGCTTCTCAGCCTCACTATTTTGGTCATTATTGCTGGCTTCCTCCAGCCATGTAGTTCACATACAAAGATCAATCAGACATGGAAACCATACATGGAAACAGAAAAAACAATGCATATTAAAAGTACCTTTCCTTCAAATGCAAGTTCAAAATGTAATTGCTCTTGATTTATTTTTTTTAAAGGCATGCACTTAAATAGTTTTAATGCTGTTCTTTTTTTTTTTTTTGTAACTTCTTAACTTTTGCAATTTCTTAATCCCCATAAAAACATTTGCATATAGAGAAGGTGGCCTTTTCTTTCTCTCATGGGTAGATTTTTCAATAGACATTAAGAAGATTGCATTAAATCTCCACTCACAATAGCCTTTATATCCTGGATACATGGGTTGTGGACCTCTTTGAATGCCATCAAAGCTTGGTGAAGGGCTTTAAAACAGTGCCCAGGGGCCATGAGTGTTTAGAATGAAGGCTTGCTGCACTTTTGCCTGCAGTCAGGGGCTGTCAGTCCAGCCAAGGACAATGAGGAACAGCATCTAATCACAGCAGGAAACACACGTGTAATTACCTGGGTCAGACAGAGGAGGGTGGAGCAGACCTGCTGGACCTTCATAATTCACATTGGGACTTAGCTTTACTCTCGGAATTACATCAATATCTTGAGCCCCTGGGACCCATCTTAGAACCCTCCAGTTTAAGATCAATATACTTCATGTAAAGAAAAAAAAAAACAACCAAGTTTCAAATAAATAAGCATTATAACTTGTTATCCAGGAACTATTTACAAATCAAGAGCAAAAATGAAATAGTAAAAAATAAAACCAGGTAGACACCCGACACAGACTCAAATTCAACTGTACGCATCCTGTGCTGAAAAAAAATTAACTTATTCATGTCCGTCTTTGGCAGAAACCAGCATTTGCTTAAATTATTCAGTTTGTTCAGCTTCACAACTTAAAATATATATATATATATATCAAAAGAGGCTGGCATCAGAGTGGAAGAAAAGATGCGTCCCAGGTTGCTGCTATGAGGCAGAAGACAGAAGAGCAAACACACGAAAGAAACAGAGTACAGGGATCTTCAAATCCAAACACACACCGGGTGGCCCAGAGAGCACCCCTGGGCCAGCGGGCACCCCGGGCCAGAGGGCACTGGGCTTTCTTATTACGTTATCATGTCCAAACTCATTTTGGGAGGAGCGTTTCCTCTGGGCCTGAAAGTTAGCAACAGTAACAATAAACTGAGATGATAAGAGACAACTGTTACTTTTCAAATGAGTCCTTTAATGTTTGACATGACTTTGTGTGGTACAATCATTCCTCCTGCTTTTAAATTTGGAGATCCGAGAGAAAATGGCCTTTTTGCCGCAGTGCTCACCTCTAACGAGAACTTCTGTCTTCCGAAGGATGTCTTCCCCTGTGTATATGTTCCTGGCTCTGCACGCGTAGGTGCCCGAGTCCTCTAGAGACACGTTCTTGATGACAAGGTTCAGAGTGATGGAGTAATCTTGAGTGGTGGCCATTTTTTGCTTGCTGATACTATGATGCATGGTTCTGTTGTTAACTGTCCGTAGCAGAATCCAGGTAATGTCTCTGTACAGGAATTTATTGACCACACAGGACAGTTTCAGGTCCTCTCCTTCGGCTGGCATCTTTTCCACGGAAACGTGAAAGCCATTCGGCACATCTAGAAAAGAACAATGAAGAACTTCAGACCAGCGTCTCACAATGAGATACTCAGACATGGTGCAAACTCTGTATTCCCCTTTGGATTCTCTCAGCAGGAGCATCGCTGGGACAAGTGTCCTGTCCTTTTTTGTGTTAGGGGAAGTGCTCAGACAGAGCACGAAGAGCCTGTGGAGTTGAGCCCATCCCAAGTGACACAGGAAATACAAAACCAGGGCAGGTTTGGGGAAGGTAACTTTTTCTCATTTGCCCCCAGTTGCTCTTCATGATGAACTGGCTTTCCTGACTTGGGATAAGAACCTTGTTCCTCACTTAACAGGTACAGTCCTCGCCCTGGCAAGCTGACATTCGAGGAGAGTAAGATAAAGACATAGGAGCACTTTGTAAAAACCTAAAGTCTGGGTACAGGGACGCTATTTCCAAACAGTTCTTTAGGGGTGAGCTTGGGAAAGCTGGTCAGAGCCGATTCTCCCTTGCTTCACATGGCCTCCTCCCTGTTGCTTGAGAACAGAGCTCCAGGCCAGCGGGCCACACCACAATTGTGTTATTCACCTACTCAGACTCCTCTAGTGGGGACGGTGATACACATACACACACACACACACACACACACACACACACACACACACACACACACACAAAAGATGAGCCGCCATGAGCTCCTGAGTTCGATGCCCAGCACTATAAAGGAGGGAACATCTAAAGAGAAACAAACTGTTTTGAGAAATGAGGAGTGGTGGCGCACACTTGTAATCTAAAAACTTTGGGGGCATCAAGAATTCAAGGTCATCTTTAATATAGGACGTTTGAGGAGGTCCTGGGCTACTTGAGATATTCTCAAAAAATAATAAATAGCTTTTAAGGTGATGGTGTTGCCAAAAGCCATTCTGTTTGGGGTCAGTCCTCATCCTTTCTCTACATCTCCTAAGCGACCCCTCATTCCAGGTCAGCTTGTGCACCCCACTTTCAGTAGTCCTTCCGGCACCATCCCTTGAGTTTAAGGCTACCAGCTCCTCATTGTCATTCTGGAACATTCACTGGAGGGCTTTACAAATCACAGCTACTGGTGGTGAGCTGACTTCTCAGTGCCTTCCCATGGCTTGCTACTGGTGATGTATCTATATTTGAGCAAAGAATTTGGGCCAACATTTTACAAAGAGCTTTGAAGATGAAAAGCGCTGTTGTCTGTTGTTATTATTATCCTCCGTACACAAAGCTATAAAGAGACCTTTAAACCTTAAAGGGGACAATAGTCCAAAATTAGACATCGTATCAGCGCTTCCCTAGATCTCACTTTGCTTGTTTTTCTGATTTCTCTGGCTTTGGCCCCATTATAAAGTGTATCGTCTGAAGAAATGCCAAAGTATTCATGGGAAACCTGGAAGCATGGGGTTTATGGCGGCCTATGAAGTGTGGCGCATGGGGAACAAGGAGGAGAGCAGAGACGGCTCTCAGAAAATAAAAAGGAGCCTGTGTGAGTGCAGACATGGCAGTTTGCTTTGCAGCACACTGCTCGCTGGGGCTAACCTAGCAGTGAGGTGTCTGAAGCAGCTCCCCTCCTTCAGCATCTTGGTACATTCTGGACATCTTCCAGGTGAGACTAACGCATTTGCTATCGCCATCCACATAGATGAGAGGGGAATGGAGGGCTGGCTGTGCACAGGCTGCTTGCCGCAGGCGGTCCTTACTGGCCAGAGCCCCTCTCCATCCCTGCGCCCTCATCCTGGCGGTTGGCACCCAGGGACCTCAGTCACACCGCTGAGGTCACGTGCAGAGTCTCTATTTACTTTGGTGATTTAAAACTTCCTGTGGAAATAGCTCACAGGTTTCCTGATGGAAGATTTTGTTTATCTTTGCCAAGAACCGTCAGGAATCTCAAAATAAAACGTATTTAGTGACACTGGGAAATGAGAGAGACAAGGTTTCATCTTCCAGTTTCTCCCCCAGTGATGGTTCACACACCCACAGTCACAGTGGGGAACAGACACACACACACTGCATCTAGAAAAGAGAAAAACAACAAACAAACAACCAGCTCTATCCTGAAAGCCTGTTTCTGAACTGAACAGTGTCTGAAGCCATCAAACAGCTCTTAGGACCATCTATTTCTCAATGTAACCCCTTCAGCATTTGCTTTTGATCCATAGAAGACTGCAGACAAATAAAATATCTTTAATGGTTTAATAAACCCAGAGGGATTCTCTCCTTAATTCTTCCCCTGCCCCCCAAACCCTGAGTATAAACCCTAAGAAGAGTTGTTCTCCATGGGACTGGAGAGCTGGCTCAGTGGTTAAGAACACTGGTTGCTTTTCTAGAGGACCTGGGTTCAATTCCCAGCATGCACATGGCAGCTCACAACTGTCTCCATCTCCAGTTCCAGGGAATCTGACACCCTCGAACACACATACATATAGGCAAGACACTGATGCACGTAAAATAGGAGTTGTTCTCCAGCTCAGCCATCACCCTCCTCACTATGTAACACTCATCCGTATAGGATGAGACTTACCACAGTCTCCTGAGGGGTCCGTGAAAGAAGCCAGCCCCACTTTCAGGAGACATGGCCAATCCCCTGTGGGGAAAGCATGTCCCGGTGGAAACAGGCACCGTGAGGCAGGCATTTCTACCTGACTGGGATGGCCCCAAAGAGACTAAAAAGGTTGAGCGATCTTAACTGGACCACTGGCAGGAGTAGTCCCCGAAAGTGCATGAAGAGTTACTAGAGATCTCTGCTGAGTTCACAGGTACTAGCTACAATTGAGCAGCAGAATTAGGAGGGCATGCTGTCAAGGATGCCGATGGCCACAGCTAGCTGCTTCTTTCCACCGAGGAAGGGAAATTACAGCGTTCTGAGAACCGATAAAGCATCAAATAGATCTTCACAGAATTCAAAGTTTAGACAGGCACTTTAGGGGGCTGGGAGGGTCCCCAGGACTTAACTCAGTGTCTCCTAAGTGATACCGGGGGGTGGGGCTTTACCACTGAGCTACATGTTATGTCTGCTCCTACACAGCAGCAGTTATTTAAGTATTACTGGGGAGGGGCTGCAGGGATGGCTCAGTGGTTAAAAGCACTTGTTGCTCTTGCGGAGGACCCAGATTTGGTTTTCCAGAACCAACAACATGGCTCACAACTACCTGTAACTCCAGTTTTAGGGCACTCAAAGCCCTCTCCTGGCTTTTGGTAGACACTAGGCGTGTGTGTGGTACATGTACATGCATGCCAGCCAAATGCTCACAAACACAATATAAAATAAATACAGAAAACTGAAGTGGTACCCTGGGCCAAGTATAAGACACACACACACACACACACACACACACACACACAGTACAAATCTTCTTATATCCTACAACATATACTACACATAAGATATATTTATATCTCTATCTATCCATCCATCTATTCTTATTTTCCCTAGAAAATAAACTTGTAATGTGCAAGGGTCCTAAAAGTGCTTAACCTTGTATGTCCTAAGAATAAATCTTAGGCTGGGTGTGATGGGGCACACCTTTAATCCCAGCACTTGGGAGGGAGAGGCAGGCCAGCCTAGTTTATATATGAGTTCCTAGACAACCAAGGGTTTAGGATCAGACCCTTTCTTAAATGAATACAAATAAAATAAAAAACAATTGGAGCAAAGATCTGATTTGAAAAAATATAGTAATCAGCTAAAAGCCAATAGTGTTTATAAGCGATTCAATCTACCATCCATCTCAATTTACGCTCTCCAGCGCTGGTTGAAGAGAACCATGGGGAGGAAGTGAATCCTAAATAACAAGGCTGAGGTGATGCGCTGCTTTTAGGCATTAAGATGAAAGTTTCCGTGTGCTTTGAGAAGCACTGTGAGCTTCCAGCAGGCATTTCCTTCCCCAAATCCAGCATGCCCTCTCCCAGAACACACTCAGACCCAAGCCAGAAGGGCCCTGCCCTGAGCCTTTAGATGGTCTGTTCTGGTTGGACCCTTAGAATGTGAAACATTGATGGGCCAGTGATGTATGCCCACTCTGAGCCTGTGTCATGCTGCTCTAGATAATGCCCAAGATTCCCAGAGAAGACAGACGGCTCCTAAGGCTGCTAGACTTCTCTGCTTCGGCCAGAGGGCTGGCAGGCATCCCTAGTCAATATAAGAAGTGGCTGAAGAGCTGAGGAGGAAAGTGTCCGGGAGCAGATGTGGGCATGGCTCTCACTCACAGGAATGGCGTGAGAGGCATGGCAGGTACTGTTGCTCTTGGCTCAGCAGCCCTGAGAGGCCCCAGGACTCTAAGCCTAGCCTGGCCTTGAGGTCCTGATGTAGGCACAATTGTCCACAAGAAGTCGGAACATCTGTAAAGGTTTATGGGATGGTTTTAGATGAGTCTCAGGGGGCTAAAGAGTTTGTGGGCGGCTGCTGGTGCTTTCCTTTAGCTCGGAACACGTAGAGGAAGTCCAGCCTCTTCCCTCTATCTGTTCATGCCCGCCCCCACCCCCACCCCCACCCCCACAGCTCAGTACCCTCTAGTTCTCCCTCTCAGAGGCTTAGAGCTGACACGCAGCTTTGGAGTACTGATCAGTGGTCTATGTGACTGAAGGCCTGAATTTTATTTCATTTATTTTAAATTGATTAAAATTTGAGCAGGGTGGTGTGTGTGTGTGTGTTGTTTTATTTCTCTGCTAGATACAGGGCTATGGGCATAGCTCAGTGGTAAAACATCTGCATCACGTCTGGAGTTCAATCACCAGGAAAATAACCCCCTAAATGTTGACTACATATTAAAAATGTAATATAGTATTTTAGATATACTGCTTAAACAAAATGTTATTCTTTCTTTCTTCCTTTTTTGTTTTATTTATTTATTTTGTTGTTTGTTTGTTTTTTGTTTTGTTTTGTTTTTTTAAGACAGGGTTTCTCATTTTAGCCCTGGCAGTCCTGGACCAGGCTGGCCTAAGACTCATATATCCTGCCTGCCTGTGTCTCCCAAGTGCTGGGATTTGGCGTATACCACCAATACTTAGCAAGATTTTGTTGCTACTTCAGAACTGTCATTTTGCTACTGCTATGGATTGCAAAATGTTTCCCGATGGTCTTAGGTGACCCCTATGAAAGGGTGGAGCAACCTCCCTATGTAGGTTGAGAGCTGCAGGTTTACTCCAAAGCTCCTGGATTTACTCCAAGACTAATCTTAGTGAAATCTCTGTGAGCATCCTTCCCCAGCAAAGGCCTTTGCTACTGGGAGCAGATATACGAGGAACACTGTCTTCTGCTCTTGTAAGGGGGCTTTGCTGTGGTGTTCTCCCCGTCCAGGTCCGACCTGTGAGAATGACTTTCAGGACGGCTCCACGGCCCAGACTCTTTAGGGTTTGGCTGCAGGCTCCCATCATCGGACAACACAAACGCCTCATGAACTCAGGGCTGCCTATTTCTTTCTGGAGACTTCTAGGCACTGTCAGAAGCCTGCTCCGTGCAGTGCGAAGTTTCCAGAGGGTTGGCAGGCTGCCCAGGTTCCCTCAGAAACTGGAGAGGCGTGGAGCCAGGCAATTGTTTTTAGACTTTGAGCAACTTATTTCCTTCCTGGACTCACGGAGGGACATAAGGAGCGCCACTTGAGTACTTTGCAGGTTTAAAGATTTGTAGAGACCATCAGGGTTTAAAGTTAAAAATTCTTAAATGCTCAAAAAAAAAATAGCCCATTAATTATAAGGAACAAAGCCCACTTTCAGATTTTGACAGGGGAGTCTGAGTCTCCCAAAGGGCTAAATTACTTCTACTATGGATTTCTAAGTAAAACAAACAATCAAACAAAAAACCCACAACCTCCTCCCCCAAACCAAAAAACAAACAAACAAAAAACCTGTCTAATATCATAGGGGTTGGAAATGAACTATGTACCAGACGCAGAGGTAGGTCTTGAGGGGGGTCCAAGAGTGAGGATATAAGATCCCAAATTTAGAACCCAGTCTGGGAAAGAGACACAGACACAATTGAGAGAATTCCGGGAAGTGGCTCTTTAGAGAAGCTAAAGATGTTGTGGAATTCTATCCGAGAGCAAGGATGGAGGTCTTCACAGTGTGACAAGTCTATGTTTTAAAAAAAAGAGGTGGGTGGGGGGGGAATCACCAAGGGCGTTAAAAGCAAAGAGGGTTGAAGAGAGATCGAGGACCCCCAACTTTCCTGTAGGTGGAGTCCGGATAGCTTACCTGTGACGTAAAATTTTATGTTTCTTTCCACAGTCCCTATTTTATTGAAGGCCCGGCAGCTGTAGATTCCAGGGGTCCGAGAGTCAGCCACCACCAATGTGCTAACCGTCTGCAAAAGACACAAAGTTCAGCTGGGACAGAGATCGATAGGAACAGCCCTGAGCTAAGGGCTAGAGTGATTCAGATGTTCCATTCACATAGAGGGTATGGCAGGGGTGGTAGCCACCAGCAAGCTCTCTGCTTTGGAGCCCCACTACGAATAGAAAAATAACAGGAAAACAGGTCCTCAGGAGACCGGAGCCCATGACATCCGACCTACGAGGGTTTTCGGGGCTTATCTCGGTAAGTGGCCACAACAATCACAGACCTGAAGCCGGGGTGTGGAACTGCACGTCCAACCCCATGAGGTGGTCAGGCCACATCTGTGAGAGGAACAGGTGAGGCCCAGGCCTTTCCTGGTGTGGGTGACCTGAGAGCATGGGTGCCAACTGGTCACAGGAGGCATCTATGATGGGCATGAGAATCAAGCAAGGAGAGAAGAGAAGGCGGCAAAGCCATTTCTCATTTGTGCTCACGGGATCTGGCTCGCAGCCCCCAGTGGACTTGAAAGGGACAGGAAGTTGAAAGCTAAGATAGTCGTGCGTGTGTATGTGTGTGTGTATATGTGTGTTTATAAATTATCTATTCTCAGGACTTTAATTCTTTATGTACAAAATGAAGATATAAACTGATATTTTAGAGCTGTGATTTAGCTGATTGTCCCCAGATGGTGGTCAAGTTGATATGAACCTGAAGTACTTTTCAAAATAAATAATGTCTACTCTAATCATAAGGTGAAAATTTAGACAGCTAAAAGACTTCCATTGTTTCCTTTAAAAGAAGAAGAAATTAGAAATATGGACACACTGCTGAGCAGTCTTCCATTGAAAGCCACCATACCATGAATAGGTAGTGAGGGGGAATTAAAGGTACTTTTTAATACTTCAAATTAGAGACAAATACATAAAACTTGATCCAGTTCCTCAGAGATCGTAGTCTGTCCTAGGACACAAATAACTAGGCATGGTCTGTGAGACTGGGGTACTGTTCTCAGGGTTGTAGATGAGTTGTGTGTCCTGGCGTAAGATAAAGGCAATACTACGGGATGCCGGGCACTTTCATGAATGAGCATTCCCGAGGGACTGGTCTTGGGGAAGGGTCTTAACGTTTTCCGATGGGTGAAGTAATATTAAATAGGCACTTTATGCGTGGTCTCTCAATGTCTCTAAGAAATCAAGACATTTCTGTTTTTAATCTAGAGACTAAGCAGACTAAAAACAAGGGCTGGAGAGGTGGCTCAGTAGTTAAGAGCACTGGCTGCTCTTGCACAGGACCTGGGTTCAGTTCCCAGTACCTACATGGCAGCTCACAGCCATCTGTAACTCCAGTACCAGAGGATCCAACACCCTCTTCTGGCCTCTGTGAGCACCAGGCTCATACATATTGCATGTACATACATGCAGGCAGAACACTTACACATATAAAACACAGTAAGTAAATCTGAAAGGAAGTCTGACAGCATCCTCTGTGTTTTTTTAGGCAGCAAACCCTCTTCTTCACCTTCCACCCCAAATGGTTTCTTGGTTGTTGGAAGTCTCTGCTCAATCCCATCCACTCTTATATCCTCTGTGTGTTATCAAACTTCTAGATAATGCAGAGGGCTGGGCTATGTGGTAGTTCTCACTCCATTTAGTGGATATTCATCACGTGGCTGTAAAGGTTCTGCCGGGATATCAATCAGTAGGGAGCATAGCAATCCCCATGGCCAATGACTTTTAAAAGTGTTTGGCCTCATTCCCTACTTAAGGTTCCAACATATGCTTTCTCTTCTTCGGGGGGTTGGGGGTGTGAGTTGGGTGTGGGTGGGGTAGGAGGATGGCCACTGTAGAAGAGTCTGAGAGATCAGCTCTCTCTCTCTCTCTTTCTCTTTCTTTTGATTGTTAACTTTAACAAAGAGTGGGAACATATGAGTTCTGATAGCCGCCTTCTCTTATTATAAGGACCAGCGAGAGTCACAGAGGACATAGAAAACTGTGGTAAGACAAGCTTGTTGGAGACAGTGTGAAGGGAGCCATTAGCTGGTGGGAGCCAGAAGGACAGATTGACGATCAAGTGCATTGTGACCCCCCTGTGTTGTCTGGGGAGTCTGAGCTCCTGTATGTCAAAGCTCTTCACAGGAAATCAGAAATGAATGTCTGCACTGAGGATTTCCTGTTTGCAGTCATCTTAAGCCCGAGTTCCTTACAGGAGTTAAATTCTTATTGTTGATCTGAAAGGACCCGTGCAGAGTCACTTAGATTCTTGGATGTATCGCGATCCAACTTGGATCTATGGTTTAGTTAGATTTGTCTGCTTAGCAGCCCCCGTGTCTGTTGGCTTGAGACTATTTGACATTTCAGACAGTCACCGTTTATACTGTTGTTAAAATGACTTTGATTTTGCAAAACTCAGAGCTGGGGTTTGTGGCAAGGAGAAGCCAGACTACATATGGACATTTGCCCTGTTTGAGTCCTGCACACAGCGGGCTGGAGAGATGACGCAGTGGTAAAGGCATATGCTCTTACAGAGTATCTGGGTTTGATTCCTAGTACCCACGTGGTTGCTCATAATGCTCTGTAACTTCAGCCACAGTAACTGTAGCCTCAGGAGACCTGACACCCTCTTCTGATCTCCATGGACACTGGGCAAGCACATGATGCGCAGATATACATACATGCGAAGCAATCATGCGCATAAAGTCAGTCAGAAAATTAGACTTGCCCACACTGTCTGAAATGGTTGCGGCAGCTTTGGTCTTGCTGAGCCATGTCAGACTTTTCATGTAATCTGAGACTAAAGCTGAGATGCCTGGAGGTGATATGAATCCATGTCATACAATGAATTATGAAGAAAGAGATATAATTCAAGTACATTTTTCTTTGCCTGAATAATGCCTTCCAATATTAGACACGTATGCACAGACGGGCATCCTCCAGAATTGAACTCACCATGGTTTCTGTTAGTGTAGAAATTATGTTGGTGGGGTGTTTATTATTTCTTTGTGGTGGGACCTTCATGCTGCCCTTAATGGTAACATGGACAGCATTATCTTAGCCCTGTGAGATGGGGGGCATTAAACAAATAAGGTGACTAAGGTTTCTAGGGCTTAAGGGATGAACCCCAGGACTCCAGAGACCACAGACATGCCTGGGAAGAGCGTCTATCCTGGTGTGTAGAACTTGAGAGCTCACACTCTCAGCCTCTGATTGCTTCCCCACCCAAGTGCTTCACACTGGGTAGCAAAACCTATTGATACAGGCCTGTCTACCATTTGAATGGGGTTTTCCTTGAAGGTAGCTCCTTTAATCAGCAGCAGCTGGTAGCATAAACTGAACACTGTTTTCCTTCTGGGATAGAATTTCACACAAACTGAAAACTTTTCTATTTTTTCAAGACAGGATTTCTCTGTGTGACAGCCCTGGCTGTTGTGGACTTTATAGATCAGGCTGGCCTTGAACTCCTGAGTGCTGGGATTAAAGGTGTAAACTACCTCCTTTCTTTTTCTTTTTCTTTTTCTTTTTCTTTTTCTTTTTCTTTTCTTTTCCTTTCCTTTCTCTCTCTCTCTCTCTCTTTCTTTTTTCTTTTTTAGGTGATGTGATTTGGAAGTATGATTGGTGAATGAAAAGATTCTAATTAAAGAAAAACATTTTTAAACACAGGGTGAAACAAAGAACTTATTATGATCAACTTTCCTAAAAATTATTTTACTCTGGTATATTCTTTATCTAGGGAATATGTTTTAAGGTTATAAAATTAAGTATCTTTTCATATAACATCAAAGATATAGGTTGTGTATAGTGGTATATACTTTAGTCCCAGTGACAGGAGGCAGAAGAGCTCTGTGTGTTGGAGGCCAGCCTGGTCTACATATTGAAGAGGTCCAGCCAAGGCTACATAGTGAGACCCTGTCTCAAAAACAAGACAAAATCCATGGCGGGTATTTGACAAGCATAAGCCAGGTCAGGTCAGAGACAGGAGCTTAAGCAAGGCTGTGCTCAGCATCCTTTGGTTGTATTGGAAGGCATCTTCTCATGGGACAGTCAATAAGGATGCACGAGCTGCTTGTCTTAAAGGGACCATTCTGATCCTTGATGCCCACAACAAAGAGGAGAATGAAAAAGGTCAAACAGAATACCAAATTATCCCTGTTACGTTTTAGAAGAGAAACTGCCAAAGATTTGAGATGTGACAGATACTTGGAGTTGTAATTGTTTATTTTATAGGACACACTCGAAGGGATGTCTCAAGATGGTCTGCTTGCATCAATTCTATAATCAGTTTGCATTTTCCACAAAGGAAAGACAACCTCACTCCCACTTAAAATCCACAGTGGCCTTCTACAGAGGATGAACACAGCCAATTGCAGCATCAAAAAAGATAAAAGCCTTTCTGTTGGTGTTTTGTTTGGGGTGGATGACTTCTTAGCGAGGTTTTTGGTCCAGTCTAACTCTGCATTCTTAAAGGTTCTGTGCTTGTCACGGGGTCCTTTGATATGTCCCCAGATGTTCATCCAGACTGTCACCAGAAGCCAGACATGGTGGTGCACGCCTTTGATCCCAGCACTCCGGAGGCAAAGGCAGGCAGATCTCTGAGTTCGAGGCCAGCCTGGTCTACAGAGTGAGTTCCAGGACAGCCCAGGCTAAATAGAGAAACCCTGTCTTGAAACACAAAAAGTTCCCAATCCCAGAAACAAAATAAAATAAAACAAGGAAGCAAACAAAAACAACAAACCATCCAACCAAAAACCTGTCATTAGCTACTTAAGCTTGGATTTCTTAATTTTCCTTCCCTTCCATTTGCTAAGCCTTAGTAAGTCCTGTCTTCAGCCTCGTGGAATAGATTGAATGGAAGTAATATGTCATTCCGCTTAATTTCCGGGAACACGCTTTTTTTTTTTTTTTAAACCTATTTATGGAATAGAGATTTTAATCTTGGGATGTTTCTAACACTGCTTTCTTCTAAGTCTTTCAGGGAGAAATAGAAGTAGAGGTGTATAAAGGCCAAGGAAGAGCTGACACGCAACAACCACGTGGTGGGAAAACAGAAGGTGAGAATTAGGGGGAGCCAGGGGCAGTGTGGGAACTGGACCACAAGCCGTAGTTCCGTAATTAGGACGATCATACACGTCATGGGATTGTCTCAGGCAATTTACATATTTCCTCCTGTACCCTCAAACAAGTTCACGGAAATGTCGCTACCGCAAAGCAGAGAGGCAGTCACCCCTCCCCTCCCCGCCAGCCTTACAAAAAGTCTGCTCAGGGCTCTGTGCGCTTCTCATTTCAGTCCCATCGACCCCCTGCATCTGGTGTGAACAACATGAAAATTTAACATTTTGCTTTTAGCCACTCCAGAGAACGGCTCACATCTCACAAAGGTGGGCCAAGGAGGAAATGGAGTTTGGGAATTGCATTTCCCTCTATGCCCTTCACTGACCTAAGGGACAACAACAACGAAAAGCCCCTGGAACCCCCAGCCACCATGACTTCCGGTGTGAGAGCGTCCCCACCCACACCTCTCCACAGAGGAGCTTTGCTGGGCAAGGCTGACCGGTGACTGAGCCATTATTGTGGGACTTTGGTGTACTGGAGTCACAGTGCGCCAAAGAAGCAAGCGTCTACATCGTGAAGAACATTGCATGCAATTTAGAAACAGCAAAACTATGCTTGTAAGTAACTGTTCAACGAAGGACAACTTTTTCTCCCAAACCACAAAAAAACATACTAAATTAATGCTAAAACTAAACGCAGTAAGTTCTCCTAAAATCAGAACAAGAAATCAGCCATTTATATCCAGCATAATGGTATTAGAACCGCTTAAAGGCCCCCATACACTATGTAGATTTTTCACTTCCCTTATGGGGAAAATTAAAAGTTTTGTAATCCAAATGATCTTGAATAGACACCCTTCGTTGCATGTGACTGCGGCCATTGGAGGACGACTCCATTGCAATCTTAGTGGTTGTCAATTTGTTAAAGTTCCATGTCTAGGGGAACCTCTCTCCAGGCTATCTCCTCTTTACCACAGGAAGTTAGGTAGGATAAACACCACGAATGCCATTTCTTTGGAGGAGTTGAGAGATGTGGACATCTTTGCCCTTGGTTGGGAGAAGGAGGAGTTTGACCCTGCAGCTCCTGAACGTGGGCCAGGTGGTACAAAAGCCAACTGTGCACAGAAGTTCATGTCGGAAATCTTTAACTTAACTGCAGGACCACAAGACAATACATCTATTTCCAGCCTGAATGGAAAATCGGTGAAGACTTTTTTTTTTTTTAATTTTATTTCAGACAAGTTTTTCTCTGCTCTCTCCGTTTTTTTTTTTTGTTTTTTTTTTTTTTTTTGATCAGCAGACATTATCTCTGGAGTTAGTTAACTACGTGGGGCCACGCCCATCAGGAATCTCACCCAGCTTCACCCCATTCAGTTTTATTGCTCACTGGACATTTTGGTGGTAAGAAAACAAAGTAGAAATCCCACTTTGATCATGAACATCAATTCTCTCATTTTAAATTTCCGGGATTAATAGGACATTTGCCTGCATGGTCCGGAAGAAGCAAAAAAGATGAAATGGATACCACCAATGACATCATCTGGGAAGTCTGCTAGGACTGTGTGGCAGTACTAAGTGGTTCTCTAGCATTAGTGAACAATTTTCTACCCAAATCAAACATCCGGGTTTCTAGAATTCCTTCTCATCTAACTTGTTCGTTAAAGTCTTTCACTGGTGGCTGGACAGCATGGCACTTTATGGCTCCTGTGTACTGTGTTAGTGGGGCAAAGGCTACAAACCATCCCAACCACTGCTGTGTCTATAAAAACCATTCCTAAATCCCCAGCAAGTGACTGTTGATATTGTACCTCGAGTAGTTGGCCATGAAAGTGCTGAGTTTTGACTCAGGAGACCTTGCTTTGAATTTTTTTTCCCTTTTATGTGGTGTGGCTTAGGTTGCCCATGTTTAAAACGGGGAAAACCACGCTGGCTTGCCAAAAAAAAAAAGGATGTTGACATTAGCATCTTCAAAAAGGCTTAGATACTGAAAAGTGCAGGGTTAGCGTGGTGGTGCATACGGTTAATCCCAGCACTCAGGAGGCAGAGCAGGTGGATCTCTGTGAACATGTTTCAGGGCAGCAAGAGCCATAGTCAGACCCTGTCTGAAAAGAAAAGAAAAGAAAAGAAAAGAAAAGAAAAGAAAAGAAAAGAAAAGAAAAGAAAAGAAAAAGAAAAAGGAAAAAGAAAAGGAAAAGGAAAAGGAAAAGGAAAAAGAATGAAGGAAAGAGAAAATGGGAGACGGGTCAGCTAGAGTGGCTCAGTGGTTAAGAGCACTTGTTCTTGTGGGACTCAGATTTGGTTCCTAGCACCTACATAACAGCTCACAGCCATCTGTAACACCAGTTTCAGGGGATCCTGCGCCATCTTCTGGCCTCCATAGGCAGTGCACACACATGGTGTATATACACACGCATGCAGGCAAAACCCATGTCCATATAAAATAAAAACAAGTAAGTCTTTAAAGAGAAGAGTGTAGAAGTTATTTATAGTTGCTGAATCCTACGTAGAGAACAATGTATCTGCTTTTCATCCCTGAATTCAAGGACACAGCAAAATAAATGGATATTTTAAGTATCCCTTGAGCAGATGGTGGCATTTATACAGATAACCCCTTACTTCAGATCAAGATGAGCATGTGTAATGTAAATGGATGTTTTAGAGGCTATTTGATTTGGTTTTTTAAGCATTGCTATTCCCATGCCCAATGATAGCTGATTTCTAAGCAAATCCTTTGCTACCTCAAAGAGGGAAAGCTTCCTGGTTTGCAGCCCACTGGGACTTTCTGCTTCACAGGATACCAGCTCTTAAATACACACTAGACCTGGATAGTTTGGGGAATCTTGATAGATGGTGTGTGTTTGCACATCTAGCTTAGACTTCACCTGGCCGGGACAGAAGGACAGATATGCTATTTTCTGAGATAGGAATGTTGAAATTTGGTGTGGAGTTTTGAATTAGCTTTTATTTACTGGGATGCCACTTCCTGTCTGCGAGCAGGACTCAGGCACAGTTGAAGGCTAGAATCACTTGGTGGTACATGGGATCAATCCCAGCACTTGTATGGACTCTAGGTTCCACCCCTAAGATGCGACTGTAATGCTGATAGAAGACTGAATGTGTAGTTGGAATAGGGAGCCACCAATGTGCACCAGCCTGATTTCCAAGAAGAATGAGTTCCCCAGGCTGCAGGGATAGCTTATTGGTTATGAACATGTATTGTTCTGGCACAGGACCCAAATTCAGTTCTCATTTCCAGGACCCACATGGGAAGATGAGAGAGGAGGCTCAGAACCACCTCTACATCTGGCTTCTGGGAAGTCTGAAATTCATTTCTGGACTCTAGGAGTACTGCCCACACATGGCACATACACACAAACACAGACATATATGTATAGGGAGAGAAAGGAGAAGAAAGAGGGGCATCAGGAGTCTGAAGAATGCAGTCCAGGAAATGTAGCAACTGGAGCAATGAAGACACCCCTCAGAGATTCTCTTCCCCTCTGAACTCTGAGCATTTGCATCACTTCTGGGTCTCATAGACCCAGAACCAGGAGCTGAGAGCTTGTTTACAGACTATCCCCAAGGCTCGTTTTATAGAAACGGTACCTTATTTGTTCCTTCTATAACCGTCATGCGCTGAGTGATGCTCTCAATTCTGTTTCCTAAGTTGCTGCTGGGATCCAGGATAAAGGATTCTTCATTCTCAATGCAGAAGTCATACCTACAAAAGAGAGAGGTTATTGCAAGGCTGCACAGAATAGCCAGTGATGGCAAGTGAGGTGGAACAGACAGGAAACGTGCTCTGAGAGAAGACCACAGACTTTACGAGAGTCTTCTTCACCTAAGACCACCCCCCCTCCTCCCTAGCAACTATACATCTCAACTGTATCTACCCAGCAGGGAGATACTCAAACCGTGAGCTGCCGCATGCCTTTCCTGATCTAAATACTAAAGAAAATACTTAAGTTAGGACACCTGATGCCTGGATTTCAGTTAGTTCTCAGTGGATGGAAGTAACATTCAAGTGTGTGTGTGTGTGTGTGTGTGTGTGTGTGTGTCCTTGCATACCTGTGAACGGGGCTGGGTATGTGTGTGTATATTACATTAATGAATAGAAACCTTGAGAAAATAATGGTATTTCACGGTTTACAGGGTGGCTTTAAGTCAAAATATTTAGTTAGACTCCCGCCTCCCACTCAGGGCTAAGGGAGTGCCCATGGAAACAAACATCTTGGAATAGTTTATTGTATTTAATTAATTTCTTTCCAAGTTTGGCGCTATCACAGCAAGCCCTAACTTCTTAGGCTTCAAGTGTTTAATTATCAAAGGAGAGTGCTAACGGTGTTGACCTCTTTTAATCTTGAAAATAACATTTATTTATTTTTAGTCTGTGTGTATGTGCGTTTCGCATGCACGTGTCTTTGCAAACCATGTGTGCATGTGCCTATGCCCGTAGAGGCCAGAAGATGGCATCAGATCCCGTGGAACTAGAGTTACAGGTGGTTGTGGGTGTTGGGAATTGAACTTGGCTCTTCTGCAAGAGCAGCCAGTGCTCTTACCGATGAGTCATCTCTCCCCGTTCCCCCTCTCCCGTTTTGAGCATTTTGCTGTCTTGTACTCCTGGCAGCTGGTCTAGAACCTTTGCTGAACAGAAAGCCCGCTGCTTGAAACCTGAACACGATTCAGGCAGAATCTGGAGATTCTCAAACAAGGAGGAATTTTAAACCCCAGTTTCTAAGTAGCCCAGAACAGTGAGGAGTTACAGGAAATAAAAGTGGGAGGGGAAAGCAGAAAAGAGAGAGGGATAGAGAGGATAGGAGACCCTTCAGGAGCCTTGGGCTGGGAAGTAACTCCAGAAGGTTAAAGGGCCCAGTCTGCTGGGTTCAGGTCTCCTCCTTCCATTGTATGACCCAGAATAGTCTCCTGTGCTATACTCGTCAGATGTGGCTATGCTATCTATCCACCCAGGTTTGTGTATGTGTGGTGTGTGTGTATGTGTGTGGTGTGTGCATACCTGTGTATATACATAGTGTGTGTTGTATATGTTTATGTGTATGTGTGGTATGTATATATGTGTGGTATGTGTGTGGTGTGTGTGTATCTGTGCATGGGCATGGGTATGTGTGTGTGTGTGGTATGTGTGTGTGGTGTATGGTATGTGTGTGATGTGTGGTATGTGTGTGGTGTGTGTGTGTGTGTGTGTGTGTGTGTGTGTGTGGTGCATGGTATGTGTGTGATGTGTGTATGGTATATGTGTGATGTGTGTATGGTATGTGTGTATGTGTGGTGTGTGTATATGTGGTGCATGTGTGTGTATGTATGTGATGTGTGTATGGTATGTGGGTATATGTGGTGTGTGTGTGGCATATGTGTATGTGGTGTGTGTGTGTGTGTGTGTGTGTGGTATGTTCTTCAGGATAGAACCCTGGGCTCAAGTTACATGAGTGAGCCATGCCCCTGCCCACCAATGCCCAGTTCTCATAGTTAGATGTAGTGCTTCAATGGGGATCCCTAAAGAACAGCCACATCCTCTAAATCACACGCTACTTTTATAACTAGACAGTTTCGACAATTGAAATTCGTACCTGGGCCATACGCTAGATCTCTCCAAATACCTAAGTTCAATTCCCACCACCACCACCTAAAACACTTATAGGTAAATGAAAAGTTTTAAGACAAAAATACAAAACCAACCAACCAACCAACAAAGGCCATCCTTCCTTAGGCAACCAAGACCATCCTTCCTTAGGTTGCTTATGAGATTTCTGCTGTGTTTTGCAATCACCAGGCAACATTTTTGCCCTTGTTGGTTAATATAAAGAAACAGAGGCAAGAGGAAAGTCAGACATTTTTCTTTTCTACTAGGAACCTTTTAATACTAGAGTTCCAGGATGAGCATATAAATGTCACTCCCCTGGGCTTCCACGGCCAGTGTTCTGAGTTGTAGGACACAGCATCAGTATCATAAACTGCTAGGGACTGCTTGCTGCATCCTCCAGGAGCACACGCCATCTGTGTGTGCCCTCAGGGCTGTGGCTTCAGCCACCCAAGTTCTCTTCTGACTGGACAAGAAGGCTTCAGATGCCTTCTTGTGTCCCTTGAAGCATTGAGAAGGAGAAGGGGAGCCTTTGTCAAAGATCTTAAAACTTCTCACACCCCATCTTCAGGAAATGCAAAACAAAAAACCAAACCAAACCAAACCAAACCCAAAACATGTTGGAGCAAAGCCAGGGAAATGCAGTCAGTCGGCTCAGCTCACTTGAGGCCACCGGTCTCTGAGCCCCTTTGCCCCCTGCCATTCTTGTCTGTGAGGACCAAGTTACCAAGGCTCAAGCCCTATGTGGAAACCACAGACTCCACTTGCTGGCCAGGTCCTCCGAATGAAAAGGACAGGTCCTGTGGCTCTTTTCTAATTTAGGGGCTATTATTTTTTTTCCCTCTTTGTCACTGAACCATAAAAATAGAATGTCATTGAGGGCCTGCCTCCATTCCACCACTTGAAAAGAGGCCGGGGAGGGGGTGGGGAGGAGGGGCACTTGCCTAAGTCTTAAGAATACATCAAGCTCTTGAGGAAGTAGAGTGTGCCATGTTTGAAGATACAAAGATAACCACGGTGCTGGGAACAGTCTTGAGGGAGGCGGAAGGCGAACAACAAGAGGAAGGCAGAGCTTGCCCCTGGTTTCCCACAGGAAGCCCACGGCAGCTCCTGCCGGAGTGAGATAAGAAAGCTCCCATGCACTATTCTGAACAAGGCCAGTGTTATCAGCTCGGCTCTGTCCTCTGAGTACTCTGAGCCCCCCCCCCCACGAGCCCCAGGACTCCCCCCTCTATTTGCATACAGCATGTCAAGCACAATGAGATGGAGGTATTTATAACCAACCAAAGGAAAAAAATCATTCTGGGGGCAAGTGTGGGTCCGTGCCATCTCTGTCCGCTGCTCTGGGGTTGAACTGTTTCATTAGGATAAGAGACCAGTATAAATAAATTAAAAGTTAGCCGATTAGGTACCGACATATGGAGCTGAGCCCTACATACAACATGCCAGTCTGCCTAACTCCAACTCAGAATGCTCAAAGGTCCCAGTTCTAACGTTCTTCTTCTGACACACAGCGGGGACTGCTGACCTCTCGGTGCAGATGACAGAGACCTCTCTTTTAGATTCGTTTTGGGGGGGGGGGAGGTTGCTCTGTTCCCTGTTTCCCCCTGGCTCTTTTATAACTCCAAACAGGAGGCAGGTTGGGCCCCCCCAATAGCAATGCAAGTCAAAGCTCCCATCCAGACAGCGCCTCTGCAGCCAGAATCTGCTTTTCTTTCAGGCACATTTCCAAATATCACATTTAACCCTTCCATGTTATGACACCCACAGACGTTTGTCACATACCAAGAAATCACTGTGCTTGGGGGGGGGGGTCGGGAGGGGGCTCCTTCTAAAAAGTTAAGATAATTTACTCATTACTGTTGTGTGTTTGAGTTTGCATGGGTGCACAGACAGCAGAGCACATATGAAGGTCAGGGCAACACTGCCCAGTCTGCCAGTCTGTCCTTTCCCTCATGTGGGTTCTGGGGTTGAACTCATGGGGTTGGGCCTACGTGGCAAGCCCCCTTACCCGCTGAGTCATTCTGTCAGCTCCTCAATGCTGCTTTGTGTATATCAAGAATGCCTTCACAGTCCTATATTAATACCATTTCAGCACTGGGGAGTTTTGTGGGTTTTTTAAGCCCCCTTTTTTTTCTTCAGGTTTTGGTAAACATTGCTCATCTTAGTGTGTGCAATTTCCTTTTAAATACTGCTCTCTGAGTGGACAGATTCTATGGTTCCTGAAGGCAAGTTTATTCCCTGTGGACTCTAACACGCACAAGCAAGATGTACACTGTGCACTCCGGAGCACCCCTGCTCTTTCTTTTGTGCTGGGTGGGAACAACATTGATTTTCAGGTTTCCTCTGTGCCTCCTGTCTGCTCCTCGCATCTAAAACTTGCATCTGTTCTTTAGCTATTGGTGACGCAGCCTTCTCTTCCGAGACGATGTGGCACGGGCTCAGAACTGAGTGAATCTGCACACGTGCATCTCTTTTAACACAACTTCAGTACTTAAAGAACTGAGCTGAGTACTCCAACACCTACTGAATGCTTACATTAAGCCTAAATCATTGCCCAAGTGTATTAAATGTATATTTAAAACTTAATCAAGGAAGAAAAAAAAAACCCAAGACTCTAGAAAGCTCTATAATGCCCCCCAAACCAAATATTCTCCCTGTTTCTTTGATTCTATTCTGGCTAGTGAACTCTGAGGATGGTCACGGACAGTGCTGATGTGTTTAATGAGAGTTCATTGCTCCTATGAACCAAGATGAGGTCGTAGAGAACACGGAATCATTGCAAGGTAGGACACAAAAAGGGATGCGACTGCAGAGAACACGGAATCATTTCAAGGTAGGACACAAAAAGGGATGAGACTGCAGAGAACACGGAATCATTTCAAGGTAGGACACAAAAAGGGATGAGACTGCAGAGAACACGGAATCATTTCAAGGTAGGACACAAAAAGGGATGAGACTGCAGAGAACACGGAATCATTTCAAGGTAGGACACAAAAAGGGTAGCTAAATCGATACAAACCAAAACAGAAACCAGAAAGGAGAAGAAAAGCCTCCGTCCTGCGGGAGGGCCTGATGTAAACATCTCACTGCTACTGTGGGTGTTATGTCAAAACACTGGTGATAGCGCATCAGGAACAACAGATTGACCAACTCTGCCAACACTCTTCCCTCCTCTCACGTCCTCTTAAATAAAACAAGCCGGGGAGAGGATGCTGGCAGGAGAGGTGTGGGGTTGGGAGGCGTGTTTAGACAAAATGGTTCCTGCTCCCTTAGCTCAGGAAGAGAGCCTGGCCCTTCAGGGTGGTCACGGGGTCAGGCCAAGGGGACTCCGGTGGGCTGACCTTATTGAGAGACCTTGTGACGCCCTGGAGGCCATACTGAAAATTACTTCTTGTCTCAGTGGGGTGGGGGTGGAGTGGGGTGGTAGCAAAGAGAGTTTTGGAGACTGTAGGTAAGCTTTGGGTCAACTCCTTGGACAATGGTGGAGGGGATCCAGAGTCCTGGGCCACCCTTGTTTAGATAAGACCATTTTTTCCATGAGTGGCTTGGCTTGCCAGGCTTCCTGCTCTGGAGGTCCATTTACACTCAGGCCTATCTTCCAGCCTCTCCCTCCCTTCTTCATGATAGCCTCTGTGCTTGGCTTATAGCATGAGCTCGGACAGCTCCCATCCCCCGCCTTTCCAGGATCTCTCAGAGTCAGGGCTAGGATCAGGACTCTTTAGCCCTACACCTGGGTGGACCGGGAGCCAAAAGTGTTACACCCAGATAATAACCTCAATAAAAACATTGATTTTCTTCATTCATTTTTCTTCTTAGTGAAGGACTATTTGGTCTGCTGAGGAAGGATGACTTTTATAAAGAGATCTTTAAGGAAATGTTAGGAGTGGCTACCAATAATATCCTTTAACACACTCAGGAAGGACATGCAAGAGGGTGCTCCAATCACTCAGTGAAGAGCATGTCAGATTATCACTGGGTTTGGTGCCTGCAGAAAGGAAGACAGTTTACTTGCTACACGGTAGGGCATGGGGTCATGGTTTAGCACAGGGGTGGCAGAGCTGGGAGGATGGGGTGGTAGGGGGTGGCTTTTGGGCAGCAGATGTCTTTGAGAATCTGAGTATAGGAATGATAGTCACAGAAAAATTGTCAAGGCCTTTCTGACCCTTTTGCTTTCTTGAATGATTTCAAGCTTTTTTGTCTTAGGTTCACAGATGACAAAAATCACAATATATTCTGCTCCTGTCATTGGACAACACAGAGAGATGGCCAAATGACCAGCCCTGAGGCCTTCACTGTGGCAGAAACATGACTGAGGAATACCGTGCTGTGCCCAGAGAGCCTGAGGGAAGTGTTGTTTCTCAGATCTTAGCCTGGTTTGAATCCCCCTGGAGCTCTTACTATCGCAAACATTTATTGCTGCTGCCTTGTTCCCGAGTACTGCATCCAAACCACCTCTGACTCTATGGCAATGGATGTTCACTGAGTGATTGGAGCACCCTCTTGCATGTCCTTCCTGAGTGTGTTAAAGGATATTATTGGTAGCCACTCCTAACATTTCCTTAAAGATCTCTTTATAAAAGTCATCCTTCCTCAGCAGACCAAATAGTCCTTCAATAAGAAGAAAGATGAATGAAGAAAAATCAATGTTTTTATTGAGGTTATTGTCTGGGTGTAACACTTTTGGCCTCCCGGTCCACCCAGGTGTAGGGCTAAAGAATCCTTGCAAACAACAACGGACCAACCCCATGCTACCATGACTTTATTATAGGTATTAAAAAGCAAACAGGAAGGGTTTGAGCAATTTAAAGATGGTCCCTTTGCTATCAGGAATTATCACATGGCAACTGAATGGGTGGCTTAGCATTGTGCCTGGCACAGAGAAGCAGACTGGAAATGTTACTTGTCATCTGGTGCACTGAGAGCTACGTAGGAGCTGGGAGATTGTCTTACTAATCAGTGTGACCTCACTGGCTAGAGAGCCCACCTGGGCTCAGCTCGCTGCCAAGTGTGGAGACTGAGCCCGGCAGAATGGCCAATCCGAATGTGGCCTTACACTTATCAGGCGCCAAACTGCCATAGGTCACTGACCTCAAATGTGCTGAGAAGACAGGCACTAGTGACCATCAGATGACCTCACACCACCTCTTAAACCAATCACTGTGCCACACCATTGGTGTCTGTCCACTCACAGTGACAAATATAAGTGACGACAGATCTGATGGGGACCTGGATAAAGTCAGCTTGGCTGTTTCACTGCCTGACAAAGTGATGTTCCTGGTCAGTCTCAAGGCAGACAGGGATGCTGACGTGTGAAAGAGGCATCTTCTGGCCTAATGAAAAACGGAAGCCGGACCAGTGGTGGTCTTCTCCATCTCCCACAGGTGGGCAGAAGTCCTGGCTCACAGTTACCAGCACTACTTTAATTTAAATTACCTTCCTTTTTTTTTCCTTGCACATCCCTTTCCCATGTATTTTGAAAGAAACACATGGTTTGCTTTGTTCTGCTATTGAAGGATGGCTTTGTCCATCAAAGAGACAGGTCAAATTTATGGGAAAAAAATACCAGAATACAATGGAGAATGTGCCAGCAAACCACCAAGAGCTGTAAGCTACCAGAGGTTACACAGGGCAGGCATCTGAACCTTTTATGGCTGAAGAAGGACTGGATACAGTAGACACAGGTGGCTGTAACTCCACTGGCCTCCCAAGTAACTGAGGCTGTATGATATTTCTGGTCTTATATTTTGGGAAAAGTTTTCAGAGACCTATTCAAAGACACTGGCATTCTTCTTGAGAGAACATTTGTCAACCAGCATGGATGGTCTCAAGAGATGGCTCACGGTCAGTCCACATAGGGTCCTCTTTGGGGACTGTGGTTTTCGGCAGTGGAGACACCCTGTAGTTGCCTAAAGGGTACCCTAGAAGATCTAGGCACCTTCCATCACAGAAGCTCAGCACATGCACCATGGCAGGCACAGGACTAAGTGTGTGATATGCATCTTCCCCCTTCCCCACCCCCACCTCCCCATGTCAGTGCTGACTCCATTGCACAAATGAGGAAGGCCAGTCTCCAAGAGGTCTAGAACCCACAGCTGGGAGATGACAGCGGGTGGTAGAGCCCGGTCTTGAGCTTACATTCTTATGCTGTAGGCCATATTTCATCCTAACACCTTGCACAACTGGCTCTTGTGATATCACGACATGGGCTTCTTAAAATAAACCAGCTTTTGACCAGACTTACTCATGTGAAGGCCTAAGTGGTCACCATTTTAATTTTAGGGGGGAGGGAGGGAGAGGGAGGAGAAAGCACAAGCGCACATGAGCACAATGCTGGAAACGAACATGTGAACTGCTTTCAACTGCCTGATCCCAATGCACTGGATGCTGCTCATGGCAGCTTTCTCCGGCACATCCGCCAGGACTGTTTCCTAAAAAGGTCCTTGAACCCCAGGCCTGCCTTGAGTTGGAAACTGGCAGTGATAAAATCTCTGCCCCCCCCCCCAGAAATGCTGTGATAACTAAATAGTGCACGCCTATGACATACAGGAGCTTGCCACTTCTGCTAAGCAAGTGCTTAATTACTATAAAGAACATTAAAATGGAATTCTAAAACCAAATGTTTCCTAGCAGCTTTGATGGACGATTTAGTTCAAAATCATCTCTACCCACATTGTAGTTCTGTTTGGCCAAGAACTTTTCCACCCTTCCAAGGGCAGATTATAAAGAAGGCAGTGGCAGGTGATCATTTGGCATTGTCCAGGGATGGGGCTGGGACCATCAATGGCCTCAGATAGAGGCCCTTTCAATTTCACACCCTTGGTGTTTGGTCACAGAAGGCCTTTTCAGGGACCCAGTGCCTCTGACACATGCTAGGTATGAGCACTAGTAGGGAGCCTGTGAAAAGCCATCTGTACGAATGAAGAACTTCTGGTCAACCGACAGTAGAACTTCCCAGGCACTGGCCAGGGGAGCAAGGGGGAGTGATTGACAGCTCTACCCCCAAACTTGCAGCTTGTAGTAAGGCTCGCCTTTCCTATGGTGCCTTTCATTTTTTCCTGGAGCCGAAGCTGATGAGCCAGACATGTTGATTTTGAGGCGTGCCCTCTCTAACTAGACCCCTGTCACCCCTGCTCCATCCCTGTCCTTTTCCATCTGATATTACAAAGCCTGCTCATTGTGCTCAGGGCCCAGCTCTTACCTTTCACATGGCCCCTCTTCTAAACTGCAGAACTGGCCATCAGCCACCCACCAGTGGCTGACCCATTTTGGTCAGCCTCATGATAAACACTGGCCGTGGAGACCCGATGCAGTCCTGGGGTGCAGCTAGTAATGAAGTGGAAACAGGGACATGGCCTAGAGGGCGGGGGCTGAGTGCTTGCTGAGTTCTAACCCAGAACATTCGTGAGCAAATGGGGCTCTTCTGCCAGAAATTAACACCGCTCACCTCCCACCGTACAGTGAGAAAGCCACAGAGGGTCATGATCTCAAGGACAAAGCATACAATGAGTGGGCTCACTAGCTCTTTGTCTCCCTGCCTACCCTGCTTCCAGCTTCATCTCATTCAGACCCACCACACTGCCTCATGCTCCTGCCAAAGGCCTGCTCCCACCTGCAGAGCTAAGTTCCAAACAACTTGCCAGTGTTCCCCTGTTCTACCATCCTCAGCCCACAGCACCAACCTGTTTAGCCCTTTCCTTTTAGTCTCTAATCTGAGAAACCAACCCCGAGCTTAAGGCTCATTCTGGCAGAACAAGAGAAACTACAGCTCCCATAGTCAGTGGCCATGTGGACTAGAGAAAAACTTATACAAGGAGATAAGCAGAGGTTTTGATGCCAGAGGGACACACCCATCAAACCGCCAAGGGTAGACCATTGTCTTGAAGGACCAGCTACAGGGACTATGTAGAGGTGAGGACCAAGGGTGGGTGTTGCATTGTGGGTACCTCTTGGGCTACAGTCTACTTTCTTTCCATCTTCCCCATTCACTAGGTTCTGTTTTGTGCCAACGGGGCCCTGAGCTATATGAAAACTGGCCACTAAAGTGCATATTTCAACAAACAACTCTACCAGGCCAACGGTTAGAGATCTAAAAGATTCTCAGCCAAGCACAGAGAGTCCAGCCTGTTTACTCACTAGATGAGGATCTCCGGTCAGAGCATCACTCTCTACATCCACAATAAAAATGTTCACCCCACATTTAAACATTACTCCATGTGACCAAAGATAACCCAAAAGCCTCTACCTATCTCCTCGAGGCATTTTCTTAAACTGTGTGCCACTACCTTTTGCTACCATGAATTCTGGGTAACACCACCAAACCCTGCTGAGAAGACCCTAATAAAGCCAGTGCAAACTGCCCAGGACGCAGTGTTCTGGCTTAATTTAAAACACAAAATGAAATGTTTGATAGCAATTGTAAGAGACAGTTAATTCATTAGAAACAATTACTTGTTGGGTTCCCTGCAGTAGGATGAAGAGTGGGCAAAGAGAGAGATTTTATAAAGCACGGGCAAGTGGAGAGGGGGCATTGGTCTGGAAGATGAAGCAGCGCTTCTGTTCTCAGGACTGTGTATGAAATATTAATAAGGGCCGTTGTCTGGACATTCGTGTTGGGCAGTATGTGGGGGGTGCTTCCTCGTCTCACAATTATCTACGAGAACGCAAAAAGTGTCTCATTAGTCAGTGACCATTCACTCTCTTGGCTACTGATAAAAGTCTCTTGTATCAGATGGCCGGTTTTACTTGGCTGAGTTTGCTCTCAAATGTCCAGCTCAAGAGGCCTGGTCAAGTGGTCTTCTTAAATCCTCATTTGGACCCCAGGTTTTGCTTATGGCCAATTAAAATTCCCTACAGAATGTCTTATTGGAGCCCTCGGACTTAGACACACTCTGCAAAGACTGATGTCAGAGCCTTGGGTGGAAAGTCTCAGAGTATTGAAGGACAGTGCAGTAGATATTAAAACAGGAGGAAAGTGGTCATATTTACACAGACACAGCCTTCTTAGATGACCACTTCCTTCAGACATCTGGCCCACTGAAAACTCTCCTTCTCAAGGAAGAGAGCAGAATGAATACAGGGCCTAAAATGGCGGCAGCGTAAAAAAACGAATTCACGTTCTTGCCAGCCGTTGATTCAATTGGGTCCTTGAGGACATTTCTAATTAACTGCCAGCCACAATTGTCTTGTTTGTATCCTGTTCATTCTGCACACCCCGCTGGTGCCCAAACTACAATTCTCTGGAATGAGCTATCCCTGACACATCCCTAATGATTCTGGCCGGCTTTTCTTGCAGATTTGCAAGTATAAACAATAGAGGAATGCAATTAGGATGACCTTTCTCCGAGCCCATCTTTCCCTGATTTTGTAGGCCACCCTTCCTCTCGCAGGAGCAAGGGGCGAATGACACTTAGTCCTGAATTGGTGAACTTTCTCTAGCTGTGTACCCTGAGCCCCTTTATTGGGTGTTTCAGCGATGGGATGTCAAAGAGTCATTGAGTGGCAGGGAATAATGTTACCTATTTGTCTTCTAACAGATGTAACTAGGTTAGACTCCATAAGTGACCTACTTAAGAGCTTTAGAAACAGTGGTTTTTGGGGTCCATCATGGGTCTGTTGAGTTTTTCTTAGACCACTGACCAGCTTAGCCAAGAAAGTTATAAAGACGATTTAGCCTTCTACAAATTGAGACTTCGGTGTTGTCTTTTCCATCCTAATGGGACTCATGGGAAAAAGGCCAAATAAGGCATGGTAAATTTTAGAGATGGCCAGATAGAGGTGTTACATCTCTGCTGGGCCATGATCACCAGAGATGGTCCAGGCTTGCACCAGTGGGTATGTGGGATGATGCTGGTGGTGGAGGGATGGTTACACATTCATTCATTCTCTGTCTCTGTCTCTGTCTCTGTCTCTCTCTCTCTCTCTCTCTCTCTCACACACACACACACAAGTGTACTTGAGCGTCACCAGCCCCGCCTTCTTGTTCCCCCTCTTACTTGGTGATTACCTGTGTTAGGAATCACAGGCAGAGTATTACCTACATAAGCACCCTGCTTTCATCCATTAAAATGTTCTGTTCGCTTGTCATTAATATCCAGTTAATTGGTCAAGTTAATTCATAATTTATAGGCAGCTGAGGAGCCACTGTCCATGAACATCAGCTGGCATGTTATTCCCGGTTTTTAGTTTAGTTAGTTAGTTAGTTAGTTAGTTAGTTAGTTTGTTTTTGGAAGGCGAGCATGTGACTTAAGGTGATTTTCTCATTGAGCTCTTCCGTCCCTGGGAATGAGAGGAAAGGAGACACCAACCATTGCCATTTACAGAGAGCATGTTGCTCAGGTTAACCAACTAGTCAGGGTTCCACAGAGGTCAGGGCCAGTGCCAGGATTAGAACCCATTTCCTTGATTGCTAGGTCTCTAGTGCCACAACAGCTTGTAATAGATCATCTGCGGGTACACACCCATGCGCAATAAGTAACCACCAAGAAAGTTTGATCCTACACAGTCAAAACAAGTGGCAACTGATAATTAACACGGCCAGTAGCTACGGCATATTTGTGTGATGAGATGGCTGACGTCATACATTTGGGCTGGCCACTGATGATGTGCAAAATCCATGTATAGGATACAGGTAATATTAATGTGATTCCTAAAACATTTCAGTGGCCATCACTGTTTTGGTTTTGGCTTTTGTTTTATTTTGTTTTGGTTTTGTTTTTGTTTTTGACAGGATCTTACTGTATAGGCCTGGCTGGGCTGGAATTTACTATATAGACTAGGCTAGCTTCAAACTCACAGTGATCTACCTGCCTCTGCCTCCCAAGTGCTGGTGTGCACCACTCTGGCCAGCACAGTAGGTCCTTAAAAGTAACCATTTTGCAAAGAAATCCATGCTGTCTAACATTTTCTCCATTATAGAGACTAAAAGTCTGCTTTGTGACTGTATCTGTTATAAAATTGATGTCATTTATTATTCTGAATTTAAACCTGTGACCACGGTTGCTTTCTTACTGCTCTGATCGAATACTGACCAAAAGCAACCTGGGGCCAGGAGTAGGGTTTATTTGGCTTTCAAGTTATGATCCATCACCCAGGGAAGCCAAGGGCAGGGACAGTAGCAGAGACCAGGGAGGAAGGCTGCTACTAGCTTGCTTCCTCTGGCTTGCCCTGCTGCCTTTCTTATAGAACCAGGCCCACTGGCCTAGAGATGGCACTGCCCACAGAGGGAATGGGTCCTCCCGTGTCATTCAGCAGTGTAGAAAATGCCCCACATTCATGCCCCCAAGCCAACCTGATAGGGGTGACTGCCCAGCTGAGCATCCCCCTTTCCTACATGTGCTTAGGTTTGTAACAAGTTGCCAAAAGCTATGGCAGATGATGAGAGAGAATTAGAGTGACTTGGGCCTGTAGTCAAGACCCAGCCACACGTTAAAAACAAGCTTGAGTTCTTAAAAAGTGAAAAAAACACACAAAAACCATGTTGCTCTGGCTACTAATGGGGGAGATGACGTTAGGTAGCAGAAAGTATTGGGGGAGGAGATGAACGGGAGCTCAGACACCCATTACTCAGTCACCCGAAGGTCTCACAGGCATTGAAACACAGGAGTCAAAGCAGCCTCTGAACAGGGCTGACAACTGTGAGCACAGGTAGATACTGCCCAAAGCCCTCTCGCATCCTCTTGGGAACTCCATATCTCAGAGAGGGACTCCTTGTTGCCAGCCCTGTGCTGTCGCTTGTCGCTCTAGAGAACAGCCTCTTCACCCTGCACAGTCTTCTTTAACCCTTCCTTCGCCTGTGAGTGTATTAACATTGCAGCAAAGCTCACCAGGGGCTTGCCATTAAGAGTCATACCCATGGCTGCAGAGAAGGCTCAGTGATTAAGAGCACTGGACCTGGGCTCGATTCCCAGTACCCACATAACGGCTCACAAGCGCCTGTTACGTCCAGTTCCAGGGGCATCTGACGCCCTCTTCTGGCCTCCACAAGTATTGCATGCACATGGTATATATAAAGACAAGTAAGTAGATAAACATTCATATACATAAAAAAGTTTTTTTTTTTTTTATCTTTAAAAATAAGTAAGAGTATCATTTGGCCCAGGAGGCTTGCTCCTATTTTATTCTTTAAAATCAAGGGACAAGTGAATTCAATTGGGTATGGGCTATGGGCAAGGGAGCTGGTTCACCAGCTTGCCCCGTCCCGCCCAAGCCTTATCCTCCTTACAGGGCTGGGCAGAGCTACTTCCTGCCGGGGTGGGAAAGGATGAGCAGCATGGTCAGTGCCTGGGGAGTCGCATCATGCTTCCCGCCCACCTCTCTGCCCTTCCTTTTACTTTTATTTTAGTCTTCTTAGTTCCTTAATTTTTTTTCTTCCTCTGACTTGCTTGTATCCGCTCAGACTTACTAGATTTCTATTTTTATAGCAAAGCGAACTTGCATTTGGCTTCCCATCATCCAATACTTTTCAGAAATGGTCAGTATCATTTCCCATGTTGTGAAATTCGTTCTGATGTAGGCGAAAACATTTCCCTCCATGTTCCTCAGAATGGACTTAGTATGGGTCTCCGAGAAATGTGGTCCTCCAAATGCTAGTAAAAGCCCACTCTCAGATTTCTCTGTCACCGTGGGCTCTCCCCAGACATGTTACCTCTGCCTGTGAAGTGTGTTTAATCATCTTTATTTACATTAACAGATGATGTGTAGAGGGTATCCAACATGTAACACTCCTGCGGAAGCTGCCTAGGGTGATGCTAAGCTCCCACAAAAGAGGGTCAGCATATAACTAGATGTCTCTATTGATGGTTAAGAATCAAGACAAATAGTCCTCAAACCCCTCTTCACTCAGGGCTGACAATTTAATTCTACTACAGTCACCAGAAATTCTCTCCTTCTCTGAACACCTTACCATCCAAAAGTCGGATAGGGAAATGGGCGACCTTCCGTTATTTCCTCTTGATCATTAGTTATAGAAACTTACATAATACCCTCACTTTATTCTTAGTGTTGTTCTTAAAATTGATGCCTATAGCCAATAAACCACAAATGTAATGTGGTGCTGTGATAATTCCACACTCGTACACATTGTATCATGTTTAAACATAGCTGTCTCTTCAAACATTTCTCATCTATTTGTGACACTAATGCTGAGTATCCTTTCATCAGTCTTCTTGCATTATAGAACATGTAGCTGTTATTTATAGCTATGCTACTGTGTAATAGGCCACCAGGGCATCTTAGAAATGCTTTATAAGAATGAATTACAGGGGAGACAAAAACCACAGTATTACTCAGTTGAAACAAAGTTCATTTGTATAAACTATTTTACCAAATTTTTTTATTTGTTTGTTTTGTTTTTTGAAACAGGGTTTCTCTCTATAGCCCTGGCTGTCCTGGAACTCACTTCGTAGACCAGGCTGGCCTCGAACTCAGAAATCTGCCTGCCTCTTACTCCCCAGTGCTGGGATTAAAGGCGTGCGCCATATTTTAACTAAGAAATTTTAGGTCCATTGGAGTTCTGAAGTTTTAAAATATTTGTCAGATTCTAGGAAATGCTGAAATTTGAGTGGTCTGAATCTCTCTTTTTTAATTAACTTGTCTGTATTAAGTGGCTGGTCATGGAAATACAATTAATAATGTTGGGACACCAAAATAAACTAGGCCTTGAGCTGTAGATATTGACTTAGAGTCTCAGATTTAAGCACTAATAATTATTCTGCACATATATAACTATTACTGCACATATATAACTATATGTGTAATCATTCTGAAATGTTAGGCATTTTTATAATTGGAGATCATGCATAGATACTCCCATGCAAATATGTAACTCAAAAATAAGCATAGCAGACACTTCCTGATTCAAGGAAGGAATCAAGGACAGTAGGCACTATCTACCTCGCATGTCTATCTTGTCAATTGTTAAAGTTAAAAATAAATAGTAAGATGACTTTAAAAGAATAATTCAAATAGTCAACAAAGATTTAAGGCAGTACTTCTGAGTGTTGCAATGTTTTTTTTTTTTTTTTTTTTTCTCAAAGGAGTAAGACATCTTTCCAGGACTTCCTGAACATTCTTCACAGAATGGGAGAAAGATCACACACCACAGAGATCAAAAAGAGAGGCGTTACATACGGCATCCACCTGGGCCCCCTTGTTTCATTTCACGAGCCTCATTCAACCCCAAACTCATAATACAGTGTCCTGACTTCAGAACTGAATTTTTTTCTAACATAGTTACTCTTAAAATTCAGTTAAGAGCAACATTGAAGCTTTAGGTTTGATAATGTTAAAACAGAAATTTAAATACATGCATAAAAGGCTATGCTAGTTCATAAAAATGTAACTCTAAACTTGGATCCTGACTGACTAGTTTTTCACCAGTTCACTACAAACGCCTATATTTGAGGCCGATCCACCAAGCGTGGATGCTTAACTAAAACTAGCCAAACAATACAAAATCACAGCCGTCCACTCTCTTGTATTCTCCATGAAATGTTCACAAGTCCTAAATATTTTGCAACTTCTATTTCTATTCTTAGAAAATGACTCTCAAATGAAAAATCAGACTTATGTGGAAATAGCTGCTTCTCATGAATTCCACCTCTCACCAGTAACTTTCCACTATCATTATACCATGTCCTAAACAAGGGATTAGGGCAGCGATGGAGAATCTCAATTACGGGAAGATCCTGGAAAACCAAATAGCCATCACAGAATTATCCCAGGCTTGCTTTTTATCAAGCTAGTTTGGGAGTTTGTTTGCTTTAGTTTAATAGCAATCGTCCCCAGCATCCTCCAGGGAGAGCTAAAAGCAACACGGAGACGAGATGAGTATGGTAACCCTCGGGTACTTTCAGTGTTTCAGTCTCCCGGTTGTACTTGGCCATTCTATTCCTGTCCTTCCAATTCCCTCCCATGAATTATCACAGGTATCATCTCTCTAGACTAAACAACCGGAGACAAAACAAACAAGGATCAGTCGTGGGCAGGATGCAAGGAGAATGCCGGGCACTTGACAGAGGGTAGGGTTGCATTCGTTGTACAAGCTTATACCAAGCATTTGCTAAACGATTGCAGTTGGCTGATCTAGAGCCTAAGGAAGAGACAGCTGGGCACATGGGCCAACACAACGAGGATGGTGCGTGATGACAGCTATCGCCTATACTGTGGAGGGAGAAGTGAGCTGGAATGAGGCAGACCAGAGGGTTCACAGGGAAGGTAACGTTAGGAGCTGAGCCTGGGGGTCTGATAAAAAAAACCAACTTCTTAGGAGACAGACAATAGGTGGAAGCAAAATCCAGACAGATGGAAAAGCACGGGCTGAGCCCAAAATAGGAAACGGTAGCCATGTGTTACGAAGAACTTGGATTCCAGCCAAGGATGCGAAAACGAAGAGTAGAAAGACCAGGGTGACTGACGGAGGAGAAGAGCTCTTGGCAGGGCTACTCAACTGGGAAAGGGTGCACGAAAATTCTGAGTCACATAACAGCTCCTCGGTCCTGGGAAACCGTGGTTCTGTCCCATGTTCCTGTGATCTCATGAGCCAAGGGTAGGGTGTCTGTCTCCAGTGAGAAGGAATACCTACTGTCTGCAGGCTCGAACACAGGGAAAGCCTTTGTCCCAAACCCAATATACATCTGGTAAATTCCAGCCATTAAAGAATCTAGTTGGTCTTTGAAAAATCACTCAAGACATTAACTGTCCCTACCTTTCTTTGGAGTGATTGTGGTGACAGGGGTGCCAGAGCCACGTGATTGTTGGCCGAGGGATGCCATACACGGTGCAAGTGAGGACTTGTCTGCTGCCCAGCGGGTAGAGAGGTGGGCTTGGAAGCGAGGACACGGACTTTTCGTAGATCTGAGGTTTCACTAGAGAGGAAGAGAAGCAGAGTGAGATCAAGGGCAGAGCCGGGGGCTTCCTCCGGGAGCTCTCTGGAGAGACCAGTCACACTGGCTTTGGATGCCACGGGTAGGGGAGCAAAAACTGGTCATATTACGTAGGAAAATGCCTATTTGATTCCACAGTATGAATATTGGTGAGACATAAAAGCCACCTTGCATACAAAAGATAAGAAAACATGAATAGTTGAGCCGTGGTGGCACACGCCTTTAATCCCAGCATTCGGGAGGCAGAGGCAGGCAGATCTCTGATTTCAAGGACAGCCCTGGTCACAGCCAGGGCTACACACACACCCCCCACAAAGAAATTGTGAAGTGGTTATGACAGGGACAGGGTGTGGGGTTTCTTTCCTTTGTTTTTCTGTGGTGCTAGGGATAAAACCAGTGCTTCCTACTTAGGAGGCAAGCACTCTACTACTGAACTTCATCCCAACCATTAGAAGCGGTTTAAGAATATAAAAATTTATGTGGGGCTAAAGAGATGGCTTAGCAGTTAAGAGCACTGGCTGCTCTTGCAAGAGGATCTGGGTTTGATTCTCAGGCTGGCTCACAGCCATCTGTCAGTTCCAGGGGAGTTGATATCCTTTTCTGACCTGCTCAGACACTAGGCATGCATGTGGCACACATATGTACATACACCACACAGGCAAAACACTCATATAATAAAATAAAATAAACTCAAGAATCAATTTAAAAAAAGTTTGTTTTCTTTGATCGTTTATACTGACTTTCGAACCAGAAAATGATCATTAACTTTGCCCTGGGGCTCAGATCTCACAGGAACGTTAAACTTACCGTTTACAATGAGAGTGGCAGTGAGGTTTTTAAATAGCCTTGACTGCTTTATGCCCAGCAAGATCGTGTAGTCCCCTGCATCCTCGGTTGTCACATCTTTGATAATTAACGAGTAGCCATGTACCAAATAGCGAGCAGACTTCAACGTTGCAGGCGAGCCATCTTTTAACCTGTGGTTAACAGCATGGTGTGTTAGTCCCTTCAGTAGCTGGGGGATGTCACTTTGACTGGCATGTGCCCTTTCTGTTTACAACCTCAAGTTTATTAGTTTTGAGTCTTTGGATATCAGCACTGTTGTTTTTTTTTTTTTTTTTTAAAAACAAAAACTTTGGGCACTAAGTATTGGGTAAAGGCAGGCGAGGGCTTTAGACTGGGTAACATTTCATCTTTATTCACAAAGAGGATGAACTAAGCTAAATGAAGAAAAGAAAATGGTGGCTTATTGTCCCCTTAGGGGTGTTGGTGGCCATCGGGTCTTAAGAACTAACTCAGAGGTTCCAGTCTGGTGGACTTAGTCCACCGAGCTGTTTGTTAAGTGTTTTCCTTAAACCTCCATGAGAAGAACAAGAACTCAGCTGGACGTGGTGGCGCACGCCTTTACTCCCAGCACTGGGGAGGCAGAGGAGGCAGACAGATCTCTGAGTTCAAGATCAGCCTGGTCTACAGAGTGAGTTCCAGGACAGCCAGGGCTGTCTCAAAACCCTGTCTCGAAAAACAAAAACAAAACAAAACAAAACAAAACAAAAAGAAGTTCAAGTATGAGAACCCTTGTAAGTCGGATCCACTAAATCTGATAAAAATAAAAATAGAGGCTCCTATTGTGGGCTCATGTGGAGTTCTTATTAATTACACAAATGGTTACACCAATTGTCCATAGAGAAACAATCAAAGGCACCAAGCAACAGGAATTTAAAAATGTTTTGAATGTAAAATCAATGCCTTGATGTTCTCTGTTTAGTCGAGTCAGGTGGTTTGGCTCTGCCCTATCTGCAGGCTTCTAGAAGTTCTTAGGAGCCCTTTGAACTCAGATAGTCTATGAATTCATTTTATATTTTATTATTTTTTTAATGTTTATTTCTATTTTATTTATTTGTTTGTTTACTTGTCTTTATTTATTGGAGTTTTTCAATGCAAAGTTTCTCTGTGTAGCCTTGGCTGTCCTAGAACTCACTCTGTAGGCCAGGCTGACCTCAAAGTCAGAAATCCACCTGCCTGTACCTCTCCAGTGCTGGGATTAAAGGCATGCCCCACCACTGCCTAGCTGTTTTATATATACATAAATATACATATTTATTTGTATCTGTATCTGTATATATATGTATATATGTATACATATACATATATGCTGAAGAGGGCATTGGGTGCCTTGAAGCCTAGTTACAGTTTGTTGCAAGCTCAATATGGGTGCTGGGAAATGAATTCAGGCCCCCTGCAAGAATAGCCCGAGCTCCTAATGGCTGAGCCATCTCTCCAGCCCCTGATTTAAATGTGCATTTCTTTCAATAGGCCCTTTCATTTGTAGGGAGTACACCCTGCTGTAGAAAGAGGCAGAAATGGTTCTTAGGCCTGTAGGTCTGGGGACACACTCTCTGGACCTCACTTCCAAGGCAGTCAAAATAGCTATGCAGTATTTTAATGACTACAAATATCATTTTAGTATTGTTCAATTATGTCCTATCAACAAGACAGCATTTCAAAAGTGGATTATGTTATTCTCTTTGTTCCTGGCTAGGTAGTCACTAAGGAAATCGTCATGAATAGACGAAGGTTCTGTTCAGACAGGAAAGAGTGAGGGTGCTTTTTCTGGTCATAAAATTGTTACAAACTGTTCTATTAAATTTAATACTTTTTCATTTCTTAAATTATATTTTGTATGTGTTTCAAGACAACTATGAAGTCCAAATAACTTCTTAGATACTATGAAACAAAAATATCCATTAATTTCCCACTACAGTGCAATGAAGGTGTAGTATAGAGTTGCAATTTGTTCTTTAATTCCATAGTATTTGAGTTTGCTGCAAACAAACCCTGCAGGGCTGGGGCCACAAACTCCAGGGAGGATTTTCCAGAATGGTGGCGCTTCTGTGTCGTACGGCTTATTTTCCTATTCAACTGTGAGTGGCTAAACCTTTTGTTTAAAATGGAGTGATTTAAGTCAAAGATAATGGCATTAAAAAGTAATTTAACAAAATGACTGCAGATTCTAAACAGATTGCATTGTTTCACAGTGGTATTATACTGGTTTGACTTTTTAAAGAAAAAAAAAACTGTGTAAAGCATTTCTGAATATGCAAACTGCAAGCCAAAGAAAACCATAATTAATTCAAGTAGGTCCACTTGTCCACACCTACAAATGAACAAGTCCTGCCGCTATTAACATTTGTTGGAATTTTAAAACAAAGCTGGAACTTTCAACAAAGCCTCACAGAAAGGAATTATTTTTGGCCTCCTCGTTACAAGGGCCCACTTCTTTGGGGTTAATAGAGCATGCTACACATTCAAGATGCCTCTGAGTGGCTGCCCAACACATCTCACTCAGAGAGCGTTGACATCACAGGATGGTTTCGAGAAGCAGGAATTTAGTATGTGTGAGCACGCAAGCCTCTCAGCTCTTGCTTTACCTACCCCTGGGCACTGCTTCCTTGTCCATCCATCTCTCCCCAAGAGCCACCACCCAGAAACCAACATGGTGTGTACAATTTCTCTTAGTGTCTCTTTCAGGAGTGTCAGTCACTCAACTCCATCATCTTCCCGCTTATGAAAAGTGTCTTAAGTGACACTGAAATGATTGCAGTCCTACCATACGATTTCTGGGGAGGGGAAAGCCTTCACTTTCATGGACAGCCGATAGGACCGTCTTCCTGCCGTGGTTTCCTGCACCGGCTGCTTCCGATGCTTCACACTGATGAATCCTTTTTCTTTGAGAGAAGAAATGACAGCGTGTAAGGGAGGCATTCATTTCTGTGAACGTGAGTTTACCCCCTCATTAAGAGGTGATGCATGCGACCAACCAGTGAGAACGGATGGAGCCTGTCATCGAATCCAAGTGTGCATCAATAGATGATGCTTTCAGGCCAGCAAGCCCTAGAGACAGAAAGCGGTCACCTGCTAACCGGGAGCATC
Source organism: Mus caroli (assembly GCF_978045245.1). Classification (NCBI taxonomy): domain Eukaryota; kingdom Metazoa; phylum Chordata; class Mammalia; order Rodentia; family Muridae; genus Mus; species Mus caroli. Next base: position 151,818,135 of record NW_028227259.1, read on the forward strand.
AAACTAAATCTGTCACAACAACAACAAGGGACAGACAGTATTTCTAAATCTACCCGGCTGGTATAAGGAAGATGGAGAAAGGCTCTGGGCTATAAAGCCAAGCTGTGAGAACTCGAAGAACAGACAGCTCCTGCCTTTCACTTGTCCTTACAGAATTTACAACTTAGCATTAAGCAACCGTTTGGGGATCCCGTGATCATTAAACTGGGGGTGGGGGGTTAGAGGAGCATTAATTCTGAGTAATTTATCATATTTTTCTACATCAACTTCATGGGTGCAGCCTACCACAAGCCTGAAGCAGGCTGAGCCAGACCTTGACTTTGTTGTCCCTAAGGAGATTACGTAGGGTGGAGCCTGCCTCCCTGGATCACTCTATAGTTCAGCCACAGCCACTGCTGCTACCTGCTGGGAGTCAGCCTATCTATGCTGGAGACTACACACGGTCACCTGCAGCTGGGCTCCAAGGATGATTGGCGGGAAAGGGCTTCCCCTCTCCTTTATAAAGCACGTCCGCCATTAAAAGTTTGAACCTTGAGCAGACTAGTTGACTTGGTTCCATTATTTCTCTACCCGCTTAGATTCCCTCTTCTCTTCCAGTTCCAAGATGCCTTCCAGGCTCAAATCCGGACATGAGAGCCGCAGGCCGGCCCCAACACATGGGAGAGTCAGGGAAATCCCCCCACCCCCAGATAAAGTGATAAAGAATGTGGCCAACACAGTCTGCTGTTTACGTGGGGACAGTAAGTGAGGAGTCCATGGTCCTCTTACCAGCTACGCTACTAGCTGACGCAAACTTCTAAAATCAAAGCTCCCCAAGTCAAAAGGAGTATTTTTTAAAGCTAGCACGTATCTTTCATACAATGTATCTTGATCAGATTCATCTCCCTTGCTCCTCGGGTATCCTTGAAAGTCTGCCCCCATGTCCTACCCACCCTCCCTAATTTCACGTCCTCTTTTTTTAGTTAATAACCCATTAACTTCAATTAGTGTTGTCCATTGTCTTCTGGGTATGGGACCACCTACTGGAGCATGACTGACCTACCGGGGCCCACGCCATTGAAAACTGACAATCCTTCTCCCCCTCAGAGCCATCAGCTGTCCATGGCTCCTCAGTTAGCGGGATGGGCTTGTGATTCCCTTTCCTTTCCATACAGGAATGCTGACTGGCTCTGATCTTGCACAGGCAGTCCCGGCTGCCATGAATTCATGAGTGCAGTAACACTGTAAACATCCAGAAGACACGGTTTTGCTCTGGCCCTCCCCATTCTCAGGCTCTTACAGTCTTTCCACCCACCCTTCCCAGAAGCATTCAGTGTAACGAGTACCCGATGTGCTTCATTTGCCTTTCGGGGTGCAAGAGAAAGCAGTGTTCATTTGTAGTTGCATAACTCTTAGCCACATGGACTTCCCCCGCCCCCACCCCCCCGACTCTTTCTGCCTGCAGGGCTCGGGAAGTGGATGGAGTGCTTAGGCCAGCAGCAGGTCACTTCTGCAGCTTACCATACACATGCACGGAGGTGTTGAAAGACTGGAACGACGACCCACTCTTCACGCGACAGGTGTAGAGCCCCTTGTCTCGGCTCTCCACATTGTTGATCTTAAGAACACTGTGGAACACATTGTTGTGGGAATGGCTCCGGTCGATCCGCTGCCTTATAGATGCTCTCTTAGTTGCCTATGCAGAGAACACACAGCGAGTGTAGAAGTCAGCATTGCTCTTGCTGAAAGTTACAGTGGTTTAGCATTCCCCAAATCAGGATTCTTTTAAAGATTTACTTATTTATTTTATGTATATGAGTACACACTGTAGCTGTCTTCAGACACACCAGAAGAGGGCATCAGATCCCATTACAGATGGTTGTGAGCCACCATGTGGGTGCTGGGAATTGAACTCAAGACCTCTGAAAGAGCAGAGGTCTTAACTGCTGAGCCATCTCTCCAGCCCCTCAAATCAGTATTTTGACAGCTTTCTCTTTCCTTCCTTCCTTCCTTCCTTCCTTCCTTCCTTCCTTCCTTCCTTCCTTCCTTCCTTCCTTTCTTCCTTCCTTCCTTTCTCCCTCCCTCCCTCTCTCCCTCCCTCTCTCCTTCCTTCCCTCTCTCCCTCCTTCCCTTCCTCCCTCCCTTCCTCCCTCCCTTCCTTCCTTCCTTCTTTCCTTCCTTCCTTCCTTCCTTCCTTCCTTCCTTCCTTCCTTTCCTTCCTTCTTTTCTCTCTCTCTCCCTCCCTCCTCTCAAGGTTAGGCACATCAGATTCACCACAAGCATATCATTTGGAAGCTACACTTTTGTTTAGATGTGCGTCAAACACGAAGTGTGCTAGCCTCCGGATCAGCACTGCATCTCTTTTAGTGGTCGTCACATATACATTATGCCAGCTGCTTTTTGCGAGCACCTGGAGAGACTGGAGAGATTTTGTTGAGTTATCACTGAGGAAGTAGAAGTGACAGAGAACGGGCCACTGTACACGAGGAACTTGGGTCTCTTGGGTATGCGTTTGGTGATTTTTCCCTATTACAGGTTCTCATCTCCAAATAGTAGCCTGTCCCCTCACACTCAACAGTGGTGTTTCTGTGAACAAATGTAAGGTCTCTTTCCTACTGATGAGAAGGAAAATTCAAGATGTCACTTCAACCACCTCTCATTCATTATTTCACATCTTGAGCAATGCTCATCAATTTCTGCTAAATCTGGGCAAGTGGGTGTGGGACGCACACACCCAGAGGTAGTTTCAGCCATCATCTGCAGGGTTCTATCCCTTACTTATCTCAGGGAGAGAGCACGTTCAGCTGTCTGATTGGCCACGGTGGCCTGCTCCCTGTTCTGAGAAGATGCGGTGCCATCTCCTGCAATTGTTCCTCACATAACACAGAGCGCGTCATTTCCTCCTCTTAAGTTCTTCCCTGGGGAGGGTGGTGGGAAACGACATGGAAGCCGTCCAGACGGACTTGAGGGTCTTAAACCTAGTTCCCTCTACCATGCTTAGTCAACTTTCACCCACCTTGCCTTTTAATTCCCTATGGTCTGGGACATATGTTTAGGCCATCTGCATCTTTCTCAGAAACAACAAAAGACGTAGCTGTCAGTCACTGCTGTGAGAAGTCAGAATCAGTCCCCAGTGGACCAGGCACAGGAGCCTTTCTGCCACTCCATCTGGGCGTGACTTCCCTCTCTGAAGAGGGAAGTGTGTTGTTGGCATGGCTTGCACTTTGGGAAGCATCTTATCCGGGCCCCTACAAGTGCCCTGTCCACTTCTGAAGCCACTAGCTTTATGTGGCTATTAAATACAATTAATCAGGATGAAGAATTCCTCCCCGTAGCTAGCTGGCCACACTTCAAGTGTTCATCTGCCATAGTGGCTAGTGGATACTTTATTGTAAAGGATGAGCACAGAATATTCCTGTCACGGAAAATTCCACTGGACAGCGCCGTTTTTAGAAGGTTGTTGGTGCTTGGTAGGTAGAGTACTGACACGGTGCTTAAATTGTTATTAATTCATTTTCTGTTTATGGGTGTTTTGTCTGTATGTATGTCTGTACACCATGAGTGTGTCTGCTGCCTGGGGAAATCTAAGGCGGGCATCAGATTCCCTAGGACCACTGTTGACCAAGAGCTATCACATGAGTGCTGGGAACGGAACCCAGTTCCTCTGCAAGGGCAGCCAGTGCTCTTAACCACTGAGCCATCTTTCCAGCCCCCTCCCCCACCCCCAGTATCAATATTCTCTCTCTCTCTCTCTCCTTTTAAAGATTTATTTATTTTATCTTATGTATTTTGCCTGCATGCACCAAGTGTATGCCTGGTGCCACGGATCCCCTGGGATGGAGTTACAGACAGTTGAAAGCTGCCATGTGGGAGTTGGGAGCTGAAATGAGGTCCTCTAGAGGAGCACTAACCACTGGGCCATCTCTTCAGCCCCCCTTCCCGCTTTCCTCCATCCCCTGTTTCGATATTCTTAATAGCAATAAGAACTGGATAAAGTTCTCTTCACTCTTGACATTTATTGAGAATATTTCATTCCTGTCAGAAGTGATTGCTTCATGTTACAGCACTTTTATTTAAATTTAAATGGAAAAACATTAGTTCTAGAAAATAGAACTCCCACTGGGTCCATATTACATCTTTTGCTGCAAAGCTTTTCTATTTCCACAGGAGGAGGGGTGGGGGAAGTTGGTGAAAACAGGTTGGAGCTGAGGCATTAATCTTTTGTTTATTATTTAATCATAAATTAATTTTGATTGGCAGTCTGAATAACATAGCAAACGCCTGCCTTTGGGATATGCTGCATAAATCACACTGGCACATGAGAAAGGAGAGCGGGCTTGCTGCCAGAATGTTCTTTCCAGCTTATCGTTGCTTTCCCATCTGTGTACGTCAATAAATAACCGGCATTTGCAAGGATGTTTCACCTGAATAGGGAAACCGACTCTGTCTTCATTTTTCTCAGGTTTTTTTTTTTTTTTGAAGGACAGATTTGCCCCTTTGACAATCAATAAATGCCGTATTGGATGGCTAGGTTGAAGTATCTTTAGCAAATACACTGCAGTCAGGTGCCTGACTGACTGCCAGAACCTTCTACGAATGCACTGACAAAGACAATCTCTTGAAAAGTTGTTATGACAGAAGATAGTCCCTGCCTGGTATTTAGTGATAAATTCTCTCATCTTGAAATCGCAATGCACCATTTCCAAGGACGAAACACTCCCTCCCGCTTTCCAGACTCCAGTGGAAACAGCAGCCGGTACCCTTCAAAACAAACCCCCAGACATCAAAGCCAGGATCTGCAGCTCTATCGAGTTCAGGGACAGCAGGCCAGGGAGGCACCATTCAGAACTGCCTGCCGCTTGCTTTCCTGTCCACCAGCACCGCCCTGCCTGGGAGCAGGATTTTCTAAGTTTTCCCACTTCAAAAACCCAGTGGGGTTTCACTTGCTCAAAGCAGCTGGAGAGCATCTAGGGAGAACCAGAAAACTCTTCACTCACTTTACCAGGGTAATTCCAGCTCATCTGCACCCTCGTATTGAGCTCCGTGGTGGCGGTGCAGTTGAGGACAAGAGTCTGCCCGTGGAGCAGTCTCACTGGGCTCGGCGGGCGTATTTGGACATCCAGGATTGTATTGGCTGCAAGCACAAGAGGGGGGAAAATATTAAGGATGACAGTTTCTCAGGCCAGATTTCGGAGGACCTGGCGGCCACACCCACGGGACAGCCAGCACTTACTCTGCCGATGGGTCAGATAGTTTGTCTGGTACAGGTGCCCGTTGACGGTGGCTTCGCAGTTCAGCAGTCCTATCTCTTTGTACGTTGCATTTGCTATTATAAAGCCTCTCATACTGTCCCACGTTATTCTTTGCCCGTCGGGGGTAAGAGTATCAAATGGAAACTGCAAAGAAGGAAGCGATGCTTAGCCGAGCCCCGGTAGTACTGACCATATCGACACAATACGAGAGAACACGCTTCTCTTTTAGCATGAAAGCCACCACACGGGTCAAAACGCCGGTTTGTTCCCATGACTTCTTTACTTTTCTTTGTGCAGAGGCTAATATGTTTTGCCAGTGCTAAGTCATATGGATTATGGCAACTTATAACTGGTCTTGGCCACAAGCTGCGCCCATCCGTGACAGACCCGGATGCCTCGTCAGGATGATGGTGAGAATTCTCATACATAGCAAGATGGCCTGGTGCTGAAGAGAGACAATCCCCTCCTACTCCACCCTCCCCCCCCCTTGTCCACTGGATCCGGAGGGACATCTTCATGTGTTGCCCTCATCTAGAACATTCTAGAATCTACAACAACTCACAAATAAGGTATTGCAACTAGCTAGCCCTGAAATTCCAGCCCCCCCTACGCACATTAGAGGAACACATATAAGGAGGAACACTGAGTAGGAAGTCACAAGCTTGACTCCATGGTCCAGTGTGACCAGGAGTCCCCTGCAACCTGTTACCTAGGAATTTTCTTGGGCAGTTGAGTAAGTCTCCCCTGTTATTCCCAGCCCTGACACCTACAAGCCACAGGCCACAGATGGGATCGGGGCTCAAACCTGTTCTTGAGGGATACTCCAGGCACTGATGAATCACAGACAAAGTTCTTCTGACTTCCCAACTACAGCCACTGCTTGCCAGCTACGTCCCTGTGTGGACTGACTAGCTGCTGCCTTGGGTGAACGTGGAAGAGTGGGGGTGGGGCTGGCTGGTCCTTACCCTCCTAGCTTCTCTATGGGAACATCTGTAAGGGGCTCCAGGAGCCTCTGACCCCTACTTTGGATGAGTTTGATGTTCAGTTGCATCTTCGTTAGGCTGCACCATAAATAGCTTTCCCTTTCTGAATATGCAACTTAGAGTTTGAGAAGGAGTCTCACGGATGGATTTCTTTCTTTCTTTTTTTTTTTGGGGGGGGGGGTCGAGACAGGGTTTCTCTGTGTAGCCCTGGCTGTGCTGGAACTCACTTTGTAGACCAGTCTGGCCACGAACTCAGAAATCCGCCTGCTTCTGCCTCCCGAGTGCTAGGATTAAAGGCGTGTGCCACCACGCCTGGCAGATTTCTTTCTTTCTTTTTCCCTAAGAGGTTAAGTTTGAATACCACCCATGGCCATGCAACAGATCTAGTATAAAGGACGGGTAGAGGCAGACAGACGGGAGCAGAGCCAAGAGGGCAGAGGTGGGAGACAGAGAAGGACAGAAGGGGAGAGAGAGAGACTAGCCAGGAATACATGGGGACAGGGAGATAGAACTGGGGTGGCAGATAGTCGTTTTATATGCCACCCACACCTGGTGGTGGCAGGTGGGGGTGGGGGCAGATGATGGCATAAGCTGCCGCTAGGTGCCTGGGCAGTGGATACCCTACCCAGACACCAGCTTATCCACGTGAACAACACAGCTGACTCTCCCTTTTGGATAGGTGACAATACATCCAAACTGTCACGATTTTGGTTCTTTCATTCATTATTTCGATTTATGTGTATGGTGTTATCATTTGACTCCATTTAAATATACAAGGGGAGGGGGCGGTAACTCCTCATAATGTTTCTTGTTAGGAAAATGATGCTCCAGATGAGTCTACTGAGAAGCCCAGAGAGAAAGTTATTCCAAAGAGATTAAAAAAAAAAATTAAACCGCTACAACACCCATTTGAAGCCAACACCACGCAGGGAGTGACGTTGTTGAGTCTTACCTTTTTTAGGGTGACTGTGACGTTGGGTGACGTCACCCGGCAGGGGATGATGAGCTGTCTTCCTTCCGTCATGTGCACAAGTTTGGGTATGTCAGTGTGCATCTCTATGAAAGGACTCCCTGCATCTGAATGAGGGTGGGAAAACACACATATAAGTATCTGAGAGCATATGCACGTAAGATGCTGTAGCCGGGGATGTCCCTGGGACTCGGCTGCAGTCACGCCTGCCATGCCCTCTTTGTGCAGAAGTCTGTTCTTTGCTCTGAACCTGGCCTTCTATGTGCCTGTCCCCCAAAGCAGTGCAGTTTCTTATTCAGTTCTTGGCTTTGGTGGGATTTACACTGACTCCTTAATATGCAGTGAGGTCACAGGGACCATGGATGCTTTTGAAGTGCAAGGAGGGAGAAGGGGGTGGGGACGGGGACTCAGCTATGTTAAGTGCCAGGGAAGTACCTTCCAGGGCCTTTGTGAGCATCAGGAAGGCACAGGTGCTGCTGCTTGGAAGAGTTAGGGCAAGGCAGACTCAGGGGATTATCATTTGAATGGCAGGGATACCACTTGAAGGCTTTAGACCTTGCCCAGTAGCCTAGGAATGAGTGAGAAATGCATGCATTTCATAGGCGATTAGGGCTGTTTCTTCAACATACAAGGTTGAAACTGCTAAGAGAAAAGCTTGCAGAGAGGTCTGGAGGGGCCTTTGCCAAAACGTCACCAAAACATCTCCTTTGAAAGTGTGGCATTGCCCCTTAGAGGGGAGGATTCCAACTTGTAACGCCTTCAGGGAACCAGAGGAGCATCAGATTTTCCTAGAAACACTCTCCCTGTCCACCTTGCTCTTGTCTTCAGGAATCCATTGATATCCTCAAGTAATGATCTCTTCAAGACTGTGTTCTTGTCTCCCAGACTTGGCTCCAGCCTTTGATGGCCAGAAGTCCTGTGTGCAAGAAGGAAGAGCCCCCAGACCTGCCGGTGGTTGATCCTCTCAAAACCGGATGCTAACAGAACAGAGTTTTAGAGAAACAAGCTGTCAGCAGTGATGGGTGTCAAACCCCCACACTGGCTGCCCAGTGGCTGGTATGAGTGGGACTGGTGAGATCCTTCTGAATGGGGCCTATATGGAAACAGTTAATATAATTACTTAAGCTAAGGAGAGTGGGCCCTGAACCCATTAATACAAATCCTAAAATCAAAAGCAGAAGCTGATGGGAACCTCTGCAAGCCAAAGAATGCTAGGAAACCGGAACAGGAAGTGGTAGAAGAAGATGGCGGATTCCTGACAGGTATTGGGAGGCGGGGGAGGGACGAACACACTGGCCCTAGAAACACACAGATTTCAGACTTAGCAGCACTTCAGGCTTTGTGGTGCATGCACAGTCCAGTCACGGAAGCAGGATAAAGGCCAGCCTCAGCTAGACACCTTGTTTTGATGATGTTGTCGTTTTTTTTGTTTGTTTTAAGAAGAAATTGGGGGGGGGGCAGGTGTGTAGGAAGTGGGGGGGATATCTGTGGGTTTAGTTTTATGAGTTATTTCCTCCTCTTCTCTACTTCCTCCTCTTCTATTTATATGTGTGTGTGTGAGAGAGAGAGACAGAGAGAGATGGACAGACTGACAGACAGAGACAGACACAGAGACACAGTATTACTATATAGCTCTGGCTCACCTGAAACTCACTATGTAGACAAGGCTGGCCTTGAACTCACAGAAATCGTCTTTCCTCTGCCTCTAATGCTGGGCTACTCTATTTGTTGGTTTTTCTAGAATGATCATATATCATTTAATAATAGCCACTGAAGTTAAAACTCCAATGAGAAAGCACTATCCATTTGCACAGGAGGACAACAATACATTTGTCATTGATTGGCTCTCGTTTTGACTGACACGGTTAACAATGCTCACTGTTGGTTGCTTAGGGATTCTCAGTGGGCAGAGATCATCGTGAGGAGAGAGAGAAAATGAATGCAGTGCAGACAAGGAGTGCTTGAACGGACTCCTCCTCTAGATGAAGTTGCTGAGGCAGACACCCAGCAGGAGCAGGGCAACCCTCTCTTCTCCCTGCAAGTCCCTGTTTCTTTTCTCTTTTGTGATCCCCGAAGGTAAACACCAGGAAAGCTGCTTAACTCACTGAACTGAACTGCAAATCCTTCAATGGAACTCACTGTCCTCTCAGACGACCCTTTCTGACAAAGGACACGGACACAAACAGTTTCTAGAGGAAACAGTAAACGCCGGTGACATTGGCTCTTGGCTAATGAAACGGCAATTTCAAGGGGAAATAGAATCATCTTTTTGTGTGAATCTCTTATTCTCTTCTGTGGATTCCCCCACCTAATTTCACTGTAGATGATGCCTCCCAGAGGTCAGTTTCAACGCCAGCAATGGGCCAGCTAGGACTCAAAGGTACCAGAACTTCAAAAAGTCTGTGTCCGTCCAAACAACTAAAACCAGTGTTAGTACATCTGTCAAAAGTGGCATTGTAAATCCATGTTTGCAGATGACCTTGTGCCTGTACACCTGTACGTGTACACACACACACACGTGCACACACACACGTGCACACACACACATGCACACGCACACACGTGCACACACACACACACGTGCACACACACACACACACACACTCCACTCTGCTCTCTGTGCTTATTAAGAATACATTTCTTTCGCAGCTTGCTTCAAGGCAAGGCTGAGAATGAACTTGCCTGACATAATACAAACATATTGTTTGGTAGGACTGTAGGTACAGGAGAGGTTACAGTCCCATTAACATCACCGGTAAAAATCACTTACTACTCCCAAAGGACACATCTGTCTACGTCACAAAATTAAAAATGACATCTACCCATGGCCAGCACTGCAGTGACTTCCGGTTATCAACCTGAGTGACTGTAGGAGTGAGAGGCCAGTGCTGAGGTCACACACACGCAGTCACCAGGGACCCAAGGCAATACACATCTAGGTAAGCATCCTTCACCCCGAGCCCTTATAGCTCCAAGCAGTGGCAGGAACCTAGCACAGAATATGAGGTTTTCTCCTCGCACCATGGGAGAATGTGTAAGGCCAAGTGGGCTTAGAATCAGGGAGGGATCAGAGACTCTTGCTCAGACTGGAATTCTGTCTGGTTTTAGTGGTTTTTGTTGTTGTTGTTGTTCCTTTTGCGACCTGTAAATCGTGCTGGCAGCTTAAGGCACACAGTGCGGAGAATGTCAACCTTACCCTAGCTCTGACTGATACACTGCAGGTGAATAACACCCTACCCCAACCCCGAGTGTGTGCGCACACACAAAATTGAAAAGCCCCCCTTTTTTCTTTTACTTGAAAGCAGATCCAAACAGTAAGCATCCTGTTTCCCAGCACTCGCACCGCACGTTTCAAAGGTGCGTGCAGATTTTCCCCTGATGATCTTCCCTTTCATGTTTATTAGCTGCCAAGTCCTGGCCTCAAGGACCCTGAGGACCCTGAGGAGGGTGTGGTTTTCAACAGTTGAGCAAGTGGAGAGGAAAAAAACATCATTAACCAATCCCACCAAGACGGCTGCAATGTGGGCATCAACTACGTGCTACGTACTATGTGCCGTGAATTATACCTAACACTCAAGGAAGGTCTTGAGTGGTTTAAAAAAAAAAAAAGAAAAGAAATTGAAACACAGCAAGAAAAGGGAAGGAGGCAAATTCTTAACAGAACTTACACTGTCCACCAAGTGTTTAGCAGCTCAAAACAGCTTTTCAGCTGTCACAAGACAGCTGTTGGGTGCCTGTGACATCAAGGTAGACTTCTAATAAAATGTACCTTTATATGTGTGTGTGTGTGTGTGTGTGTGTGTGTGTGTGTGTGTGTGCGCGCATGCGTGCGCATGTCTGTGTGATGGCCATCTGTGTGAAGGTGTCTGCACAGGCTAGAAGCTGTTGGATCCTCTAGAGCTGGAATTTCAGGTGAACCACTCTCTGATCATTTTGAAGAGCTACATGTATTTTAAATCCTAAGACATCCACAGCCCCCAAATAGACTTTAAAGCAATCAATGTTGCTAGAGATAAAGAATATTTAGTAATACTAAGAGGGCCAACTTATCAGAAGACACAGCATTAATAAAAATCTACGCACATAGCAATACAACAGCAAAACACAAAAAGCAAAAACTGAAAGAATGGGAGAGAGAAATACAGTAAAAATATACAAACGGGTGAACATTTCTGCCTCCTACATTTAAAAAAAAAATTAGTTAAATAGTTTCATGTGTATGTGTGTGTTCATGTGAGTTCATATGCACCAGGAGGCTGAAGAGGGCTTCTGATCCCCTAGAACTGGAGTTGGAGGCAATTGTGAGCCACCATATAGCTGGTAAGAATCAAAACCAGGTCCCTCTGCAAGAGCCCAGTGCTCCAAACCACTGAGCCTTCTCTCAAGCCTCATGTTATCTTCAGAGAAGACGGATATAGCTCAAACAGGGAGAAAATACTAGAGCAACACAAGTAACCAGTCCTACCTAACCCACGCAGAGGACACTCCGCTCATCCCAGCAGGTTACACAGTTTTCTTAAGCACACAGGAAGAATTTCAGTGACAGAGCATTTGCCAGGCCATAAAACAAACCTCATTAAAGTTGAAAGAATAGAATCCATGTAGTGTCTATTTTTTAGAAATCAGTAACAGAAATTGGGGAAACTAAAAAAACCACTCTAGAACTGATGTGTTCTGAACAACAAAGTGGTCAAAGAAGAACTTAAAGGGGGATCAGAAAATGCTATGAAATGGATGAACAGGAAGACACAAGGGGTCGCACCTAGGAGGCTAGCTGAAAGTATTTAGGCAGAAAGTAACAGGTAGGCAGACTGAGTCTTTGAAAAGATGATCGCAAAGCAACAAACTTTTATCCAGACAAGTCAAGGAGAAAAAAGTAGAGGCTCAAACTCCAGAGCTATATAAATAGAAGTAAGATTGAGTCAGAGCTCACAGACATATAAACAGAAGTGAGACATTAGAACAGACCTTATGGAAGTATAAGGCGATATGAAGAAATATGGTCATACACCAGTAGCTGGATGACAGATGAACTGAACAGATTTCTAGTGAAACAGAAACTACTGGGAAGAGCAAGAGGGAGAGATGGCTCAGAAAGACCTATAGCAAGAGATTAAATGAGTTATTAGAAGACAAAGCCAACCTGCTCACAAGGAAACACCAAGATCCACATGGCAAACGAATTCTAACAAACTTAAAGAATACCACGTCTTCATGAAAGTTTTTCTCAAAAAGTAGAATAAAGAAGCCAGGCGGTGGTGGTGCACGCCTTTAATCCCAGCACTCCGGAGGCAGAGGCAGGCGGATTTCTGAGTTCGAGGCCAGCTTGGTCTACAGAGTGAGTTCCAGGACAGCCAGGACTACACAGAGAAATCCTGTCTCAAGAAAAACAAACAAACAAAAAAACAATAATAAGGCCAAGTGGTGATGGCACACACCTCTTGACCCAGCTCTTGGGTGGCAAAGTCAGGCATCTCTCTGAGTTTGAAGCCAGGCTGGTCTACAGAGCAAGTTCCAGGACAGTCAGGACTACAGACAGAAAAACCCTGTCTTTTTTTTTTTTTTTTAAAAGGGCAATAAAAATAATCTTTTAAAAAAATAATACAAGAAGATTAGAATTGATATTTCTCCCGAGATGAGATACAAAGGATTCAATAAATACATGAAAAGTCACCGAAGGTCATGAGCCACCAGGAAAATACTAATCAAAGCCATGAGATACCACTTCACACCCACAGAAACGGCTAAATGAGAAGCACATAATAACAAGTGTTGGCAAGGACACGGAACAACTGCAGCAGGGAGTGTAAAATGCTCCAGCCACATCAAAAACAAAACAAAACAAACAACAAAAAAAAAATGGATATTCCCCCAAAAGCTTAAACATAGAACTAGATGCCTTACCAGCAGTTCTACATATACGTGCACACTTGAGGCAATGGGTGCTTCTATCCCCACAAAAGCTTGTATACAGCATGTATTATTAAATGTAACCATATGCTGGGTGTAGGGGTGGCACACCTTTAGTCCCAGCACTTGGGAGACAGAGGCAGTTGATCTCTGTGAGTTTGAGGAAGGCCTGGTCTACATAGTGAGTTCCAGGACAGCCAGGGCTAGGTAGAGAGACCCTGTCTCAAAAACCAAAAAAACAAGCAAACATAAAATATCCAGGAAGCAGAAATGACTGAAATATCTATCAGCTAGAAAGTGGATTGCTGAAGGTGTGGTCTATACCATGCAGTTAGCTATAGAAAGAAAGGGGGATGGTATACTAGGGGGTGAACTTCAAAAACACTGTGTCAAAGAATCCAGACACAGCTGGAGTCTTGTAAAATATCCAAAAGAGGCAGCTCTATGGGGCAGAACGCCTGTCGACACTTGCTTAGGCTAGAAAAGGCATGGGCTAGGAGATATGGAGTAGGGACTGCAGCTTTCCTCCTGTGATAGTTAGAAGAGTATGTATATCTGTCAACACTATATCTCTACCGGATTAAAACTGGGGACCCTGTTTTCTGAGCTGCACAGGCCCCTGCTCACTCTCTAGGTCCTCACAGCCTTTCTCTCCAGCCCTAACTCACACCCTTCCCAGGCCACTCACAAATAACGGAATTTGCCCTGTGCCAAAGCTTTCGAGGGCCGAGAGTCAGTGGGAGAACGATAAAAGCCCTCTGTCTTCATTTAGACGGACGGAGCATGTCTACTGTGTACAACGCGTGTGCCCCACATGGGGTGTGTACACTGGTAGCTCCTGGCATGTTATTCTGGTTACACAGAGGGTCAGCATCCAGATGTAAGAGGGATCAAAAAAAAATGTCTCGGAGGCTGGCCCAGTGCCTTAATTTTTGTTAATCTTCTTGTTGCTATGACAAGATCACTTGTAAGTTAAGGAAGGAAGGCTTCAGTGTGCCTAGATTTCAGGAAACTCAATCCATCACAATGGCGGGCACAGAGACTGGAGTGGCTCAGTCTGTGGTTGAGGGTGCTTACACCACAGCTTCTTACATGGTGTTGACAAAGAAACAGAGACTGGTCCAGAAGTAAAACTGGGCTATAATCTTCAAGGTGGGCCCATAGCCACCAAGTAAGCCTACGGTGGCAAAGCTTCCATGGCCTCTCAACTCAGCACCACCATGTATCCAGACATCGGAGCCTGTGGGAGCCCTTCATATTCGACTGGTTACACTCAGCTATATCGCTCTCCAGTTTCTGCCACAAAGACAGATACCTTACACAAGACATTTCTGACAGAGCAGGGGGCACAGAGAAGGGTCATTGTATTTCCCATCCAAGATGCCATTGTAAAGAAGGGGAAAAAAAAAACCTCTAAAATTAGCAATTCATTATTTGTGTGCTATAAAGTAAGAGGCCCTGAGAAGGTCTTTCATCACTATCTGCTCCTCTGCAGTGGTCACACATGTCCCTGAGAAGGTTTTTTTTCTTTTCGTCACTATCTGCTCTCCTGCAGTGGTCAGCCTTGTTGTTCGGCTTCCTGGTGCTTCCCTTGTAACAGAGGACTAACCAAGAGCAGAAGAGAAAGAAGAGGCCAGAGACAATGGCTCAGCCGGATCATCCTATTGCTTCTCTCCTAACAGGGAGACAGGATCATCATCTGTATCCACACGGCCCAGTGGAGAAGACACCTGCCAAGGTGCTTTACAACTCTGCAGGAATGCACGCACGCATGCACACACACATGCACACACACATGCACGTCAGAATACTCAGTCCTTAGCAGTTCCATGACAGGGCGCAGCATTCACACCTCACATGGCAGGATCGTTCCTTCCTGGAATTAAATTCTAAATTCTGCCATGAAGGGTGGGGAAATGAGACCTGTAGTTTTAACAATGTGCAGCTACAAACTAAGTCGACTTGTTGAGGGTCTCAGTGAGCATGGAATACTAGGGACAGGGTGGGCCTTCCATCTCCCAGGTATTCACCCAAAGCAGGCTGGCCCATCCCTGTGTCCTGCTGGCCAGACAACTGAGCCACACCTCAGAGAGAAGGCAGGCAGGGGTGGGGATGGAAGAAGACAGAAAGATGGAGAAGAGAGGTGCTGTAACTTTCCTACTCCAAGATTAGAAGCATTTCCTGATGTTACTATTCCTGTTTGCCTTGGACACACGAAACCATAAAATCTCTCGGGAATATTACAGATACCTCAGTGCCGCCTCTCTTGCATAGATGAGGGCACTGAGACCCACAGGAAAGGAGGGACCTTCCACAAGTACAGGAATGGTGAAGTCCAAATGGAACTCAGGTTTCCTGTCTGTCTCCCACACCAAAATATGGCCCTGATACATCTGTGTCACCAGGCAAGGCAGGGACTGGGGGGTGGGGGGGCCATTACACTTTGCCATCATCAATGCCCACTGGAGGAGACCATAATCCCAAAAGATTCTGACTGACGAAGCAGTATATAATAACAGGTTGCTGGCTCATGGTTAGAACCAAGTCACTGGATCCCTTCTTAGTGCTCTGCCACTAGGCAGGGCAGACACTTCTGTCCTGTTGTCAGATGTCTGCTCAGTTTGGCACTCATTTGAAAAGTTCATATTAGATGCTGAGGAAGGAGGAGTTGAAACAGTCAGAGACTTCACAGGGAACCAGACATGGGCCTGAGGCTTAATTGATAATTTCCATTCTTGGACGCAAAGTTCGATATATAAAAGACATTTAGAGAGCAGAAACGACTGACTTCGACACACTGGCATATCCAAAAGAGAAGCTGTAATGGAATTTGTCTTGTTGGGCTGCAGTGGAAAGGACCTGAGGAATAGCCAGAAATGACGGGAGCCAGGAACATCTCAGCACTAGAAAGGCCCTGGGTACCTCGGGAGCATCTGGTCCCATCCAGTGAGCACCTGCCTTGTCCTGAATGCCTGTACATGGAGGGAACACATGTCCCAAGACAGCTCATGCCACTTATAGATAGCTCTTAATGTCACAGTGCAGTCTGCCTGCCTGACTTCCTGTTCAGGCATTCTGACATCAGGATTCTAACGACAAAGCCTGGTTAATTTTCATAGAAGCAAGGGGTGTGGATATACCCACACCATTTGTTTTCCTTATTTCACATCCAAGCTTCTACTTCTTTTTATTTATTTTTTAGTTTATGTGTATAGTGCATGTATTATGTGCATCGTGTGCTTGTAGTACCTGTGGAGTCCAGAAGAGGGCACTAGATCCAATGGGGCAGACATGGGGATGCTGGGAATAAAACCCCAGGTCCTCTGCAAGAGCAGCAAATGCTTTTAACAGCTGGGCCTTCTCTCCAGCCCCTACACTCATTTTAAAAACTGTCCTTTACAAATGGATATCCACTTGTTCTAGAAGTGTTTGTTGAAAAGACACACAGGCAAACACTCATGCACATACAATAAATTTAAAAAAAGAATATAAACATGAGATTACAAAAATTAACTCAGAGTGGGTCACAGTCTTCAGCATAAAATGAGGATCCTCTGCTAAAGATCAAAGAATGGGAGATTAAAAATAAGAATAAAAAGTGGTCCAGTGATTGTAACCGAACACTGCACCAAGGAATGCATGTTTTATATCATGCCACCGGGAAGATGTACATCAGAACAATAAGATACCACTGTCCATCAGTGAGGATGGCCCAAGTCCGGAACACAGACAACCTCGGATGCTGGTGAAGCACACAGCATGCCAGAAACTCTATCCATTGCTAGTGGGGATGGAAGATGACGTGACCACAACAGACGCTCTGGGGGTAGCTTGGCAATTCCTTACAAAGCAATCATAATGCTAGCATGCAATCCAGCAATCACCCTTTCTGCTATTTGCCTAAGAGTTGACAGCTATGGCTGTGGGTGTTCATAGCATCCTTAGTCATGGCTGCCAAGCAACTAAGAGCTTCTTCAGTAGGGTGAAGAGACAAATAAACTATGGAGCCTACAGACACTTGAATATATGTCGTGCTAGAGAAATGCAGGTCTAGGGATTTAGCTCAGGAGGTAATGCATGCATGAAGCCCTGGGTTTGATGCCAAGATCTGCATAAACCATGTGTGTTGGGGCATGCAATCTCAGGTCATCCTCACAGAGCAAAGCTGAAGCCCTCCTAGGACACATGAGATGGAGGAGGAGGAGGGAGGGGAGGAAGAGGAGGAGGAGAACTATGAAGGAGGTGGAGGACTATGAAGGAGGAAGACTAAGAAGGGGAGGAGGAGCCGGGCGTGGTGGCGCATGCCTTTGATCCCAGCACTCGGGAGGCAGAGGCAGGTGGATTTCTGAGTTCGAGGCCAGCCTGGTCTACAAAGTGAGTTCCAGGACAGCCAGGGCTACACAGAGAAACCCTGTCTCGAAAAACCAAAACAAAAAAAAAAAAAAAAAAAAAGAAGGGGAGGAGGACTATAAAGGAGGAAGAGGAAGGAAGGAAAGAAATATCAAGGTATAAGAAAACATGGAAGAATCTTTTTGTTTTGTTTTGTGTGTGTTTGGGGATCTGGTCTCTCTATGTTGCCTTGGCTGTGATGGCATTCTCTACATAGACCGACCAAGGTTAGATTCATAGATGTGCCTGCCTCTGCCTCCCCAGTGCTGGATTAAAGGGGCAGGCCACTCTGTAACATGGAGGAATCTGAGACATATTACAAAAACAGACACTGTGTGATACACGATGATAGCTACGTGCCATCATGTGTTAATCTAAACTCAAGATTATACAACATCGGGGTGAACCCTAAGCCAGGCATGGCAATTCAGGAGACAGGGGCATGAGAGTCTCCACAAGGTCAAGGCCAGTCAGGTCTACATAGCTTCAGGAGAGCCTAGGCTACACTGTCAGGCCCTGTCACCTAACATTATCTAGGGTTATCTACACACTTGGTTAATTCCGATCGTAAAAGTGGGCTCATCAGTGGTACCAGTCGGACAGAGGTGTGAACGGCGGGGTGGCTTCCACGTGGGGGCAGAATGTATTCGGAAGACCCCTGTTCCTTCCGATAAACATTGGTGAGAACCTTTATGTAAGCTGTGAGTGAGGTCATTTATTTAAAACAAAACAAAACAAAACACACAAATGGAGCTGGAGAGATGAGTCTGGACCCCAGCACTCATATCAGGCAGCTCACAGACCACCATTTGCTTCCGGGGATGCAATACCCTGTCGCACACATCCATATGCATACACAAAACAGAAGGTACAGCTCCTTGAAGGCTGGTATCTGTTGAAACAGAGACGAACATCCCCATAATGCCAGCCATTATTCTTCAAATTGTTTCGCACAAAGCTGAAGGCCTAGGGCAAGCCATAGCAGGAGCTTGAAAACAACATAAACTCTAGGATGTGCTGTTTGCATGGCCACTCAGTAACTGATCTCTGATGAAAGGAAGACGCCATGGACACTGAGTACCACAGCCAGCCACAGAGCCCAGTGTAGCTCAGGAAAGATGCATCCAATGGGAGAACAAATGCATTCTGCAGTAAAGGGGGGTCAGGATGTCAGCACTCCACAGCTGCAAGGACCCACACAGATTGCTGCCTTCATGGCTATAGACAGGGCAGACATTCCATCAGGAGTGTTAAGCTAATGAAATGTCAGATACCTAAAGCCTTTTCAGCTTAAGGGAATGTCTTTTGAGAAAGCACTCCTAGCTCTTCTGCCTTAAAAGGTTGCTTGATGCACGTCTTTAATCCCAGCACTTGTAGGTGGATTGCCGAGTTTGAGGCCAGCCTGGTCTACAGAACAAATTCCAAGACATCCAGGGATACACAGAGAAACCCTGTCTCGAAAAACCACCACCAATAAAACCACCCAAAGTCAAACAGACAAAACTTCATGAAGTTTCAATCCGCTATGTCAAACGTCTTGGGCAGAAATGAGAACACACTGCCGGATTGTACTGTCGAGGACCGTGTGCCAGATCCTTCAGACATGTAATCCAGCAAACACCAGAAGTTACTCTCTTTCACTAAGCGACAGCCTGAACATTTGGCAGTGTGAAAGATGGCAACCTAAGGAACATTCTAGATAAATGGAAAGTCTGCCAAGAACAGCAACAAGAGTGGCTTCCATCCTAGTTGCATGTGGGTGTGGCAGCACCCCGGGGCGAGGGCCTCTGGAATTTAATGAAAGAGTGCTTCTTGAAGAGACATGTGACATGGGCAGGGCTTACAGACACCAAGAGTATCTTTATCAAAGTTTTGTGTCACTGAGAAGGAAAGTGACTGAGTTAAGTCACTCCTCTCTGAGTTCTGGCCATGTTGGTCCTGGTCTGCCACCACGGCCCTAGAGGGAGTGCACAGCCAGGATATACACGGTCCTGATTTCTAAGGGATGTGGGAAATCTGTGATTCCAAACCACTCTTGTCCTTATGATAAATGGTAGAAATCTTTGTTTCTCTTCTATAAGAATTTCTCATGGTCTGTTTGCCAGGCGGTGGTGGCACACGCCTTTAATCCCAGCACTTGGGAGGCAGAGGCAGGCGGATTCCTGAGTTCGAGGCCAGCCTGGTCTACAAAGTGAGTTCCAGGACAGCCAGGGCTATACAGAAAAACCCTGTCTCGAAAAACCAAAAAAAAAAAAAAAAAAAAAATTTCATCAACCCTAGCAAAACGTGACCAAAGCTGTATGTAGACACTCCAGAAGGAGTTCTACAGAAGACCCATTTGAAGTAGAATTTTCCAGATGCAATTCCACCTTTGACTACTGCTGTTTTCAGAAACTCATCTAGGCTCTGCATGAAGCCCAAAGGTGCTGAGGCAGACTTGGCTCACACTGACGTGTTCATGGAATCACGTGAGACAAAACCCACCCAACCCATCAATACCTGCTGCTTCTGACCAGCGGTTCAAAGCAACAACTGTGGCAGGAACCAGAGACAATCCCTGGAACAAACCTCCACAGACTTTTCTGCACATGCGCACTCACTCGCACGCATGCGCACGCGAAGAAAACTCTGTGGGTCGGCATCCTACTGTCCCCTTAAAACTCATAAGAAATCCTTCGACTTCTAGAAAGGACTGTCCTAAGCCACATCCTTGCCCCAGAGCACCTAAGTGTGAACACAATCTTCTCCCTCCCTCGGGAGACGGAGGGTGTACAGGTAGCCTGAAACACTTTGTAAGAAGGAACAACTGAGAGGTGCGCCGCGAGCTTTCAGTTCTTTTATGAGCCAACATTTCATAGCTACTTTTTTTTTTTTTTGAGAATTCTATTTTATCAGCAACTCACACTCAAATGCCATTTGTCCAGACCATGTCAAGAGTCTATCCGAAGGGATGGCTTACATCAGTATCATTTGCCAGGGAAGACTCTGCCTGGCTGTGACCCAGAGGAAGCTGCTACCCTGACAGAACCCTGACAGAACTGAAGTGTCTCTCTGACTCTTCCCCGTCCAGTTATCAAGGCTGATTGAATTCCTCAAACCTATCAGTTCTCTCCTTCCGGGTCACTTCTAGGCCTCGAGGCACACACCAAGCCTTAACTGGCTTCTCTGCCTCAGTCTGGACCCACCCGTCTCCTCCCACCACTGAGACTGAGGCGGGTTAAGACTGCCCTCTTAATCCTGCAACAGCAGGTGCCCCATTGCTTTCTGAAAAGCCGGTTGTGAGGGGCATTCCCTTGCTAGAGAACAGTGGAGTAACTAGGTTAGGGGTGGGGATAAATGGTACCCTATAAACACAACCATTTGCTCCGCAAAAGGGAAATTTAACAGGTGTGAGAAGTCAAATTAGTGGAACTTTTCAGCCAGCCAGCCAACTTAGTAGTCAGCTAAAGTAGTTAACCACGATCATTTGAATACTTAAATTACTCTAAGGCTGGCTTCCGGTGGAGGCTTGGTGGGCAGGTGTAAACTGCAGTGTCAGAGTGGAGACAACTAGTGTTCTGTATGCTATCAGAGGCTCTGCCCACATCAGAACTCAGCTGGCAACTGCCTGCGAAACAGGGGACCCTCCACTGTGTCCTAAACACTCTATGCTCGTCCACGGGCTGCATTTGGTAGTAAGTAGATGCCTGGTTCTTTCTTTCTCAACCTCTTGAAGCTCTACAGCTGCCTTCCAAAATAAACTTATACAAGGTCTCTTGTTATAAGCCACTAAAATCAAGTGCCAACATATTTACAGATGCTCACCAGGGAGTAGAAAAAAAAAAAAAAACGTCTCCACAGTAACTGTCCTACCAGAAGAAAGTAGCGGACAGTTACTGTGTCACCGGTGAAAACGGTTGGAATCAATTCATCTCAGAGAGAATCTGCGCTATTATCAGAGAGAGAGGCAAGGTTTGTGTCTTACAACGGAAGCAAACCGCCGTGGGAGTAGTCAGGAAAAGTAGGAGAAGCAGCCCCGATTTCCTCAGAAGAGAATAAATAAAAGTAACAAAAACAAAAATTTAGGAAAGTTTTGGCAACCCGGGAGAGTTCCAGCTGTTCAGCAGATCACCGTCTTGGCTTTAAGAAGCTCTGTGAGGCTAATCACAACCTCCAGAGAAAGACAGAAAGATAGGTGCAGATCCCTGACAAGGTGGCTACTGTTCCCCACGAATCCCATGGCAGACATCAGTTATCAGTCTTGGCACACTTTCCAACTAAGCCGACATTTATCCACAGTATCGGTTATAACATTGGGGGCTAAGTTCCTGTCTTGCTTGAACAGATGACTCTCGCTGTCTCAGGACTTCAAGGGCAGACAGGCAACTCGGTGAGAGCCTGTCCCTTAAATACAAAAGGGACACAGCTCAGTGACACTGTGCTTGGTGGACGTGCATACGGTCCTGGACGCAACCTCAGGACTGGAAAGGAACTGCCACTGACGGTAGCTAGAAAGAGGTGACTGTTAACAGCATGCAGCTGATGACTGTCCCTTCAGACCAGTCCGGAAGCTGGATGATCACAGGAATCCACAGAAAAGACTCTTAACTATCCCACCAGGGGGTAGGCTCACAGTGGGTATTTTTTTTATTGAGGCTGGTGGCTAGTTGCTTTTTGCTTTTTTGAGTATCTATTTGTTTATTTATTTACTGTTTGTTAGGGCTCTGTATGCCTGCATGATAGAAGAGGGTGTCAGATCTCATTACTGATGCTCGTGAGCCTCCATGTGGTGGCTGGGAATTAAAGACAGGACCCCCCCACACACACAACACACATACACACACACACACCCGCCCCGAGTTTCTGACTGAAGCACAAACTAATTTCATGTTACGATATTTAGATCTCCTTAAGGAGTTTCCAGTTTCGGGAGGACTGAGCAAGGGAGAACAAAAGGATGGCAGTTTGCCTCTTTGTTCTATTCCCAATATCTACTTCCCAAAGGTTCTGCATTGCCTCCCTCTGAATCATTTCATCACTCTCTAAGGACAGAAAAGGCAGCTCTGAAGGATGATGACCAAAAGGACACATTTCTACCTTTGTCTTTTTCAGCATAATACACCTGTTCTTATATCACTAATATTTCCTCAGTGCATGTGAATTGTGGTCCTCTGTAGTCCACTGAAACAAATACGGAAAGTCTTAAGAGACAGTAGCAGCGTTATGGCTATTAAATTATTACTTTGTTGTCTTTAATGACTTATTTTTAGTTTATGTGCATCAGTGCTTGTCTGCAGTGTATCTTTTATGTGTCATGTGTGTGAGGTGCCTAAGGACTGTGTCAGATCCTGTAGAACTGTAGGATCAGAGAGTTGTGCCTGGATGTGGGTGCTAAGAATTGAACCTGGGCCCTGTGCAAGAGTAGCAAGTGCCCTGAATGGCTGAGCCATCTCTCCAGTTCCACACCCAGGAATTTACTTTCACACTGATTAAACTTAGTGAAGAAAGCTGTCGAGCACACTCTGGTACCTCGTGTGTGTGTGTGTGTGTGTGTGTATCCCCAGTGATTTAAATGTGCCACTGACCTAACATGTAAGAGAACACACTGTGCTAAAGGACCACCTCCTGGCATCTTATATTGAGTTTCTCAATAATTCACACATGGAATTCTGATCCCATCCTATCGTTCAGTCTAACTATAGCCAGACCCTGTTCTGGTATTATGGGAGTCAACTAAGTAGGCCACAGTCTCTTCCCACAGGGAACATTAAACTCACTGGGTCTAGAATATTCTGGTTGAAGCTGACTGACAAAAAGCGTTAAGATCTCTTTTGCAAGCTTCTGCATCTAGGCTAATGGCTCTCTGCTGCCTCGTTATACCACATTTACTAGGAAAACCATATATTCTCACCCGGGCTCAGTAGATCTCTGACCCACAGCTAAACAGAGAACACCAAAGGTAGGAGTCTTACCACTAACAAATATGTAGATTGAAGATTCCACTTTCTTTTTCTTCGAAGTAGATTTAGGGAGGTATCTACAGGTGTAGAGGCCCGTGTGGTTGGCCTGCGCCATGTCCAAGGTCAAGGTGCTGCAGAATTGCCTGTTATTCCTCCCACAGGCCGATGGGGGAGTGATGCTCAGCCTTTTGTCCTCCTGGCTCACGGTTGTGGGCAGAGACCATGAGTGGGCTGCCTCCCCTCTGCAAGCAGGAGAGAAAGGAGAGCACGGTCAAGGCTGGGGCCGGACTCAGTGGCAGCTCTGAAGCATCCGCTTTCTCAGGAAGCCCTCTGCTTCATTCCAAGCAAGCCACAGAGTCAAAGGAGCTTTGGGACAATGGTCAGGATAGAGATGTGACAATGTCTGGGCATCTGGACATCGTTCCTTCAAGGTGACAAATCCTCTACGTGAAGCTTAATGCTGGGGGCCACTGAGGCCGCCCTTCCTCGTCAAAGAGGGAGTCTGATTTGGGAATGTAGATTATTACACCCATACCCACACCGCCACTCACCTGCACTTGAGAAAGAGAGTCTGGCCTGCTTGCATGACATGCTGGGTGCCTTTTAAACTCAGTTCAGGTACTTTTAACTTCGACCCTGAGCCATATCCTATACAACAAACAAAAAATTAAAATGTGTTATTTTTAAATGGTTTATTGCCTCTTCTAAAAGATGAATTTTTTTCTTTAGTCATTTATGCAAAGGACACACTGGATGCAAGTTTCTCTTTGTTCCTTTGTTTCCTGGAGACAGGGTCTCACTAATTAGCCCAGGCTGGCCTGGACTTCATGACAAACCTCTTACCTGAACCTCTGTAGTGGTTTGAATAAGAATGGTCCCCAAAGACTCATGTGTTTGAATGTGCTTGGCACAGGAAGTGGCACTATTAGGAGGTGTGGCCTTGTTGAAGGAAGTGTGTCACTTTGGGGGTGGGTTTTGAGACACTCCTTCTAGCTACCTTGGAGAGTCTTAGATCAAGATGCAGAACTCTCAGCATCTCCAGCACCATATCTGCCTGCACACTGCCATGCTCCCTGCCATGATAATAATGGACTGAACCTCTGAACCTATAAGCCAGCACCAATTAAATTTTGTCCCTTATAAGAGTTGCCTTGGCCATGGTGTCTCCTCACAGCAATGGAAGCCCTGACTAAGACAACCTCCCAAATGTTTAGGTTGCAAACGTGAGCCACCTTGTCCGGTTGTGGCTTCGGGATGTCACTCATTCGATAGCTGAGCAATATCTGGGGCCAGCCACTGAGTTTTTTTTTTCTTTCTAAACTTGTTTCCTTCCTCCTTTGGAAAACTAATTTTAGAGTCAAAGTCAGTTTAGAAGCTGCCTGTCTTATCCTGCATAATCTGAGCCTAGTCTTGCATAGTCTGTGTCTTGCGTAATCCCTCCATGGTGATGGGGTAAAATGACTTATTCTCTCGCACCAGACTAGCCCACTTCAGGTTGCTCTGCTTCAACAGAATAAGGCACCTGGAAATGGCTAATGATCTATGTATCTTCATATAATATGATGATGACACCCACCCCAGGGATTATCTCTGTGTCTCTCTGTCCATCTGACTGTCTCCCTGTCTCTCTGTGTGTCTCTCTCTCTTCTCTATGAGCTGGACTGAATACTTTTAGATATACGACTCCCATTTGGCCTCTCAGGTCACGTGGCTCTCTGAGCTATCATTTAGCAGTCGAGCCTCTCTCAGCCTTCAGATTTAGCATAAGCCATCCCTAATTAAATTCTGTCCCTTAGGACAGAAAAGAGATCAGGAGGGAAGAATTCTGGGGGTGTGGGGAAGTAGATATGCTTGTTAACAATCTTAGAAAGTATTTGTCACTTGAAAATGGGTTTTTATGGTAGAAGTTAAGGGAGAAATGTGAAGTGTTCTAGATCCCCTGCCAGGTCTCAGATCTGCGAGGTGAGTTCTTGGTGTCAACTGCCAGGACCACGCCTGACTGTGTTCACTAGTGTTTCTCTTCATCTCGAAGAGTACATGACTCTTCCAAACCCTGGAGTGCAGAGGTGGCTTCTTTTCCCTCTTTCTGACTGTGCAGAGAGGGTGCAGTGTCAGAGCTATGTTGCACAAGAGGGTGATTCAGTGCCTACCACGTGGTGGATTCCCCCCCCCCCGTCCCCTGCCCTGCACCCAGCATAGCTGCTGTCTGAAGATATTCTATTCCATATGTAATTGTGGGAGGGAAGATATTAAGTGAACATTATATTTTCTAAATGTTGCTGGTGGTAAAATTAATATTTTAGAAGGTATCTTCAATTGGTAAGAGTTACTGATTAGATGAAATGACGGGACACTAATGACTTTAAATAAATTAAAACCAGTTTCATATAGTGATGTGTTTTGTAATGTGGTGGCATGGTGTGGCAGGAGGAGGCTCCTTAGCAGGCTCAGGCTGAAGCATCGCCCCGCTACCCCCAGGTACCACCCATATGATGGGTCTAGCATAAAATGTTTATGCTAGAAGGGGTTGTGTGAAGGAAGTAGAGACAGAGAAAGGAAGAGGGCAGAGAAGAACAGGAAGAGAGAGAAGAGAGAAGGAAAGGAAGAGGCAGGGCTGGGAACACATGAACAGAGGGAAAGAGGGGAGAGAGAGGGAACAGAGAGAAAAATGGAGGGGGAGAAAGAGAGATCAAAAAGAGGAGGAAGAGGAGGGAGAAGGGGGAGGAGGAGGAGGGGGAGGAGGAGGAGGAGGAGGGGGAGGAGGAGGAGGGGGAGGAGGAGGAGGAGGAGGAGGAGGAGGAGGGGGAGGAGGAGGAGGAGGAGAAAGAAAGAAACTCCTTTTATAGCAAGTCAGGCTCTTAACTGGCTGTTGCCAGGTAACTGTTGGGCAGAGCCTATAAGGGATGCTAACATACAGACCTAGTTTTTCTGCCCCTTAAACCACATAAAAATCAACTCTCTTGGATACATAGGAGCAAACTTTGTATTTTATTCTTTTTTTTTTTTTTTTTTGAGTTTCCTGGTGCGATGACACCCCCCCACCCCCGCCAAGAACAGTAGGTTTTCCTAAAGCCACAGCTAATGGTTGGTAACACCTACCCCCCTGCCCCCCACCAAAAAAAAAAAAAAAACGTTCCAGGCCAGAATTGCCTCTGCCCATCTTGAGTCATGGAACATTGTGGTTTAATTAAGCAATTGTCTCAGTGCTGGCAAGGACCCTGCGGGAAATTCTGGCATCAACTGTAACCATTATCTAACTACCTGTTAGGTAGATTTGATCAAGCTTTCCCTGCAGGAGAGGCCATGGGGAAGAAACTTCCATTTTTCCCAACTTGGGGTGTTCTAGTTGTATTAATCTTTCAATTAATATTCTATTTGTATTAGTTCTTTCGAGGGTAACTTAGAGCGGCTAAATGCCTTGATTCTTGTCAAGGGAACCTTGACACTTCAAGGCCCATGCTCGCCGAATAAGAAGCACCATTAAGCAGTTCTCTTAAGGAAAAAACCCTCCAGTATACTCTCTGCTCTTTGCGCTGTCTTCCAACCCCCTGAGCGAGTGATTAGACACGCTGGAGGAAAGTGGGGTTCCTTGGAAATCTTGGGGTGGAAATGCTAGGAAAATTAATCTTCACTCTGGAGTTTATCATTAACACCAATGAGGTCTACAAGTTGGGTAACCCAGTCAGTTCAGAAAAGGAGGGAGAACTAGAGAGATGCTCAATGGTTAGAGCACTGGCTGCTCTTGCAGAGGACCCAGGCTCGATTCTTAGCACCTATATGGTGGTTCACAACCATCTGTAACTCTAATTCCAGGGGATCCAGCACCCTCTTCTGGCACCCATGTGGTGCCCAGGCATACATGCAGGCATACATACATACACCCATATGCATATTAAAAAATACTTAGAAAAGAAAGCACAAGGATACAATATTTCTGAGCTGCTGAACCCTTTAATAGGATTCTTCAGTGAACAGGAAAGTAGGCTCACATCAGGATTGGCAGGAATCAGATATGCTGACACCTGTCTATACTCCCAGCATTCGGGAGGCTGAAGCAGGAGGGTTGTGAGTTCAAAGCCAGTCCAGCCAGGACCACACAGTGAGAACCCTTCTCACCAAACCTGCAAATATAGCTTAGCAGAAAAATTGATAAGGGAAATTTTTTCCCTAATGCTTCTAGAAAGTAGTATCCATCCATAAAACATTTATTAGAGGCGGTTGATGATCTCTGCCTGAGTAATAACGGTTCAGCGACTGGCTTCGGAGCATCGGCTGCCCATCAGACACTCCCTGTGTCACTAGTGATACCTGCAGCAGATGCATCCCTGCTCAGGGGCTCCCGCAGTAACTCAGAGCTGGGCTGCCCGTTTCGACACTAAAGCAACAGGATGTTCCATTTTCAAGGGTGGAGCGCCCTGTGGTAATGATTCCCATAGTAAAGCTTGGGTGGGTGTCAGAACTTTCCACTGTTGGCCACCGTAGCCTTGACATCCGATTTAAAGAAATATTTTTTTTTTTTTATCCTTTGACATCAAAGCCAACCGTGAGATGAGAAGCATAGAGATCTTTTTCCATCAGGAAGAGTATTATTTAACATAATAATGGAAAATTTCAATGCAGACTAGGACAATGGGCTTAGCTATATACTATTATAACTATAACTATAATATATAATAAATATAGAATACAGAATACATTATATAATATTATATCGCAATATATTATGTTATGTATTAGGTATTATATATTATACATCATATACTATATATTATATATGTTAATTATGGTACATCACTATAGCTAATAGCACCAAAAACACCAGCATGTTGATCTTGGCACACTAGTATGTTTGGGAGGCAGAAGCAAATGGTTCTCTTTGAGTTTGAGGGCAGCCTAGGTCTACATAGTGACACCCTTTCTTAAAATAAAATAAAGTAAAATAGCCCTGAATTTGTCCTTATGAAACAGTGGCAGTTTGTGCTGAACTTTTCTGCATATGTTCCTTATTTTTCTGCCCTGTGTCTCCCTTCCTATCTGCCAAAGGTAAGGGAGACACTCTCTGCCCTTGCCTTAATTTCACAGTGCAAAATGGAATGCATCTTTGACTTGAGCAGAGTGAGTCCACTTCTAGCAATGCACGACTTTACTGTGAAACCAAATCCAAGATCAAATGGATGAATCTCCCTGAAAAGTCCCTCAAGGCTGTGTGCTGAGGGACCCGACAGCCTTGCAAGGGTCTAAGCATCAGAGAAGACACCATGACTCGGTGGATACCAATACTTGTTGCTTTTGGAGAGGACCAGGGTTTGGGGTTCAAGATCAAGTGTTAACTCCAGAGCTGGAGACTCTGGCCTGCAAGGGCACCTGCGCCCACATGGTGCAGAGCCAAACATAGACACCAGTATTATTCTCTTTAAGGGAGGCACTTTAGTCCACAATGGAATACCACAGTTTTGTTCACAGTGGGAAGTATATACCACAGTGGGGACATGGGCCTAGCAATGGCATGTTCTGCTTTGTACACATAAGCTATGGTGTTCACACGATAGAGACTTTGTCTAAAATGCATTTCTTAGACTATTTTTCTTGCCATTAAACAACACCTGTGTACATCATGAAACACCCATTCTTCTTTGATTCAGAGTCACCTACCAACTCCCTTCCTGGCTCTGATCCTAACAAGCAAGCCGGTGGGACTCACATGAACAATTTTTTTCCAGCCTCTGACCTCTGTGACCTTTGACTCTGAGGTCGCAGCTGTTGATAACAAATTAGAAATCCCAATGTTTAGGCTGGGCCTGATGACGCACACCTTTAATCCCAGCACTTGGTGGGAGAGGCAGGTGAATCTCTTTGAGTTTCAGGCCAGCCTGGTCTACATACTGAGTTCTAGACCAGCCACAGCTACACAGTGAGACCCTGTATAAATCATTATCACCATCATCACTACCGCCACCACCACCATCTTCACATGCTGAAAATATTTATGCGTAATAAAAAGGCAGATAGCTCAATTTGGGAAATCCACACTGGATCTGAACAGACATTTTCCCAAAGAGAATTTGAAAAGATGAAGAATGCCATTAGCCAGCAAGAAAACAAAAAGCAAACGACACTCTACTAAACTGCCAGGATGGTGGAGATGGTAAGAGGAGGGTGATGACCCTGTGTTGTCACATAAGCAGGTAGAGAAATTAGAAGCTGGGTCACTGCTGATTGGATTTTAAAAACAAAAACAAAAAACGCAGCTACCTTGGAAAACAGTATAGTAGCCACTCAAAAGTCCCAATAATAAGTTAACCACGGGTTAAAAGGATTTTCCAGCAATTACTCTCCTAAATACCTACCCTAAAGAATTGAAAATACACCGCCACATACAAACTCAGACATAAGCGCACATACTGCTCTTGCAGAGGACCCAAGCTTGTTCCCAGGACTCCGGGGGCTCACAACCACCTGTACCTCCAGCTCCAGAGGATCTGATGTATCTGATCTCCTTGAGAACCTACACTCAAACACACACACACAAACATGTACATGTATGCACATAAGCACATGCATGCATGCACGTGTGCACACACAAACAAGCACAAACATGCACACACATACACACACATATGCATATAGACACATGCACAATGCACGAACACACACACATACAAACACATACATGCGCACACACATACACGCACACACACATACACGTATGCACATAAACACATGCATGCATGCACGTGCACAATATACAAGCACACACATGCATATAGATACACATACACATGCATGCGCACGCAAACACACAAGCATGCACACATGCACATACACACACCATACATATACATATTTCAAAAGAAAATACATCTTAACAACAAAGCTCTCCAGGAGTTACATTTGGGGTTCGCCTTCAATTTTTAGAGTTAAGAGAAACAGCTTACCCTTTATGTAGTAACATCACAATTTATGTACAAGTTTTACATCACACTGGGGGAAATCCATCCTCACGCCTACCCCATCACAATGCTGCAAGTGTACTGTTCATTTGCATATTTAAAGGGGAATTTCTAACCAAATTGAGTCACACCGACAGTTCAGTTGTTGACAGAAATCTCTTAAGAAAACTACTACTGTTTCATTCGATATAAATTTTGTTTGTTTGTTTCTGCCAGGTATGGTGACACACACTTTCAATCCCAGCACTCCATAGGAAGAAGCAGACAGATCCCTGTGAGTCTGGGGACAGGCTTGTTTTACACAGTGAGTTCCAGGCCAACCAACTATGCAGTGCAGCTTTGTCTCAAAGAAAACAAACAAAAACAAAACAACACAAAAAGCCTGACTTCTAATTAATTGGTTTCCAACTCAAAAGCTTTGTAGATATATTTATTTCAGATGTGAAACATCTGCTTTTCATTGTTCATACTATGTTTTCAATAGAACATAATCCTACATGATAAATGGCCTCTTTATCTAAACATAATTTAGATATCATGTTTCCAAAAAATTGAGCTAAAGACAATTCGTCATCTCTCAAGGTTACATGAGGTCAATTAAACACAATTCATAATAAAGGAAGGCTCCTCCCGTCAAGATGGAGCTTATTAAAAGCCCACATCCCATAAGTCTAAATATGGAGGGACTCTTGTGCTGGTGTGGGTGGGGAGAGGGGGTGGGGGCAGATTTGGAGTGAAAATGGGGTACAGGTGTGAATTTCTAGAAGCTACTGAAATTTGTATTTGAGAAGCGAAGTTCTCCAGAGCTCTGGGATTTAATAGATTAAGTCTAAGCCTTAATCCCACATCACAGCTCTGCTCTGCCCTTCACAGGTCCTGGGAAGCTGTAACTGGAAACTGTAACAGTTCTAACTACTGGGGGAGCCCACTGAGTGAGCCTTCCCATCTGAGTCCCCAGAAGATGGAGACAGGCTACAGGGCCTGTGTCTCACCTGCAGACACGAAGGGAGAATTAAAAAAAAAAAAAAGTCCCAACTGCGAACCCAAAACACTGAGTCCTTCCTTCCAAACTGGCTTCATTTATCTATTTGGTTTTGGTGCCAGGGTGAAACTCAAGGTCTCATTGCATGCTGAGGTCTGGCTCCATCACTTACCTACCACCCAGGCACCATTTGTTTTAATCAAGGCTTTAAATCAAGGACGAAGAAGTTAAGGGAAGGGTGTTCATCGGAGCACATAGAGCCTGTGTGCTTGCAGATGCCTCTCTGTGTTTAAACTGCCGGGGCCAAGAGGTAGCAGGAGGAATGGGGGAGGTTTTTAATTACACTCTTCATTCAGTTCAGAGGAAGGGAAAGCCCCTCCCTAGCTGGGATTCCCAAATTGAAGTCTGTTTCGGAGGAGCAGGAAGCTGAGACTCAATGCTGACTAATCCTTATGGAGGAGAGATGACTCATGACTTTACAGTGGGCAAACTCGCCACACAGAGCATCTTCGATTTAGGATAACTACTGAACTTACAGCTCTTGGGTCCAGAGGAGGCCCTGAATGTCTACAAAGATGCTGATCAGAAAGCGAGAATGTGATTTGTATACAGTTCTGAATCCCAGTGACTCGCTGCTCACCTTAAAGTCCTATATTAGACTTTTTTTTACCACACTCAACCCATGGAGAAAATTCACCAGTGTCTGGCAAGTTTTTGCTACTTCTAAGTAAATCCTCAAATCACTAGGACTCAAAAATTTGTACTCTGACTTTTTTGTATTTATAGAAACTTGAAATAGCCGTATCTCATTTGCATCTTGAAACTTTGTGCCACAAATCAAGTCAAGAAGTTACCTAAGGAGGCCAGGGTTAGCTTGGTGGGTAAATGCACTTGCTTGCACAAATTTGATAAATGGAGTTCACTCCCTGGAACCCTGGTGGGAGGAGAAATGTATCCCAAAAGTTGTCCTCTAACCTCCACATGTGCCGTGATATGCATGTATCTGTACTTACATGTCTACACACACGTGCACACATGCAAGATACACAAACACACACACATACAACATTTAAAGAGGTTATTTAAATGCATAATGCAAGCATACCACAGCACACATGCGGAGAATTATATTCATACCAAACAAGTCCCACGAGAAGTCATGATCTGGTCTGGTACAGTCTCACTCGCTCCATCCACAGGTTGACAAACTTACTCATCTTCCTGACATCTTTATAAAATGTTTACCAAGAGAGAAATCCCCCAGCCTCATCACATTCTGACTGCTGATGCATAAGAATGGGGCCAGGGGCCACGTCTGCAGTGAGTCCTGGAGCTTTTTTTTTTTTTTTTAAACCAGACACTGGTTGCTCTGAGGGTCACAGGTTAACCCCATCCATCATTAGCCCTGTCACCAGCTACCATCAGGAGCCTACCCCTCCAGTGACCTATAGCCACAAACAGCTTCTTCTCATGTGACGTCGGAATTAATTGGGTTGACGGGGGGCAGGGGAGATGTCACTCTGACCAAGTGGATACCTTTCCCCCCAGATGTTCTCCTCCCACGAACTCTTCTTTAATTGAATGAAACTGATCTCCACAGAGTCTGCCCGTGTGTCATTTCGTCTCATGGTTCTGTGTCACATAGAAGGTTCAAAGTGTGGTTAACAGGACATGAAACATGGCTTGTATTTAGTGGTAAAACCCATCAGACCTCACCTAGTTGTACAAAGGGGCCGGGAACAGAGACAAATGCTCCCTAAAACTGCACAGGGTAGATTTCATCTTAGATCTATCTTGGTTTCCCATGTCAGCAGCAGCAAGTCCACTCTATTCTTTTCACCCCCCCATCTTACATTCTTCCCCAGTGCCACAGCTCAGAGCATGGGAAGCTGGGCCCGGATGTCATATCATACAGAGCAGGTCATAGTTGCTGCTAAGTGCTGTGCTATTGTTCAAGGTGAAAGTCACACATTACTCCAGGTGAGAACACGCACATTTCTCATAAAAGTAACACCACAGTAGCAAAGATAGCTCAGCGGTGCTGTGGCAACAAACATATAATATATGTGAAGTGAACATGTATGAACATATATGCAATGTGTACAATGCTTTGGTCAACTGATGCATCCTGCAGGTTCCATTGGGAATCACGGTTTCTATACAATGGTCCAGAACCAGTCACAGAATGCTGTGGGTGAAAGAAGACTGGGTAGGATTGCATTGTTAGGTGTGAGTAATTGCCCTAGCGTGCCTGAGTTGTCCTACATATTAGAAGGACAGTGGTCAGCCGTGTAGAATTATAAGTCCCAGTTTGGGGAAAGGTGTCCTCCAACAAGTTACTAGGCTGAAAGCAGAGAATGGTACTTTATGATGCCAAGTTTCTTCCATCCCTTATTGTTCAATGCCCAAATCTCAACCATACATAGACCATGACAACAGATGGAGAGATGGCTCAGGGGGGTCTAGGGCACCACCTGCTCTTCCAGAGAACCAGGGTTTAGTTCCCAGCACCCACATGGTGGCTCATAACCATGTGTAACTCCAGTTCTGGGGGATCAGACGCCCTCTTCTGGCCTCCATGGGCACTGCACCCATATGGTGCACATTCATACAGGCACAACACATAAAAATTTTAAAAATCGCCAAAGCACATTTTGTTCAAGTTTTAATTCTGAATCCAAATTAATGCCTCTTTGTGTAGTAAAAAATGAAGATCAATTGCTGTGCATCTATGTGTGCATGCATGCATGCATGTGTGATGTACTGAGCTATTCATACAAGAAAAAATGAGCAAGACCAACACAAAGTTTCATATATTTTCTTCAATAGCTCCGCCTTTATAGTCTAGAGTCCTTTGGAGTTGACTCTCTATACAGGAGATGTATTAAATCCATTCATTAAAGGGTGTGTCTATGCATGTTTATCTATATGGGTGCACATGTGTGTGGGTTCATGTGCAGAGGGCAGCCCAAGGCTCACGTCCAGAATCATTCTCAACTGCCCTTCTTATTCACTGGGGCAAGGTCTCTCAATCAAACACAGGCTCACCTGTATGGCTAATCTCTCTAACTAGCATGTTCGGGGGATCTCCTATTTCTGTCTTCCATGGCTGGAGTTGTCGGTCAGTCACCATGCCTGCCTGCCATCTGTCAGTCACCATGCCTGCCTGTCACTTACATGAGTTCTAGGGACCCAAACTGTGATTCTCAGGTTTGCACGGCCAGTGCATTCGCCACTGAGATACCTCTCGAGATATGCATGCATATCTTAGAAAACATTAACAGAGTCTCTCTATGATGTGCAGGCTGGCCTAGAACTCACTATGTCACCCAGAGAGAGTGGAACTGTCTTCCCTCCTCCACATCCGGAGGCCCAAGGTTACAAGAGAGCAGCAGCATCCTAGGTAAGCCAGTGAACATATCTGAACATACACAGTGAGTGGGGTCAGTAGTAGACAATACCGGGGTCTCTCTTTGTGTTTTGTTAATTAACGTGTGTGTGTGTGTGTGTGTGTATTTTCACATGGCATGGTGTTTGTGTGTGTGTAGGCCATAGAACAACTTGTAGGAGTCGGGTCTCTTTCTCTACTACATAGGTGTCAGGGATTGAACTCGGGGTAGTCTGACTTGGCAGCAAGCACCTTTATCCACTCGAGCCATTTCACTGGCCCCTGATTACTTTCTCAAAAGCCCTTATCACTTAACAGGGACAACAAATAAGCCACTATATACTGCATCACTGGGGCCAAACCGACACCCCTGTGAGGCACACACACATTCCAGGCAAGTGCTTTACCGATGTGCCTCGCTTCCAATCCAACAATTATTTCCTTTTAAACTCTCCTGCCTCTTAAAACTCTCCGCTTCCTTGGCCTCTTTGCTGAGTGGAGAAAACTTGGTTTCACCTTCTTTGATTCTCAGATGTTTTGAGTCTGGGGGTCTGCCTTGGCACCAGGAAAAAGTCATAAGTAAACACTGAGGTCACGTTGTGGTTTCTGAAACAGATTGTCGGTGGCAGATGTCTGTGGAAGATTCAGCAACGAGGAGAGGAACAGACGACCCTCGTATGAGGTGTGTCAGCTAGGACTAACATGCCCTGGCCATCTCTGTTCATCTACTCTATACCATGGATGGCCCAGAGTGAGAGGAAAGAACTCTTGACCAGAATGTTCTGATCCAAGGCAGGGAAAGCAGAGGTGTCACCTGGATTCTCGGGTTGTGTTTGGTGTACCTAGGGTCTGTGCTGGGAACCTTCACCTGCAGAGAGAATGTCAGCAGGAGAACCTGTCTCCAAGACAGCATCCGGGAGGACAGTTCTTCAGGGGTGGACGGCTTATGTACCCATTCTCCCTCCTGGGTCTGGTGTCAATCAAGAGAACATAGCCAGCTCAGCCCAGGCTGAGAAAAGAAGATGGACTGGACCCAGAGGATGACCAACAAAGCAGAAAAACAAATTGTCACACACACACACAAACACACACACACACACACACTAACACACCGTGGAAGAATTATTTCCACTCCATGGTGTGTCCTTACGACCTCTTCCACTTGCATATTTACATGCTTAGACGGTGAACAGCAGGGGCCAAGACTCCTGCAGATGCCTCTGAGACCCAGAAGAACTGCTTAAGACACAGCATGAGTCTGCCATCTCAGCATTTCCCGAGTGACAGGAGTCAGCAGTCCTCACCTGCCAGGGACTGTTACCAGCATCACAGCAGCAAAGATGGCTCTTTGGCTTAAATAGATTTTCCTGCCAAAGCTGACCTCTTAGGAAATGCCACTAGACACAGAACAGTTGATAACCAAGAAATCCAGAAGATCTCTGCTTTAAGCACACGCTATTTACCATTGTCAGTTCCAAACTCTTCACTTAACTCAGTGACTCACTTTCGTAACATTTGCTATACTATTCACAGAACACAAGCATCTATTCAATGCTAAGCATGAGGCATAGTGAATTTAAACTGTATTTGTTCTTATTTAAAAAAAAAAAAAAAGAGGGGGGCTCTCACGATGGTTGCCATAGCACTTTCTGAGGGAACAGGTTTAAATGTCCCCAAGTAGAAGAACCTTCCTGGAACTTGCTTATGTAGACCAGGCTGGCCTCCAACTCACAGAGATCCACCTGCCTCTGCCTCCCTGCCTCCCTGCCTCCCTGCCTCCCTGCCTCCCTGCCTCCCTGCCTCCCTGCCTCCCTGCCTCCCTGCCTCCCTGCCTCCCTGCCTCCCTGCCTCCCTGCCTCCCTGCCTCCCTACCTCCCTGCCTCCCTGCCTCCCTGCCTCCCTGCCTCCCTGCCTCCCTGCCTCCCTGCCTCCTGAATACTGGAACTGAAGACGTGTGTCACACACCTGGCAAAATAAAAAGTCTTCTAAGCGTGCCTCTACTCTAGTTGGAACTGGGAGGGTGGTAACTGGCTGTGGAGCTGGCATGAGAATTAAAGTTTCCAGGGTCTGTGTTTTTCATTGTGCAATAATGGGAGAAAACCCAGAGTTCCAAATCCTTCGGAGAACAGGCCTTCCTGTGACATCTCCTACCGAGTTTATCGTCAACAGTCTCCCCAGATAGGGACTGGGTCTCTTCAGTATTTCTAGGCCCATGTGCTTGAATTTGAAAACACTACATAACAGTAAGAACCCCTACAATGACAGCGGCCACAGCTCCAGACAAGCTTCCTTCATGTCTATGCTCGAGATTCCGCCACCTCTAAGACAACGCTGTATCTGGTCACCTGAGATTTCTGACGATTGGCATTCTTGCCTGTTTCCTCAATTTCTCCAGTTCCCAAGTGACTTTGTGAGGAATGTGCCCTGCGTGGGGTCCTTTCCAAGGTAGAGGGAGATGCAGAGTGGGGAGGAGACTGCATTGAATTTCTGTATCAACAACTTGGGAGTGGCACTCCTTAGCCTCAAACCAGGCCACAGGTACTCAAATCCCATCCCAGGCGATGCAGTTTCTCAGGCTGCAAGCACACCCACCTTCCCCAGTTCTGGCGGAACTCCCTATGGACAGGGCTCTAATGCTGTAAAAGTCCTTAAAAGACAACACTACAGGAAAGTCTGGGCCAGCGGAAGACTTTAGCAGAAAAAAGCTTTAAACCGTGTTTGCCAACAAGACAACCACTCATCGATCCCAGACCAAACGCTGTCTTTTCATCCACTTAAGTATGGTTTGGGTGAGGCAGAGGCAGGAGGATTTCTGAGTTCGAGGCCAGCCTGGTCTACAGAAGTGAGTTCCAGGACAGCCAGGGCTATACAGAGAAACCCTGTCTCAAAAAAAAACCAAAGTATGGTTTGGGTGTCCCTAAAGCTAACTTAGGAAACAGTGGTAAATGTGGAGCCGAGTGCTCTATATCACTTTCATCTGAAGCAGGGGACTGCATTTGGACACACTTTCCGGCTATTTCCTTGGCACACAAACTGAAAGTCCTCAGTAGACAGCAGGACAGGATTTTTTTCTAGGTTCTGATAACTGTGGTCTATTCTGGGAATGAAAGAGTGCCTGACACTCTTGGAGTATTAGGACAAACAAGTTGTTTGTTTATTTGTTTGTTTGAGACAGGGTTTCTCTGTGTAGCCCTGGCCCTGGCTGTCCTGGAACTCACTCTGTAGACCAGTCTGGCCTCGAACTCAGAAATCCGCCTGCCTCTGCCTCCTAAGTGCTGGGATTAAAGGCATGTACCATCACCGCCTGGCCAAACAAGTTAATACTTCCTTCTCTTTCTTGACTTTTTGCTGATCTGAACAGAGAGAGAGAGAGAGAGAGGAAGAGGAGAGGAGAGGAGAGGACAGGAGAGGAGAGGAGAGGAGAGGAGAGGAGAGGAGAGGAGAGGAGAGGAGAGGAGAGGAGAGAAGAGAAGAGAAGAGAAGAGAAGAGAAGAGAAGAGAAGAGAAGAGAAGAGAAGAGAAGAGAAGGAGAGGATACCACAAGCTACAATTGAATCCAGCTCAGAGTGTTGTCCAATGTTCAGAGTTGCTCAGTGTCCAGCTACAGCACAACACAAACACATACGCACAAACATACACATATACATACTCTCACATACATACATATACACACACACATACACAAACATACACATACTCTCACACACATACATATACACACAAACATACACATATACACATTCACATATACTCTCTCTCTCACATACACACACACATATATATACACATACATACATCTACACACACACACATATATATACACATACATACATCTACACACACACACAAACATCATATATACACTCATACACACACTCTCACACACATATATATACACATACACACATAAATATACATTCACACATAACACACAAACATATACACACTCACACACACTTACATAAACATATCTACACCTACATACGCACATATACAAACACACATGAACATACATGCACACATATACACATACACACAAGCTTCTAGTGTCATTCACTGTACAAGGACTCAACCTTGAAAATCAGCCCCAGACTGAAAACTGCCTCTGCCAAAGGCCTTTGAACCACTGTCTTCCCACAGATGCATTGGCCTTTTATTCTAATACCCGAAAACAAAACCTGTTGCCTTTTCTTGAGTCCCAAGGCTTCCCTCATCAAGCTATTTTAGGAACAAATGTTGGGGAGAGGGCTGATTTTGAAGTCAAGAAAAACACATTTGAATTCCACCCTGACCAATCCACAGTGTGTGGCTCTCAGCAAGTTATCCAATTATCCCCCAGCCTCAGGGTTCCATCAAAGCTGAAAGCGCCGGTGTTGGATGGTTACCAAGAAGCCTGCATGCTCCAAGCCTGCAGAGGAGTCCCTCTGAATCTGAATCTCTTCCTCTTCCCATTCTGGGGGACAGAATGAGCATCCACCCTCACTCAGGTACCCAGAGCATTTACCTTCATGTATAATATACTTCTGGCCATGCCCTGCTTCACCCCTAGGAAGCACCAAGTCCCTTATGGTGTAGGATGTAGAGAGTGCTTGCTGGAGGAGCATGGGGTTTCTGGACACCGTCAGAGGGCAGCCTTGGCTTTTACTCCAGACCCTCTAAATGAGAGCTTTGCACCCTTGGCCCATGATCCTTTGCACATTGGAAGGACATTATCATACCATATTCATAATGGCTTTCGGGGATCCTATTCTGATATCTCGATGAGTGTTCTTGGCTATTCACAATAAGAAAGGCCACAGAGAGAAAAGTCTGCCTTAATCGAGATCTTAACACTGTCTTCAACACACGGTAGTGAAATCTCCCAGGGTCACTTTAAGATGGAGTAGCAGTGGCTTCTCACATTCCTTGAGGATGGCAAAACTCCAAGGACAGACTGACCGGGGCAGCCCAGAGAAAACAAACACCCCCTCCCCCTCCCGGACCCCACGAAGGCTCTTTCTCCGTCTCTACTTTTCCGTTGGGTTGTGACACACCAAGAGGGGATTCCGGGACTGACGAAAGCGGGTTCAGATTAACTCCAGCTTTCCCTACTACCGGAGACAGACATCCCGTTCCCAAAGCCTGGTGTACCGAGGAGAGTTCCTGTTTCCACTTGGTACCAGCGTGGCGGCAGTAAAGGTGGAACCATGACCTCACCACACTGTTCTGTCAGTAGAAACCACTCAGTGCTACGAGCACCATACCTAACTCTGGGAACCAGTGAGATGTGCAAGCAAAAGCGCCTGACAGCTGGGGAGGTCGCTTCACACACACACACACACACACACACACACACACACACACACACACCCTACCACAGCTTCTCTGTCTCTTCAGAACAGAGCCAAGGGTTCCATGGGCTAAGACTTCAAGAAGCTACAAAGCTGCAGAGCATGGTGGTAACTGATCTTAATCCCAGCACTTGAAAGGCAGAGGCGGGCAGATCTCTCTGATTTTAAAGCCAGCCTGGTCTACAGCATGGAGTTCCAGGACAGCTAGGGCAATACAGTGAGGCCAGGTAAAGAGGCGGCGGAGGAGGAGGAGCAGGAAGAGGAGGAAGAGGGAGAAAGGGAGGAGTGAGGAGGAAGAAGAGAAGGAGAAGAAGGAAGGGAGAAAGGGAGGAGAAGGCAGGGAAGGAGAAAGAGGAGGAGCAGCAGCAGCAGCAGCCGCCGCTGCTGCCGCCGCCACAGAGCTGCTAACACTCAGCCTCCAGGACCAGCTGGCTCCCTTACTGGAATCACAATCATCCTAAGAGGCTGCTCTGCCAACTCTGCATGCCAGGCTAACCCTGGCCTGTGTGTCACGAACAAGCTTTATGAATGGGAACCCCGTCCCATAGGTCAGAATCGCATCTTGCCCAAGCGATTGTAAGGGCCAAGATATTTTTTAGCACTCATTATTATTTATCAGCTACTATAATTTTCTGGGCCAAGCTCTAGCCAAGACGGAAAAGCAAAGTGGAAGTGTCAAATGGTGTTGCCCCTCCCCTCAGAAGAAGCCGCCTCCCCAGTCCAGGAATCTGGGCCAGGTCTAGCTTGGAGCAATAGAATGTGACAGCGTGATGTAGGAATTCCAAAATGCAGGCCTTCAGACACCTTGCAGACACCGTTCAATGAACTGAAGGAAAGCTCCTGTCTCTGTGTGAGAGAGTCCCGGCTGCACCACTGAGGGAGGAAAGGCCACATGGGAGGGGACCCCAGTACCAAGTTCTCAGGGAAACTGCTTAGACTGTGGTTGTCCAAGAGACTCAGGCGGGAGCTAAAGGAAACCACCAGCAGAGGGCCCAGAAGTCTAACCTGCAGCACACTGAGATGTACCCAACTGACATGGGCCACCAAGTGTGGGGACCGCTTGCCATGCTTCCATAGATGGAAGATACAAACAACTATTGGCCTCCACCCTGCAAAAACAAGGGGCTGGGCACTCTGTGTCTGACGGCACCACTCGTGATCACTTCAAACACCGATTAGAATCCCTACTGTTCTCAAGGAAAGGGACGCTGCTTGGGATTTGATGTCTAGCAAGGAGAATTCGAGCCTCATGTTCCCACAACGCAGTGGCTTTGGACAATGCAGATCCAACCATCGTGTATCAGCATTTTCCTCTAGCAGGTCCAGAAGTCAGTCACCCAGGTCAAGGGCACTGAACCCAGCCAGGGAGACAGAGATGGGGAGTCTCCATAGTAAAACAAACCATCAGTGAGTCTTCAGAGAGCACCTTGCAGGGCCCACTGGAATGGCGTGGGATTAGACTGATGTAATCCCAGGTGTCCTGATCAGGCTTATAATTTGACCAAGACCAGTGATGAGTTAGGAAAAGGGAGGCTGAATGCCACGGGAAAGAAGATGGGTTTGGGAGATACTGTTGGCTGTGTTGTCTAAATTGACATTCAATTCTTGCTTCTAGCTCCTGCCATCCAACCATCAGAGCACCCCAGCTCTTAGAAGGCAACAATTTGTCTTTAGTCACATTGGCTGGACACACCCTGTGGCTTTGCCCTTGGTGTCTAGGTATTTCCTCTGTCAAAATCCACCAATGCATACTCTTTCTGGTGGGAATCCTATGAAACTGTTTCTCCCCCCCACCCCATAATCTAGACATGACCTATTTAGTGTCTGTTCCAGATTATCACTGGGGAGTTGCCTCCCACGTGTCCAGGCCCCTATAATGAGCCCTAGGGAGGCCTAGGTCCCCAAGGAGGCCAGGTATATCAGCCTCACCCAGAACTTGTTAGAAAAGCAAACAGTTGGGGTGGAGGAGATGGCTCAGGCCAATCCTGTACAATCCCAAGGACTTTAATCAAAGTGCTCTAAACCGCTGAGCCATCTCTCCAGCCCTAATGTTGCTTGTGGTTATCTCAGCTGGCTATTGGAATCCTCTTGTAATTTAAAATCAATTCTCGGGTCTCACCAAAACCATGGAGCAAGCTAGGTAGGGGAGCTGAGACAAGTAAGTGGATTCTTATAGCTCCTCAAGTTGACTAACAGACAACCCAGGCTGAGGACCAGGGCTGTGCAGTTACAAAGATTCTCTAGCAATCCATTGGCGGGTTAAGCCCTCATCAGGGTTTTTCTGGAAGTGGTCTCAAATTTGAGTGATTGATTTTATATTTGCGTATAATGAGAGCCAAGGATTTTTGGTCAAACCAGGTTCACTTGAGGCCTCTTTCAACAAAAGAATCTGGTAATTGTTAGAGCGTTGCCTCTGTAGACTACATGGGTGGGTCTGTGGCTTGAAAGGAAATCCCATGTAGACCCCACCCATGCAATGGAAGGACAAACCTGCTGACCTGTGCCTGGGAGCAGTGTGAATATCTGTGAACAGACTCTAAAGTGTTGGCCAGAACGGCGCCACAGCAAGGCCAGGCAAAGCACAGACGCAAAACACACCAGCCTCCCAGCCAGAGGGAGAACAGGGGGGTCTGGCAGTCACAGAACCAGGCAGTGATACCGCTGCTTTGTAGCCAAACATTCTGGAAAATGGTATCGAACACCGCTGGTGTTCATTCCAGCATTTGGAAGTGAATGCCTCGCAGAGCTTCATTTCTTGTTAAATCTTGGCTAGTTAATGCTGTTCTTACCATTCTCCACCAAATCCATGTTTTCTAAGACATCAGTCATTTGATTAGTTATGGCTTCCTTAGGATGACATCTATCTGCTTTGACTGGAGGGCTGAGCTAAGCCTGAGTCTGTGTAAAGATTAGGAATAGAATGCAGGAGTCCCACTGGCCATCAGACCTAAGGGGGAGCCAGGAAAGGCTTGTGGCTAGCCTGGCCTTTGTCTCTTAACCGCACAGCCAAAGGTCATCACTAGAGTGTAAGGGCAGAGAAATCGGACCCTGGTACTGGAGATGACCCCAAATCCCTCACTAAATCCATATTTCTCCATTTTGAATGTGGCAATAAAAAGCACCTGGGGATTTTGCAAATGACCAATTCTTATATACTGTGAGTGTGTGTGTATGCGCTCGCGCACGTGTATGTTCTCGAATGCATGCACACATACACTGAAACCGTTGGCTCTTAAGAAGAGTGCTGGAGTGTGTTGTGAGCATGTACAGGGTTGGGGTAAAGAAAGGGACCAACTTGAGCTCAGACCAGAGATACAGATCTTTTTTCTTTTTTTTTATTCAGTGATGGAGGCTAGAGAGGTGGTTCAGAGGTTAAGAGCACTAGCTGTTCTTCCAGAGGACCCAGGTTCAATTCCCAACACCTACCCAGTGGCTCACAACCCTCTGTAACTCCCATTTCAGGGTCTCTGACACTCTCACACAGACATACACACAGGTAAAACACCAGTGCACACGAAATAAAAGTAAATATATAAATGTAATAAGCAAAGAAATAAGTTCAGAGATTGTAGTTTTATTTTCAGCTATTGACCAGTTCTTTCCTTATGTTTAAGGTTTTAATCTAAAAACTTGATGTGTGAGGCTGGAGAGATGGCTCAGAGGTCCAGAGCACTGGCTGCTCTTCCAGAGGTCCTGAGTTCACCTGCCCCGGGAGCACCCAGATGGTGGCTCCTGACCATCTGTAATGAGGTCTGATTCCCTTTTCTGGTGCGAGGGAAGACAGAACACTCATATACAGTAAGTAAAA
This sequence comes from Mus caroli, assembly GCF_978045245.1. NCBI lineage: Eukaryota > Metazoa > Chordata > Mammalia > Rodentia > Muridae > Mus > Mus caroli. The sequence goes on from NW_028227259.1 coordinate 151,862,015, forward strand.
AAGTCTTTTTTAAAAAATGGCGTGCTTGGTTCTGCATGCCAGTCCTGTGTGGGGATACTTTCAGAAGACTAGAAGAAAGAATTTGATCTTCAGGAGCCGAAGGTGCCCAACATGGGTACTGGAACTGAACTCTGGTCTCCGGGGGAACAACTGCTCTCAGTCGTTGTTGACTCAACTGAGTCATCTCTCTAGCCCTTAATTTTCTTTTAATTGTTAACTGAGAAAACCACATGCTTATGGGGTAAGGTGTGATGTCCCACACGCATACAGCTATTGGGAACAATCTCATTAAGTAATCCCAGAGGCTCCGCGGGCAGGCAAGAACACATGAACAAACAGGAATTAAATAAAGCATACCTTACTCTAAGAGGTGTCCTCGAGAGGGCTGTGTGGTGACCCTACTCACTTATCCTCCCCAGCAACATTTCTGAAAAACTTAGACACAGGCTCTTCCCCAAAGAGGAAGGGCACAGACAGGCAGCTAACATACAAGCGGTGCAGATGAGAGCAGGAGGCTGCATACTTGGGTCCCAGGATGATGGCAGTGGCGAGGTAAAGCCCCCACTCTGTCTAGTGCTACCAGGAGGAGCTGCCCTGCTGCCCTGGGTTTCCCTGGTAGGGAGGGGGGAATTGAGAAGGGGCCAATGATCTCAGAGGTGGCCCAGCCCTAAGAAGGAGGGGCAGAGTTAGCATAGGTGAAACAGAAGGTGGAGGGACCAAATGACAGATTAAACCAGCACCATAGAGCACGGCTATTCCAAAGAGGGAACCCAAGGGCTCACAAAGGAAAATCTTATAAATATGTTCATGGACTACTAAGCAGCTATAATTTCTAAGTTTGTTTGTTTGTTTGGTTGGTTGGTTTTGGATTTTTTGATTTTTGTCTTTTTATCTTTTTGTTGTGTTGTGTTGTGTTTATAAGACAGGGTCTTTCTGTATAGGTCTGGCTGTCTTGGAACTCACTCTGTAAACCAGACTGGCCTCGAACTCACAGAGATCAGCCTGCCTCTACCTTCTGAGTGCTGAGAGCAGAGATGTGTACCATGGGGCCTTGAGGTTCTGAATGTAACGCCTTCTCCCATGAGCTTTAGCAGAAGACAATCTCATAGTTAAGGTGATGTTGGGAAGGTAGCTCAATGGTAGAGCCTTTGTTGAGCTACTGAGAGGTGCTAGATTTGATCCCCAGCACCACAAAATACTACTACTACTACTACTACAAGTGTGAGTAGATATCATGGTTTAGGAAAGATGGATGGAAGTGCTCAGTCAATGAATATCTGCATCTCCCTCCCTACTTTGTCCCTGTGGAGGAAAAGCACAGATGCAGCAGAAATGTGGACTGCTGATTGACCTTCAGGGGGTCATCCTGGGTCTGCCACTGGCCAACGTGGGAGCTGAGCAAATATCACAAAACTGCTCTCTCCACTTTCAAACCTGAGCCCCCATGGAACTCTTACAACAAATGTGTGTGAGAGAGCCAAGATTGAAGAGTCTCCCTCCCAAGGAGCCTGGCATGGAAGACAGAGGCAGGAATCAGAAATGGTCTTCAAGCATCCAGGTTTGCAAAGGCGGATGGGAAATGCCCAGAAATTCTTGACATCCCCCCCCCACATCCGGCCAGCAACAATGCAGGAAACCTCGCTCACTATCTTCAGCAGACTGAGTAGAACCATTTCCTTAATGAACACCCCCACACACCCCGACAGTGCTGCATACTAAGTCAGAGGCTTCTCTCTCCAGTTCCCTCAAATACTCCATTCCTCCCATTTCCTTCCCTTCCTTCAGTCTGGAACAAAGTCCAGCAACTTAATCATCAGGGTGCAGCATCCAAGGAACCACAGGATTCGGCCTCCACGGCAGTCCTGGAAAGTGTCTGGCAGGGGCCACGTCTTTCCTTAGGAGCCACTCTGCTCTGTTAAGCTAAATCCAACACAATATGTTTTTTTTTTTTTTAATGCTTTCAGCTGCTCGTGGTATAATATATTGTTACTTAAAATAGAGCCCACTGTGATCTTCAAATGTCCTCTTCCTCTCTACACAGTATCAAGGACATTGAAAAATGGTTCTCAGCCTGCGATGACAGCATAGCACCTGGTGTGTGCCACCAACCTACACAGCACCTAGTGTGTGCTGAGCCAAATCCTGTTCACTAGTTCCCAGCTCCTAGAATTCCCTTTTTATCCCGAGGCTCACTCGCGCACACACAATCAAAAGCATCACAGAAACCACTGTCCTGTTGGGTAGAGATCAGCCACAATTCTGTTGTGTTACACCACGTAATTTCCCTCCACGGAACCACTTTTCTGAAGGGAAGGGGGGCTAGTGTCACTATAAAGCCTTTTTCTTTTTTGGGGGTAGGGTATACATATCACTTCAAGTTCTATATTACACACATTCAAGGATTCAGAAATGTCCCCATAGTTTCGGAGAGGAAAAAAATAGGTTTAATTATTAAATAAGAGGTTTACTAGCCTTGTTGTAATCTGGAACAGTTTTAGAACATAGCTGTTTAAAAAAAAAAGAACTAAAAAAGATTAATTTTTTTAAGCAAGAAATACGGGGTGGGGGGGAGTGGGTTAAAGTGACAGATATCCTCAGTATAGGTAACGTGATTTAGCCTCTGTCATAGTTACACATTCTGCTGGGGGAAAAAAAAAAAAAAAGACCCAAGATAGTGATGCAGTGGCTGAGGCATCTGGGATGCATCCTTGATCAGTCCACCCCTGCACCCCCTGCAATGCAAAAAGAAGCCCACTAAAGACCAAGTTAATTGGTTGGTCTAGTACATTCTACCAGAGAGAAAGATGAGGTGTGACCCCGATGGCAGCAGCAGCCTAGCTCATCAGCTAGGGTGTCAAAGGGCTTAGCACCCATTAACATGCATAAGAATGGCAGGGAGCCGGGAAAACGGAAGGACCCCATCTGTTTGCTTTGTGGAATTCCTTCACTGAATTTTATAGTTGAAAAGGAGCCTTCGGAAGTCAACCATAGTTTTAGGCCAGGTGGTGGCAGCCCACACTTTTAATCCCAGCACTAAGAAGGCAGAGGCCAATCTGGTCTACAGAGTAAGTTCCAGGACAGCCCGGGCTACAGAAAGAAACTCTTGCATAGAGAAAACAAACAAACAGACAAACAGAAAAACAAAATTTCTCCACTTTTAAAAGAAAAATGCCAATTGGGGATCATTTAAAAAGAAACTATATAGCCTATTAAAGACTTTTCAACCAGAAAAAAAAATGCTGCACTAATAATTTTTTTTAATAGAAAGCCTAGTTCACAGTTTATCTGCAAGATGATTGATAAGTTGGAAAACAACATGGACCCACAAGGGACTCAAATAATAACCATTTAAAATATGCAACTTTTGGAAAAGCACAACTGTGTAAGCCTTAGAGAAAAAAAAATAGAAATCACTATGTAAAACTATATTTTAAAAAATGCATTCTATTCAATTTGGGAATAGGTATTATTATTAATTATTATTATTGAGAAAGGATTCCCTGTGTGGTTCAGCCTGACTTTAATTGGCTCCATAGCCAATGTCCACTCTTAGTTAGAACTCACCACCCTTCTGCCTTAGGCCTTGAGTTCTCAGGATACAGACAGGGCCCTCACACCTGGCTGCTACTATTTGCATAATTTTTATTTTAACTCAGAGTTACTATTGGGAATACCATATACACACACCCCAAGCCCACAATTTAAGTATTTCTAATTAGTTCTACCAAACTCTAAATGTCAGCTGCTTAAAAGAAAAGTAAGGGAGGACAGGAGAAGGGGAGAGGGAAGGAGGAAGTGAGGGGGAAGGGGAGAGAGAGAGACAGACAGACAGACAGATAGACAGAGACAGACAGACAGAGACAGAGACGGAGCCAGAGGGGATGAGAGAGAGGAGCCCGCGCAAGAGAGCACACTGGTGTGGAGCTAATCAAGGGTGTGGACTTAAGTGCGTTGTCTTAAGCCTTGAACAGGAGACTGAACTTTTGTAGAGACAGTGGTCTCGATAGCTACAGAGAGGACCGGTAATTATGGTCCTTAGGGCGTTGGTAACTAATAAATATCGAGGCTAGAACACCTGATGAGGCTCAGCGCCTGGCTAGCGGCGCAAAGCGACTCCGTACACATTCCTGAACTGCTTCAATCTGCCTCCACTGTTCGCAAACAGATAAAATTACGCTCAGCCAAAACCAACCCGCTTTAAAATTAAAAAGTAAAGAGACATGTGTCAAGCAGAAAATCCAATAAAACGCCTGTCCCCCCCCCCCTGTAACTTAAGGGTTTGCAATAATTCTTTTAAGCTAGTTTTGCCTTTATATAATAAATCAGTATTTAAACTCTCGAAGCGGTTGTATTTCCGTATAAGCAGCTCTTCAAAAACATTTGTGAAATAGGAAATACAATAACTCGTTTAATATCATTATTTTAGAACCTAACCAGCCACGTCGGATTCTGGCTTTGCCATTTTAGTCCGTTTTAATTATAAACCCCTGTCATTACTTTGAAACGAAGTACAGTCTTCCCATTTCAAAAGGCTCATTTTTACTGTCTTTTAAAACCTTGCTGCCTTTCTTTCTGGGGCCACTACTATTCTACCTCACTCTTTAGTCTCTATCTTCTTTCCCAACCACGCTGTTTTAAAGAAAGACGCTCTGGTATGCGTCTCTGCGCAAAGGGACCTCCCGCCTGCAGACCTGGAGTTAGAGTTCCCGAGGTCCCTCCAGCTTTTTGACCCTTGGACGACGACGGTCTCCACTTTAAATGCTCCTAAAATCTGTCGGTCCCTGATCGGTCCCCCCGCGCTTTTCATATCCTAGAGAACGCTGATGTAGGAGGTCGCAGACTTCACCTACTTCTTAAACCACAGCTTTCAGTCTAAATTGTCAGGTGGTTTTGTTTTGTTTTGTTTTGTTTTTTCTTCTAGATTCATAACCTAAAGGTAGGGCTTAAAATTCCAAAACTTGAAGATTGGACCCCAGGCTGCTGGGTCGCTTTGAGTCACTCACTCACTCCGACGACCTGGACCGCACACCGGCCCCTCACCGCGGAGGCCCCACCCGGGAGACGGCGCTCAGCGAACTGCGGGGAAGAAACCCTGCAGACTGTGCGTTCCCCAGCTTCCTCCGGACGGACCCAAGCGGGTACGGGAGTCAGAGCTGGCCCTTCTCTGGGCTCCATCTGCTCGCCACCGGCACGGGACCCCTCCCAATTCCGTCCTCCTCTGCTCTGGTGGAGCGAGCTCATCGCTAACGACCCCTCCTCTGTCCAGCCCCGGGCAGCCTCTCTGACATCTAGCTTGCTCCAACTAGCCCTTGAGGACTCTGCCGCAGCCTAGGAGCGGGCTCTGGATGCTGAAAGGTCCACCCGTGTGGTGATCTGCACTCCCAGAGTCTAAGGAGCGAGCGCCTACCCGGGAACCCGGTAGGGGACTAGCGGCTCCGGCTACACCCGGCAGGCAATCTGGCTCTGACCCCAGCGTGGAGCTAAGGAGAATCCAAGCAGTGATGCCAACTTCCAGCGGCGCCCACTTGGGGGGTGGGGGAGGAGAAGAGTGTCCCGAGTCGTACCCGCTGCTACAAGTGTCCCCGGCTCCCGCCGGAGCTCGCTTCCCCTGGACCACCCCGTGGCTGCCCATCCCCGCCGAACTCCAACTCGTGGTCCCTGGCGCGCCTCACCTGTAAGAAGCAGACACCCGAGCAGCGCGTAAGGCAAGACCGCGGTGTCCCAGCAGCTGACCATGGTGAGCTAGACGCGGCCTGCTGGCCCGGTGCCCGCGCTCTCCGAGGCCGACGGCGCAGCCGCCCGAGCCGGTCCCCTCCTGCTTCTGCTTGGCGCCGCAAGAGCCCTTCTCCGCGTCTGCAGCCGAGCGGGGTGGTGTGGGGGGGGATCCTCGCCGTCCCGCGTCCGCTAGCCGCTGCGCTTGAGTCCCGGAGCCCGCTCCGAGCAGCAGCCACCACCACTAGCACTACCTCCGGGGAGTGTCCGCCACCGCGCTCCGAGCCTCTCGAGGACCTCGCTGAAGCGCAGCCGAGGGCGGGGGCGATTTATAACCTTTCCCCAGCCCACTTCCTACCCCGGCACCTCCTTCCAGTGACGTCAAGGGGTCCCCCACCCCTCATCCGCCTCCCCACCTACCCTCTTCTTCCTCCCGGAGGGGCGGGGGCCGGCGAGGGCGGGTAGCCCAGGGGCCAGAGCGCGCGTGCGGTGGCGCTAGGCGCGCGGGTCCCTGGGCAGGTTCGCAGGTTCAGGGTCCTTGCTCTGTGCCCTGCTGCCACCGCCCCTCCTGCCCATCGCTCTCAGGAAATCCTTGGCCAGCTCCCTCCACCGAGCTTACTCAGCTCTGGTGACCGCCCGAAACTGAGTAGGGGACCGGTTAAGTGCACCGCCCTGCCCCCGGGGCGGGAAGTCTTATCCTAGGGAAGCTGGCCGCGCCTCCCGCGACGGTGTCCCTGGCACCGAGGAACGAGGCGCAGTCGAGCCCTCTCCCGAGCGGTCCCGCCGGTCCCTGACCCCGCCAGACTGTTGCCAGACAGCGAAGGAAGGCGCCAGAGACCCTCCGCTTAAGGCACTTGGACCCAGAGCGTCCGAGGGAACCGGACGCCTTGCCAGGCACCTTCGGAAAGAGCACGGGTCCCAAGGGAGTGAGTCTGTGTCTTTTTCGGCTTCATTAATGCATCCGCCCAAGCCATTTCCTCAACCCTCTGCTTCCTAGAAGCAAAACAAGGAATAACATGTTACCTTTTTTTAAAAAAGCCAAGGCGTGAGACACGCTCCTGCAACTTGTAAGGGCCAAGAACTTGAACTCTAGGTCTGAAACGCTGGATGGAAAACAAATCTTTTTGGTGGAAGCCGGCTAGCCAAGATGACTGACTCGAATGTTCTTGGAACAAAAAACGGGTGAAATTAACTTGAGACACTAGATCATTTACGATGACACTAATTCCACGTTGTTCCTCAATTATGCATCCATTAACTGAAAGGCTGAAGTTGTCCCGGCCGCCCCGGAGCAGCCCAGTCTTGTCCCTGTAAATACTGCAGGTTTGAAAAATAGCCTCATTGGAACCTGCCAGATACCCGTGATAAAATGGCTCCTAAATGGGACCAGAGGCTTTTCCTGAAGGACTAGACTAAACCTCCGGTAGGGAAGGTTGCGCAACCCGAGTTGCCTCATTCCTAAGAGAGTCTGGGCCACCACCCCCTGCAGCTCTACTAGGGCACCGGGAGCCTCTGAGCCAGGGCAAGCGAGATTCCTTCTCTCCTTCATGGTCTAGCAGAAGGGAAAGGCCACTGTGAGCCTCAGCTCACCTGCGGACTTCCCCAGCCGATTCTGATTTCTCTACAAGCCTCCACTAGGGTCAGTACTCCTGGCCTCTGCCTCCGGCACCTCAAATTGCTCTTCAATCAGGAATCATGCAGGATGGCCCGCACTAGGTAGTTATAATTCTCCCAGCTGAATCTCCGGCCTCAGATGGTCTTAGACACACCCACACGGTCAAACTGTCCCTGTCTCCCGTAAAAGTTCTCCTAACGCCCACGCATCTTCTACGAGGTCTGCTCAGCCCCTTTAAGCAACAGGCAGGTGTTTGGGCTGGGGAGAGCTTGCCAATTGGAAACCCATCGCCGCTGAGGCTGGAGGGGCTACGCTGAGCAGGCCGACAGAAACCAAGACACACAACGTGGAGGAGGTGTACGATTCTAGAGGGGTATGAAGCCCACCATGAGCACAGAAACACGGGCATGGCTTATTGTAGGGGAAGACCAGCGAGGGGAACTACCAACTTGGGGGAAGTGTTCCGTGTACAGTCCCCAAAGGTTTAGTTTAATGCGTTGTTTTCAAAAGGCATTTTGATGTCTTTAAATACTCAAGGAGATCCTTATGAGTTTGTTGCCAGAAATGATCCCACAATGACTTTATGGGATCACGAAGCCAGACAGGTATTTGACCGACAGCCAAAACCATCTATAACTTAAGCTGTGCATTAACAATGCTAAAATATCGCTCAATTATCTAAGATTAATGGCCTCGTAATTGAAGTAGCTAAGGTTTATATGCTGTGGTCTTCGATACGTTTCTCCAACTCTTTTGAAAAGCCCCAGACTTTTAATTTACAGCCAACAACTCCCACACCAATATTTCTTTTGTGGGTTGCATTGGTTATTATTATTAATTATTAAGAATTTTAAAATGATACAAACTGTTTCATTGGACATTTCAACTTCACTTTGATATGGACAATAAAGGGCTAAGACCCTTTCCCCAGAAGTGGTAACGGAGTTGAATAATGGGCTACAGTAGGACTCTTCGAACCAAATCAGTCATGAAAGAGGTTTTCTAGATACCACTGATGGGAAAGATCAAATTCAACACGCTAGGTATGTGTGAAAGGCTATTTGCAGTGGGTTATCTGCTTGCTTCCTGCCCACGTACAAAAGAACGTTTCATCTCCTGCTTACCTAGCAAAACCAGACACTCTCTCCTCTTATCAGCCACATTCTCTCGAAGTTTCTCTCTTGCCCCTATTCAGGAACACACTGTTGTCCAGCCAGTGACTTAAATATTCAAGACTGAGTAAGTTGGAGCATCAATAAGAGTGACAGGAGGGGAACCCAGAGCTGATCTACAGGAGGAAGAGGACGAGGAGGAGGAGGAAGAGGAGGAGGAGGAGGAGGAAGAGGAAGCAGAGTGACATTAAGCTTGGTTGTTGAAGAAAAATCCTTGTTGACACACAACACAGGACTTGTTTACACGAAGCTGATGATCTTGTCAAATCCTTATGCATTGTTGGAAGAAAAACAAGCAAACAAGCCTCCTATGACATCTTGGGACAATGAGGCAGGAGCTTGGTGAGTGCCCCAGACCCGTTGGTACCTTACAGTTTTACTGACCAGAAATGAATCAACACATTAGAACAACAAGGGAGTCTTATTTGGGCTGGAGAGATGGCTCAGCGGTTAAGAGCACTGACTGCTCTTCCAAAGGTCCTGAGTTCAAATCCCAGCAACCACATGGTGGCTCACAACCATCTGCAATGAGATCTGATGCCCTCTTCTGGGGTGTCTGAAGATGGCTAAAGTGTTTTTACAGTAATAGATGAGTTGTTGTTGTTGTTGTTGTTGTTTTTAAAGAGTCTTGTTTATTTCAACCTCCCAAGTCCTAGGGGTACGGTCCAGCAGCAGACCACGGGACACCTAATATGCACAGGGCCCCTAGATTTGGTTCCGAGCCCTGTCAGCAGAGGAGCAGAGGGGGGCCCTTCTGCTTATCCACTGAACCAGGCCCTGGACTCCCGTTCTAAGGGCTTCTTCAGTGCTCTGACAGCTTCTCAAGGACACTGGCCACCCAGAAACACAACTTCATCTCTAGGCTCTCTGTCCATGTCTCCTTGACCACTGCTTAAATGGCATGTTCTAGAAATTGCTCCCAGCTTCCCTTGGAAGATTCCATCTTCTTAACATCCCTGCAGGTGACACAGACCCAGGATGGAACAGCGTTTATAACGTTATCAGCAAGAGAATTAGAAATCCACTGAATGGCAAAATCAGAGGCTAAAATAGTTCGGCTTAGAGTCAGGGAAGCAGGCAATGACTGCTATCCTGAGAGAGCCATAGGGGGTCTCAGCCAGGAGGAAGTTCTACCAGAGACCTAGCTAAAGGTGTCCATGACTGCTCCATCCTTCCTCTCAAAGTTCAGGGTTCTGTTTTTAATCTTATAGACAGGGTCTCACTATGTAACCCTAGCTGGCCTCAAATTCACTAGGTAGACCAGGCTGGCCTAGAACTCACAGAGATCTGCCTGCCTCTGCCTCTCCAGTGTTGGGATTAAAAACATGAATGAATTAAAAACCACCATGCCTAGCTAAGATTGATTGATTACACACTCACTTATTTTTAATTAGAAAGAGAGAGAACCTGTGTTGTATGCGTCCGTTCAGGTACACACAGGAACTTAATCTCCCAAGCATGGAGAAAAGCCTATAGAAAGTTCTAGAAATGAGAAAAGAGGGCTAGACGTTCAGATGGACAGTACACTGGGTGGACAAAAGCTGAGGAAATGAGCTCCCCCCACCCCAAACATACATCATTGGCTTCTGCTTGCCCAGGACTCTCTCACTCCTGGCCCAGGTTGGCACTGCTAGTATTGATACGATCTTTGGACTTTTTCTGGGCTCTTCTTTTGAAGCCCAACTCTGGACTCCAGCTTGCTTTGTTCTGCCTGTTCCCAAGAGCCATGATAGGCCAACTGTCAACGTAAGAGCAAAGCGGCCTCTTCTGTGGACACCTTCATAGCTAGGTGTCTGGCAGAACTTCTTCCTAGCTGAGACCCCTATGGCTCTCTCAGGATAGCAATTGCCCATTGCTGTGACCCCCTAGCCCTAAGCCTGTCTCTGAGGCTCATGCCAGACCCTCATCTGCAGGCCCCCGCCACGTTCCTGCCTTCTGTCAGCACATCCGATGGCCTGCTGAACTCTCTTAGCCTCTGATTTAACCATTCAATGGATTGCTACTTCTCACCATCAGGAACCACAGGCTATTTGCTTAAGACTCATGTGCCCTGGGTGTGTAATCAATTTTTCATTTCCTTGCTTTGAAATCGTTAACTAGGGATACAGCAAAAGAGATCAGTGAGAGAGTGAATCAATGAGAGACCTGTGGAGGTTCTGCAAATGGTCGAAAGACAGCTCATTCTTTTGTGCCTCTGTTCCCAGGCATGGGTTCAGCAGGTAAGCCAGTTAAGTCATCCGGCACTGAGTCCTATTTGGAAACAATGAACTCGCAAGAGAGAACTAGACCACCAGGATATACTCAAGGCCATCTAGAAAAAGAAGAGAAAACAACAACAGCAAGAACAACAACAACTACAACAAAACTAGCCTGGTGGTCATGGCACACACCTATACTTCTAGCTCTTGGGAGGCAGAGGCAAGTGGATCTCTGAGTTCCAGGACAGCTGAGCATGGTGGTGAAACAATCCCAGCACTTGGAGAGCAGAGGTGGCAGATCTCTGTGAGTTCGAGGCCAGCCTGGTCTACAAAGTGAGTCCAACATATATATCCAGGGCTACACAGAAAAACCCTGTCTTAAAAATCAAACAAACAAACAAAGTGAAAGGGTAAAATTAAGAAGACGACCCCTAAAAGAGAGAGGAGCCCTCAGGGAACACACAGGAAGGTTTTCTGGTTACCACCCTGGTCCCTCTCAGGACTTTATCTGTCACCTCAGTGCCAGCCTTTGTCCTTTCCCCTTATGTTTTGCTCATGGATTTTCCACTTTAAGCACTTTTTTTTTTTTTTTTAAATTGAAACATGATCTTGAAGAAAATCGAGAGGATGGGCTGAGCAGGAGGCTGTCGTGTCAGCTGTCAACAGAGCCACCCCGTGACCACTTTGGGGCAGTTTGTGGGAGCTACTGTGCTTTATATTTCATTTTCCTATGCCACGTTCATAGCTCTTATGTCTAATTCCTGTCTCAGCCAACTGTTAGACTGTCTGGGTTCTGTATCATAAATGGTTCCAAAATAGATAGCGTTTGAGAGTGAATTGTCATTGCCCCTGACATGTGTGTGTGTGTGTGTGTGTGTGTGTATTTGTGTGCACATCTTCAATAGCCTTGCTTCACTTAAAACTTCTATCAGTTCAGCGTCCTACGATCCTGACTGAGCAATCAGAAAGGAAAGGCTCATGGTATACAGTCCAGGAAACATGTCTTTTATTTAGTACTCCCTAAACATGCCTGTCTTAGGGTTTTACTGCTGTGAACAGACACCATGACCAAGGCAAGCCTTATTTAAAAAAACAACATTTAATTGGGGCCGGCTTACAGGTTCAGAGGTTCAGTCCATTATCATCAAGGTGGGAGCATGGCAGCATCCAGGCAGGTATGGTGCAGGAGGAGCTGAGAGTTCTACGTTTTCATCCAAAGGCTGCTAGTGGAAGAGTGACTCCTAGGCAACTAGGGTGAGGATCTTAAGCCCATACCCACAGTGACACACCTACTCCAACCAGGTCACACCTATTCTAACAAGGTCACACCTCCAAATGGTGCCACTCCCTGGTCCAAGAATACACAAACCATCACAACAACGCCTTTCTTGAATACATACGCTATACACACTAGAAGATATAGTTGTCCTAAATGACCTTATAATAAACTCCAGGACGCCACACATAGATGAAAAGTTAGGAAGCAATCCAGGGCAATTAAAAGCAAGACACAGTTATAAGTACTAAAGGGCTTACTCGTTACCATTCTGGGAAATGGTCTTGAAGGTAGTAACAGGTTAACATCAGCAGAGAGCAAGCAAGAGACCTGGGAGCAGGGTGGGAGGAAGACTGGGAGGGAGATAGCCCTTGAAGATGGAAGTGTGGGGGCGGGTGGCAAAGTCTCAGTGGATAAGGCTGAGGGGTCTCTGGTGTGTTTTCAATGTTGTCAATGCCAACGAGGCTGAAGGAAGAGAAAAAATATAATCACTGATACACAGATCACGTAGAGGCACAGGAGATATGTGCTGGCCCTGTGTTGAGCAGGGGAGAGTGCAGGGTGGCTCTCCCAAGTGGGTCTGGGTAGGGTGTGTCCGGAGTCAATAAACCCTGAGATAGAAGAGGAGAAACGGGAGGCCCTGGGACAACTCCAGGGTTCCAAGCCACTGTGTGTGTGGTGATGGGGAAACAGGAAAAGGGACAGCTGAAAGTGACCTGCCCTGTGTCCCTGCCTAAGGTGAGGGAGAGCTTAAAAGGGATATATATGGCTCTGGTTTGACATGGTAAGGAGCCAGAACACCATCAGGTCTTTGTAATCCTTCATATACTTATTTGTATACAAGATAGACTATGGACAGACAGATAGACAGATAGACAGATACGAGACAAGATGGGTCGATACATAGAAGATGGCGATAAGGAGATAATAAAGACAAAAACAGAGAGACGGCAGGGGAGGGCTGATAGGACCACAGAGAGAAGGTGTTTGTGTTACAACTGCCTTGCTAGGGTGTTTGGATGCAGAGCATAAATGGAGAGGGCAGCTCTGGGGTCATCTCTGAGTAGGGAAGGGTAGCCAGCATCCATCTTTAGTCTTCCTTCTTCAAAAGTTCCCCAAAATCCAGACACACCCTCAGGGCAGGCCTGCTGGCCTCATCAGTGGAAGACCAGCCCTTTCCTTCCCCAGCCTCTTCCAGGCTCCTCCTGGCCCGCCTTTCCAGAGGAGCTGCAGGGGCTGTGGCCCAAGTCCAATGGAGTCCAGCTGTACTCTGCCTGTCCCCTGGACCATCCTACCACAGTCTCCAGAGCCTGCACAGCCTCACCAGCAATATGGAACCAGATCCTACAGCCTTCGACCCTGACCTGGAGGGGAAAATACAAATTTAAAGATTTTGTTGTTGTTTAGGGAAAAAAGAATCAAATTCTAACCATACAAGAATGATGCCTGAGAATGTCCCCCTCCTCTGCTTTTCCGTCATTAGTTTGGGGGATATATGGTGACTTTGTGTCTGCTGTTTCAATTAACACCTATATAAAAAGTTGACCCTTGGCATGGTGGCATGTCCCTGTGGGATGGGAGAGCCTGTGTCCTAGACCACTGAGCAGCACTGTAGGACCCCGTCTCAAAACAGATAAACAAAAGACGTCAAAAATAAACTATAAGCAAGAAAAGAAAGAGATGGTGTTTTGTATTTTCAACATTTCTTCAAGCGTTTGTCCACATAAAAGAAGAAAAATTCATCTCCAGAAAAGACTTTTCCAAACACAATATCTGAAGTGTTAAGTAGAACCACCTGTGTTGTCTTGGTAGAATTTAAAGTCCAGTGAAGGGAAGTGGCTGCTCCCACAGGGACCTAGGTCCCATTCCAGGCAGGCACATGGAGGTTCACAGCTGACTATACCTGTACTTCCAGGAAGGGTGTGTTTCCATTGCCCTCTTCTGGTTTATGTGGGTACTGCATGCACATGGTGTACAGTCACAGAGGCAGGCAACACACTGGTATACATAAAGCAATAAATAAATAAATAAATAAATAAATAAATAAATAAATAAATAAATAAATAAAACCCATCCATCCAGGTAACAGGGCTTTTGTTTTGTTCTGTTTTCTGAGACAGGGTTTCTCTGTGTAGCCCTGGCTATTCTGGAACTTACTCTGTAGACCAGGCTGGCCTCGAACTCAGAGATCTGCCTGCCTCTGCCTTCCAAGTGCTGGGATTGAAAGCGTGCACCACCACTGCCCGGCAACAGTTTATTCTTTATGTGGTATTTTCCTCTTTCTACACTAATACAATCCTCACAAGGTAATAAACAACTGAGAATTGCTTCAGAGTTACCCAAGACAAATAATGATCAAGAGAGACAGACACGTATTGACAGTGTCAAAGCTGGTTATGATACATAATCTACATACACTTTAAAAGAAAATAATTACTTCACTGTTTACTTATATGTATATGTGTGTTGTGGTTGTGGGTAGGAAAGAGCACATGTATAAGGGTGCCCACAGAGGACAGAAGACGGGTCCCTACTGGGTTACAGGCAGTTGTGAGCTGCCATGTGCTTAACTTCTAAGCCATCTCTCTAATCGTGTGCGCGCGTGTGTGTACGTGTGCATGTGCGTGTGCGCGCGCGCGCGCGTGTGTGTGTGTGTGTGTGTGTGTGTGTGTGTGGTGTGGTTCTGATGCTTTGGTTGGGAAGCTGCATGTGAACACTGTTCTCCAATTGGTTCTTGGTCAATCAATAAAGATACTAGCAGCCAATGGCTGGGTGGAAGAGGTGGGACTTCCAGGTTCAGGAGGGATGGAGGAGGGAAGGGAGGAGGAGGAGGAGGGGGAGGAGGAGGAGGGGGAGGAGGAGGAGGAGAGGGAGGAGGAGGTGATGCAGGAGGAGAAGGAGGAGGAAGAAAAGGATTCCCCTTGCTTTCAAAGAGAGAGAAAGCCACCAGCCATGTGAGATCTCAGGTGGAGTGGCCATTGGCTGTTTCCCCAACTGGGCCTGGGGTATTAGGCAGGAGATTAGAAACACAACTAAGCTGAGGGCAGATTCAGTGATGTTGATCAGGGAGTGAAGGTAAGGGCACATTAGCAGTGGGAGGGTTAGAAGTACCCAACCATTGAGCTAAACACATATTAAAAATTAGCTCGTGTGTATGTGTCTTTCATCCACGGATCCAAGGGAACTTGGGCAGGGGCTGGTAGCACGGTCTGCCCAGAGCTTAAAGCGGGGTAGTAGAAACTACATGCTGTGTGTGTGTGTGTGTGTGTGTGTGTGTGTGTGTGTGTGTGTGTGTGTCAGTGTGTGCACTCTGAGGAATGGAACCCGTGCTAGGAAAGCACTCTAGCACTGAGCTATGCCCCAGCTGCTATTCTCTGAAACTGAAAATCCAGACTGTTGACTCAAAGGAAATCTTTTTTTTTTTTTTTTTGTGTGTGTTTCTTTTTTTTTTTTTTTGATTTTTAATATTTTTATTACATATTTTCCTCAATTACATTTCCAATGCTATCCCAAAAGTCCCCCATAGCGCCCCCCACTTCCCTACCCACCCATTCCCATTCTTTTGGCCCTGGCATTCCCCTATATTGGGGCATATAAAGTTTGCAAGTCCAATGGGCCTCTCTTTCCATTGATGGCCGACTAGGCCATCTTTCGATACATATGCAGCTAGAGACAAGAGCTCCGGGGTTCTGGTTAGTACATCATGTTGTTCCAACAATAGGGTTGCAGCATCTGAAACTGAGCTCAGAAAGGCAGAACCCTGCTTCCCATGCATTCCAGGATCAGAAATGTAAAAGAGGTATGTGTGCGTGCACGTGTGTGTGTGTGTGTGTGTGTTTACTCGTGTGAGTGAGGGTGGGGCAGGGGACACTTGGTAAATTTTTCAAAAGAAAGGACAGGGTTGGTGGGAAGAGACTCAGCCTGATGACCTGAGTTCAGTCTTCTGGACCACATAGGATATGGAGAGGATGGCCTCCTGACTCACAGGCTGTTACACACAGACACAGACACACACAGACATACACACACACACAAATAAATGTAATACAATGTCTTACTAAAAGCAAAAGTATTGTATGATAAGAAAAGCACATATTTTTGAAATCCCCTTTCTCCTCTGTTATATTTCAAAGGTATAGGTAGGATACAAGTCAGGGTGAGATATACTTGGCTGTCATCCCACTTAGGAGGTGGAGGCGGCAGGATTAGGAGTTCAAGGACCTCCCTGGCTACATGGTAGTTTGAAGCCCATCTATGCTATATAAGACCCTGCTCGGGCCAGGCAGTGGTGGTGCACGCCTTTAATCCCAGCACTTGGGAGGCAGAGGCAGAGGCAGGCAGATTTCTGAGTTCGAGGCCAACTTGGTCTACAGAGTGAATTCCAGGACAGCCACGGTGACACAGAGAAACCCTGTCTCGAAAAACAAACAAACAAACAAAACCCCGCTCACCAAACAAACAAACATACAAAAATTGTAGGTGAGAAATTGGCCATAACCTGCCCTGCAGTCTCTGGATTTGTGAGGCTTAGACAGAGGGATTATTTAAGCCATCACATCACACACACACACACACACACACACACACACACACACACATTTAAATAAAGAAAATGCAGTTTATTATAAAAGAGAAAGACTCATGTTTCATTATCTAATAACATTATTTTATTTATTTATTTATTTATTTATTTATTTATTTATTTATTTCTCTATATAGACCAGGCTGTCCTGGAACTCACAGAGATCCACCTGCGTCTGCCTCCCAAGTGCTGGTATTAAAGGCATGCGCCACAACTGGCCAGCTGTTTCTTTTCTAATCACAGGGCCAGTGTGAGAGGACCTCCTTGTGAAAGGAAGGCAGGCCTCTGTACAGATCAGCTCCAGGCTCACTCAGGTCAAGACTGTCACCTTGGGACTCTGGGCACTGTGTATCCAAGAGATTCTCTAGTAAAGTGAGTACTTACATAACTCAAAGAGCTAGCTTTGGGGCCAGAGAGATGGCTCATTGTTTAAGAGCACTACCAAAGGACCCCAGTTCAATTCCCAGCACCCACACAGCAGCTCACAGCTGTCTACAACTCCAGTAGCCCGCCACACATAGACTAGTTAGGTAGTCAGTCGGCCAGCTAGCTGTGTTGTCCCTGACGGTATGCAGAAAGAATGTAGACCCCCCTCAGGCTAGAGAAGGATCTGAAGGGAGTAATTCAGATCCACGAGACTGAAGACTGGGATTGGTCGGATTCAAACTGTTTTCAGGTGACATGTAACGATGACTAAGATTAGTCGGACAAGATAGTGCCTGGAGAGCCATTCGTCTGCCTCTGAGGACAGGCTATGGAGATCCTCAAATTATTCCCCATCTCAGCCTTTTAATTGTGATTAAGCTGAAACATTATTGTCTCGAAGGCTCTATGAGTCATAATATAAATAATCATGTGATAAAGGCTCTATGAGTCATAATATAAATAAGCCATGTGATGTAGAGGAGAGTACCAGGCATACTGCAGCCAGCAGTGACATCTCTATGGACCAAACCCCTCAGGGCAGAGTCCTCTGTGGTGGGAACTGAAGCAGGACAAGTCTTCTTAGTGCAGTGTAGCCCACCTGTCACACCGATGCTCTCTGTGGCTGCAACTTGAGAATCCTGCTTTGAAAAGCAGACGTCTTTTCAAACGCATTTTGATATCAAAAGATATTCGAGAGGGGCTGGAGGGATGGCTCAGTGGGTAAAGTACTTGTTATACAAGCATGGGGATTAAGTGTGGGTTCCCAGCACTGATGTAAAAGCACCTGGGTACAAGCATACACCTGTAACCCCAGGTAGCAGGCAGATGCTCAGGGCTTGCTAGTCAGCCCTCTGGTTCAGTGTGAGACTGACTAATGAAAAGAAGGAGATAGGATTGAGGAATACAGCCTCTGGCTTCTGCATATGCCCCAAGCACACCAGAATAAATGCCTGTAAGCACACACACACATGCTTAATGTCAAGGAGTTGGGCATACAGTACTTGAGAGGCTGAGGCAGGAGGGTTGCTGTGACTGTGGAGTGAGGCCTTGTCTCAAAAACCTAAAGGAAAGACAACAAACATGAATGAAGACAGTACTCAACAGCACCCTGACGGTATGCTTTAGTAGGTAAAGACAGAGATCCCAGGATAAGATTTGCCCTCTCTCACATGCAGATAAGTGGCGTAGTATCTGAAAACCAGATTCCCCATCTCTGGCTACTCTGCAATGCCCCACAGCCTGGGCATAGTGTGGATCACCTGAAGTCCCACCACAGAGGGTTGTTATGAACCCCTCAAACCACCGCAGCCCCTGACATTCATAGGCACAGTGCTGAGCAGACACTGTTTTAAAGTCTCATCTTGGAAAATGTTCACTAGGAAGACCCAGACATGTACTGTAAACCAAATAGATGCTATCAAGAAGCTACGGTGGCTTCCAGTTAGCACACACATACAGGTCTCCCAATTAGGGCCCATGATGCATTTGGCAAACATAGGCGTGCCAGCAATGAGTTACTTATCATCTAAGATCTTTTTAAAAATCCAGTAGCAAATGTTCCTAGTCTCTGTGTCGGTCAGGCCTGTCACCCAGGAGTTGAGGGTAATGGGCAGGCGATGCTAAGCTTTTACTCTGTTTCAAACATCACGTCAATTGTTTCTTAAACCAGAACACCGACTTGGTATAAAGTGACAGTAACTGAATGTGACAGAAAAATCTGGGCATAAAATCATTGTTCACCTGTCCGGGATTGTGACAACAGAGGGTCACATCATGAGCTGTGAGGGTCTGCAAATCCACCACAGCTCAGGAAACTCAGTTGAGTGGACATAGATGAGGGGTCAATAACAGTTGATTGGCCATGGATTCTGGGTCAATTACATGAGAACTATAAGCCTCTAAACTCTCACCCAAGGCTGCCATAACTTTTATTCCATATCTTAAAAAAAAAAAAGCCCAAAACCCCAAAGGTGTGTGTATACATACATGTGTGTATTGTGTGTGTGTGTATATATATATATGTGTGTGTATATATGTATATATATATTTATGTATATGAGTGTTTATCTGCATGTATGTATGCACCATATACATGCAGTACCCAAAGGAGCCAGAAGGGAACATCAAATCCCCTGGAACTGGAGTCACAGATGGTTGTGAGTTACCAGGTGGGTGCTGGGAACTGAACCCAGGTCCTCTGCAAAAGTGATCAGTGCTCTTAACTGCTGAGCCATCTCTCTGGGCTCTCCTATTCTTTCTTTCCTTTCTTCTTTCTTCTTTCTTCTTTCTTCTTTCTTCTTTCTTCTTTCTTCTTTCTTCTTTCTTTCTTCTTTCTTCCTTCTTCTTCTTCTTCTTCTTCTTCTTCTTCTTCTTCTTCTTCTTCTTCTTCTTCTTCTTCTTCTTCTTCTTCTCTCTCCCTCTCTCTCCCTCCCTCCCTCCCTCCCTCCCTCCCTCCCTCCCTTCCTTTTTTCTTTTCTTTTTTGAGCTAGGGTTTCTCTGTGTAGCTCTGGCTATCCTGGAATCTGCTTTGTAGACAGGCTGGACTCAAACTCAGAGATCTTCCAGCCTCTGCCTCCCCAGTGCTGGGAGTAAAGGCATGTGCCACCACCACTGCCCTATTCTTTTTTTTAAAAGAAGGCTTCTATAAGTACATATCCATGGGCCTCCACACACACACAAGCTGCATCTGATCCTGGTGGGTTCAAATGACTTATCCTGTCCAAACTTTAGTTCACTCCTATTAAAAACAGGCGTAAACAAGACCGAGTCTGTCAGCTTTCCATTGCTATAACAAAATACCCAAGAGATCAAATGTATAAAGAGGAAAGGTTTATTTTGGCTTGCAGTCTGTGGTATCACAGTTATGTCATGGTGGAACGGTGTGGCAGAGGAAACAAAATAGAACCAGGTGTGGAGATATGGCTCAATGGTGGAGCGTTCACCTGGTGTGTGGGCTACCCTGAGCCCCAATCTCTGACTCAGCAGTATAATAATATGGTATCACTGGAGGAAATATATGAGATGATATACTTAAAATAGTGCAATGGTTGATTCAGAGCAAGTACTCATTAAATGGAAACTACTGTCATAGTTAGGGTTTCCATCCCTGTGAAGAGACACCATGACCACAGCAACTCTTTAAGTCTTTTTTTTTTTTTTTAAGATTTATTTATTTATTATTATATGTAAGTACACTGTCTTCAGACACACCAGAAGAGGGCGTCAGATGGTTGTGAGCCACCATGTGGTTGCTGGGATTTGAACTCTGGACCTTCGGAAGAGCAGTTGGGTGCTCTTACGCCGCACTGAGCCATCTCACCAGCTCCCACAGCAGCTCTTATAAAGGAAAACATTTAACTGGGACTGGCTTACAGTTCAGAGGTTTAGATGATCACCTGGTGGGAAACTTGGCAGGATACAGGAAGACAAGACGCTGGAGGAGCTGAGAGTTCTACATTCAGATCAGCAGGCAGCAGGAAGACAGACTGAACCATTAGGCCTGGCTTGAGCTTCTGAGCCCTCAAACCCCTCCCCCAGTGACACACTTCCTCCAACAAGGCCACATCTCCTTATAATGCTACTCCCTACGGGTCTATGGGGTGGGGGTGGGGGGTTGGGGAGGCATTTTTATCCAAACCATTGCAATTTACTCTTTGTTTGTTTATGTGACAGGGTCTCACTATGTAACCCTGGCCTGAAACTAACTCTGTAGACCAGGTTGGCCTCCAGTTCACAGAGATCTCCTGCTTCTGCCTCCTGAGTGCTGGATTTAAAGTGGTGTGCCACCATGCCTGGCTTGAAACATGTTATTTAAATGTTAATTATCACTCTATCATTACTGAATATGTTGTTTCTGTGTGTTTCAATGTCTGTATATGCCTAAGGATCCTTGTTTGGAAGATTTGGGACCTGAGAGAAAGTGACTTTCCTCCCTCCTCCCTCCTCCCTCCTCCCTCCTCCCTCCTCTCCCAGCTCTGGCTGTCCTGAAACTCAATCAGTAGACCAGGCTGGCCTCAAACTCAGATCTACCTACTTCTGCCTCCCAAGTGCTGGGGCTAAAGGCATAAGCCACCACTGCTAGGAACATTTGTGTAGTTTAAAGCCATTCAGTTTATTGGATTTTTGTCAACAGAATCTTTACTTTTTATTTTGAAACAGAGGCTTGCTAAATTGCTAGACTGGCTTTGAATTTATTTTGTAGCCTCTGTAGGCCTTGGATTTACAATCATGTTTCAGCCTCTGGGGTACCTGGAATCACAGGCCTGCAACGCCTGACTTTGTTTTGCTGGGCTTCAGTTTTAGGTTGGTAGTTGCTTAACTGGGTGGTGTAAATGGGGTGATTCCAACCCACATAGACACCAAAAGCAAGCTTTAATGTCAACTGTACCCTCCATGCTGCTCCAGCGATGTGAGAGGTGTGTCAGCCTGCTGGGGGTGACGAGGGTGCTGCTTGCATGTCGGGAGGGAACACGTCATCACTCTTCACTTGGTCTTAGTCAAAAAAAAAGGAGGCAACGTCCTACCAACCTAATGCTGCCCCCCCTCCCTCAAACTAAAGTTGGGTAGAGCCTGGTGGTGCAGGTCTGGGGGGTCGGGGAGAGCTGAGGCAGAAGGACTGTGAATTCAAGGCCTGCAGAGCCTACAGAGGTCAAAGGCTAGCCCAGGTAATTTAGCAAGACCTTGTTTCAGAATAAAAGCAAAGAGGGTGTGGATGTAGCTCTGGTAGAGCATTTGCCTGGCATATTTGAGGTTCAGTCCCTAGTAATGCCCAAATAATGAGGAGGAAGAAGAAGGGGAAGAGGGAGAGGAGGAGGAGGGAGAGGAAGAGGAGGAGGAAGAGGAGGAAGAGGAGGAGGAGAAGCAGGAAGGGGGAAATCCAGTAAAGTTTTTTTAATCTTCCTTTTTAAGTTTACTTTCAGTTTCTTTTCTTTCTCTGTTTCCTTCTCTCTCTCTCTCTCTCTCTCTCTCTCTCTTTCTCTCTCTCTCTCTCTGTTTCTTTGTTTCTTTCTTTCTGTTTTATCTTTTTTATTTAAAAAAAAAGTATTTATTTTATGTGCATTGGTGTTTTGCCTGCATGCATGTCTGAGTGAGGGTTGTTAGGTCCTCTAGAATTGAGGTTACAGACAGTTGGGAGCTGCCACGTGGGTGATTGGTATTGAACCCAGGTCCTTTGGAAGAACAGCCAGTGCTTTTAACCACTGAGCCATCTCTCCACTATTTTTAAAGTTAAAATAGTTATTAATATGACCTGGAGAGATGGCTTGGGTGGTTTTGAGCACTAATTGCTTTTCCAGAGGGCCAGAGTTCAATTCCCAGCACCAACATGGCAGCTTATAATTATCTGCAACTCCAGTTTCAGGGAATCTGACACCCTTGCATACGTGCGCGCGCGCACACACACACACACAGGTAAAACACCAATGCACATTTTAAAAAAAGAGTTGGCTGGGTGATGGTGGCAGTCCATGCCTTTAATCCCAGCACTTAGGAGTCAGAGGTAGGCAGATGGACAGCCTGGGTTACATACTGAGACTGTCTCAAAAAAAAAAAGCTATTAATGCTGTAAGTATGCATGATATATGTGTGTGTGGAAATCAGAGAACAACTCTGAAAAAAATTCTCCCCTGCTTTTATGTGAGTTCCAGGGATAGAATTCTGTTCCGCAGCCTTACCTATTGAGCCATCTCTCCAGCCGCTGCTTCTTTTTAACGATCCACAACAGTCCAAGGCCTAAGCATTTAGTTAAGCATTTCCTAGTATTTGTCGAAGAAGCTCCACTCAGTATTTCTATGGAATGATTAAAAGTTATACATTTTCATGATCTGTTTTAAAAACAAAACAAAACAACCAAACATGAAGCCCTGCAAGACACCAGGGAAGTTGCGCATCTGAAAAGAGGAAGCCATTAGCCTCCAAGTCATGAGTAACCCAGCAGCTAAGAGCGCACCATCCATCTCAGAGTCTCAGACAAGCTTTCCCTCTTTGCAGGCTGCACGCACTGACTGGGACTCGTCATCATTTCCAAACGAATTCCTCCAAACCCGGTGACATTAGTGACCGTCCCCTTCTCTCACATCTTAGGAGTCCTCCTCCAACCCATTTCTTTCTATTTCTAATTGACAAATGAAATCAGTATGTGTTTATGGCAGACTTGGTATTGTGAAATATGTTTCACAATAGGAGACCTGGCTGGCCCCTGGTATCCGGAGCTGGAATATCATTTCTTGGGGCAGAGAGCACTTGCTGCTTACTCAGACCTTGGGGTAGGACAATCCTTGGACGTCATGGTAACTATTGTTATCATAAATTATTATTATTATTATTTACCACACTTAGACCATATAGTCCCCAAATAAAGGACGCAAAACCTTTTAGGTTTATAATAAGCCTTATAGCATTAGGCAGATGTGGGGCAGTGGACTGCACCACCAGACAGGGGAACTGGTAAGGTTGCAGCAAAGTTCAGAGCCCAATAAAACTCATGACTGCAAAGGGTGGGGCTTTGAACTAGCTCCCTGGAGCATTTGACCACAACACCCCATTAAGAGGACCATGACAACCAGTCAGGTAGCATAGAGCCTAGAGTTCTCCATGCTAATGAGGCATCTAGATAGGCCCCATAGGCTAAAGCCAATGAGCTTCCCTTCCTGGGCACCCCTTCCTGCAAAAGGGATTTAACCTCTGGTTCACCCTGAGTCAGTCATATGTATCCTCACCAGCCATGAACAAAGCAGTTTAGACAAGCAAGGACTGTTTCCTTCATCAAGGACCGTCATGGGGGAGGCCTTGGTCATACAGAGCCGTGCCTAAGTCCCCTATAGAGGGTTTCTCTTCTAGCCCCTCCACGATCCTGGCATGCACTCTTAATTAAACCTGATTCTCACCCCCAACCCACCCCTACCCCGAGTCATCTCAGGCCTGTGGGGCCCCTGTTCTCAACTCCTCAAAGTTCCCAGTGGCATCTGGGTTCCCAGGAGTTTAAGAACCACATCTACGTCCCAGTCTCTGCTGCTTCTCACCTGGAGAAACACGGGATGGGACCCTTATCTTAGACTGCGTTCCACCTCCCCTAAGCGTGCATAGGAGGCTGGCACCCCAGTGGCACGGAAGAAACGCAGCTTAGCACCCCTGCGGTTTGCCCCCGAGTGGCATGTAATCAGCATTCTGACACCCTAGCAAGTAGGCAAAATGCAGACCCACAGGCAGGTATCAACCCTCTGTGCTATCTTGTCATCTTCCCTGTCAATATTCCCGAGATGTCACTTGCCATGTTCTGCTTGGGCCACTCCTACTTCAACAGGCCAGCCCTCATTAGCACGCATTCACAATCCACCTACCCCATGGTGCCCTCCTCCTCTTCCTCTTCCTCTTCCTCTTCCTCTTCCTCGCCCTCTTCCTCCTCCTCCTCCTCCTCCCCCTCCCCCTCCCCCTCCTCCGCCTCCTCTTCCTCTTCTTCCTACTCGTCTTGGTCCCTGACTCAGCCCCCAGGTCCTGGACACAAAGCCCCGCCTACCTCTCTTCTGTCCAGTTACACACTGTAGGCATCTTCATTAGCCAATCACAGATAACTTGGGCGGCAGGGTTTCTACAACACAAGCTGGTATATGTGAGGGTCTGCTCCTCTTGGAGCAACCAGACCTCCGGGTACAGAATTTAGCATCTAAATACAAGCAGCACCAGGCCAGTCCCTTATACTCGGAACCGCCACAATAGCTCTGAGTGGTTCTTGCACGCCAACTGCAGCCCAAAACGATTAGGGGAGATTTGATGTTTAAGGTGCCAGAGAGCCAGGCAGGGCGGTGCACCCTGTAATCCTGTATTTGGTAGGATGAGGCAAGAGAATTATAAAGTGAGGCTAGCCTGAGCTACATAGTAAGAGTCGATCTAAAATGAACCAACAAGCAAAAAACAACCAACCAAACAAACAAACAAACCAACCTGGGGAAGGAATGGTATAATTCATAGGTTCTTGTCAGAAGATGCCATTCATATAGCCTGTGTATATACTTGAACTGGAGAAAAATTTCCAACTGTTCTCCTGGGTTGCCTGTATGAGAAAACAGGCTGTGTAAGCAGTATCCCTTCGTGCTCTCTGATTTCATTCCTGCCTCCCAGTTCCTCACTTCAGTCCCTGCCCTGACTACTGACTTCCTTTGACGATGAACTAGAGTGTAGAAATGAAAAACCAAACAAACCCTTTCCTCCCAAAGCTGCTTTTGGGTATGGTGTTTTTCACAGGGGCAGAAAGCCAGCTGGGACAGAGGCCAAGGTGTAAATGTCTTCTTTATCGGTAAAGAAAACAACCGCATGAGTGTCGCCTCCGATTCCGACCAGCAGAAAAGAGCGACGACACCGCGTTCTTCTCAAAGCAGTTTATTCAGGAACCTGTCGACATGCATGCAGGAATCTCTCTCTCTCACAGGAATCTCCCTGCCCCCAATCGCAATCCCTTATATAACCCCTCAACCACGCCCCATCAGCCCAGTCCACGTAACAGCAGTCCATTGACCAGAATCATCACTCGTCATATGGTCCGATCTTGCATCATGGTGCACCTGCGCAGTTCACCCAGTGGACGTGGCTTAATCAGGGTGTATGAGGAAGTCAGGTACAAGTCATGAGACTTGGCTGCAGTCCTGGGCGCCATCTTGGGACTGCTGCCACACCCGCTCCTCACATATGAGAGCGCTGAGGCTTACGGGTGCTCTTTCACCCTTGGGAGGTGCCATGGAGTGTGTGACACCCCCCTCCCCCAATGCACAGCCTAGAACCCTAATCTGAGTGAGACCATATTTATAAATCAAGCATGTAGAAGGTGATCAGGTCATGAGGGTGAAGCCTCAAACAACAAGATTAGTGATGTCAGAAGAAGCCAGAATGGATGCCCTTACCCAAACCAAACTATGCCTGCACTCTGACCCCAAACCTGTAGCTTGCAGAAGTGTGAGGAATGAAGGGTTATTGTTTTAGCTACCCAGTGGACAGTGACTCAGAAGGGAGGGGAACAGAGGAGGAAGACAGAGACAGAGAGAAGAAAGGTGGTGTTGTGTTTGTTCGCTGGGCTGGTGATTGAGCCCACAGCCTCCCACATCCTAAACAAATGTTCGTTCACGGAGCTAAATCGCCAGCATGATGTGTGTCAGTGAGAAGAGGCTCCATCTCTGCAGGTCAATGGAAGTCTTCTGTTATTATGGGCCAAGACTTAGTTATGGGAAGAGACTGTGGGAGAGGAGGGTGCGGAGAGGAAACAGAAAGGTTTGGGGGAAGGTGGAAAGGTATGTCCAACTTGAGCGTATGCATAGGACAGTTTGGGAGGTTGATGATGATGAAGATCCCTGTGGAGCTTGCCTAATTGTAAAACTCACACTGGCCTCAAACATGCAATCCTCCTGCCTCAGCTTCCTGGGTGCTGGGGATAAAACCCAGTAAGGCAAGCACTCCCGCCACATTCCCAGCATCCTATGTATGTGTGCTCTTAATCTTTCACTCAACTAAATCGTAGCTAAATCAAGTTTCAAGTGGCTTTTAGATTCTAAGACACCATGTAGAACCTTTTAGAAATGAAAATTCACGGTGCTGGAGAGGCGGCTTAGTGGTTAGGAGCACACGGTGCTCTGGCAGCAAATCTGAGGTAAGTTACCAGTTCCCGGGGGTGGATGGTTCATACCCACCTATCACTCTGACCTCCCTAGGCACTGAACTCACAAGTACATACCCAGACTCATAGACAGAGAATTTTAAAAAGAGAGAGAGAGAAAGAAATGAAAGTGTATTATATTAAGTATTGCCAACAGGTCAATGTATTGGTTTCTAACATTCGGGTATAAGGTCTTATTTTATTTATTTACATTTATGATTATCCTTATGTCTGTCATAGTGCATGTGCGGAGGTCAGAGGACAACTTTGTGGAGTTGGTTTTTCTCCTCCATTTATAGTTTCAGGGGATTGAACTCAGGTCTCCAGCTGTGTGTGGCTTGGGTATCGTTTTCCACTGAACCATCTTGTCAGTCCCAGATTTAAGCCTTTTGAGTACAGACTTCATGAAAGCGTTCCTGTGTTAAGAATTTCATCTGGAGCCAGGGACCGTGAGGTACTAATGCAATCTCCGTACACTGGAGACTGAGGCAGGAGGAAGAACCGCTAGTTCTAGGGCAGCCTTGCTTCTATACCAAGATATTACAAATCTGCCTTAAAAGGCAGAAGCTCAAGGCTGGAGAGATGGCTCAGCGGTTAAGAGCACTGGCTGCTCTTCCAGAGGTCCTGAGTTCAATTCCAAGCAACCACATGGTGGCTCACAACCATCTGTAATGGGATCCGATGCCCTCTTCTGGTGTGTCTGAAGAGAGTGTATATATATATATATATATATATATATATATATATATACACACACATATATATATATATTCTTTCAAAAACAAAACAAAAAGCAGGACTTCAAACCAAAAACCTACAGTCTCATGTTTTATATGCATAATTTATTTGCTATCCTCTTGGACTTACCAGGTTTTGTGGAAGAATTTGGGCATTTAAATGGGGCTGGTAAGATGGGCCAGCAGATAAAGCCTGAGGAGCTTAGGTTTTTGGGTTGTTTTTCCAGATTTATTTATTTTATGTATATGAGCACTCTGTCTGCATGTCAGAAGAGGGCATCAGATCCCATTGTAGATGGTTGTGAGCCACCATGTGGTTGCTGGGAATTGAACTCAGGACCTCTGGAAGAGCAGCCAGTGCTCTTAACCATTGAGTCATTTCTCCTGCCCCAGGAACTTAGTTCTTAACAGAGAGAAACGACCCCACAAAGCTGTCCTCTGGCTTCCTTTTGTGTATCATGACACCTCACATACACACAGTGATAAGAAACACAATTTTAAAAATTAAATAAAAATCCAAGATGGATAGCTCAGTGGGAGAGTGCTTGCCTGGCTAGCACACAGCCCTGGATTTGGTCTCCATAACTGCAAAAGTAAAGAAATAAAAATAAATCAATTAAATATTTCAATCAAATGTGCTCACCGGGTTCAAACGTGTCAGTTAAATTGTGAACAGGGTCCATAGAATGAAACCAAGCTATGTGAACCTGCAAGGCCATCTCACATTTTGTGTCCTGTGACTCATGTCAATATTTTTTTAAGACATTCATAATAAATACGATCCTTTCATTTTATTTTCACTTAGACTTATCTCCTTTTGGAAAGGTTTGAGCGTGTCTTGGCATCAGAGGCTGAGAGTAAGCTTCAACTGAAGAAGAAAGCCCCAGCATCTGAGCAGAGTCGTGGCCGGGGGAAGCCCCTATTGAGGATGCTCGGGCTGCAGAGGCGTCCACAGGAGACCGCAATCATTGGCGCAAGCCCTGGAAACTCATCAACAATGAGAACAGGAACTTGAGCTGAAGGATTTGTGACAACGTGGGCAGAACAGGACAGTGAGAATTTGGGTGGACAGATTTCATAAGAAACTATTAAGCAAGAGGTGTCTGAGTAAGCTGGCAACCCAGCCCCAGAAACAGAAACAGACCTGGCGACCGTCCTAGGAGGCAGGCTGGAGGCAGGGAGTCAGCTGGATCCAAATCGGGAACAGAGCAGGGGAGGGGAGGCGAGCAGAGCCCAGAAGACCCCACGGTCCACATTTTGTCGTCAAGTCTTGGAGTTAACTGACCTAGTTCATTTACACTTACTTCTGACTGGAGGCAAGGAATAGCTTTGCTGATGGTTGCAAGGGGGCAAGAAGAAAATAATTGACCAATTACTCACCTAAGTGAGCCAAGCAGGCACTAAAAGGCAAAATGCCATTCAACCACTCAACATCCAGTCTGCTGCAGGGAACAACACAAGCTGAAAGTTTTCACTGATACCCCAGGAAAACACGGAGCCCCTGGCTTGCTCTATTGAAATCCTGGTTAATGCTTTTGTGAGCGAGAAGACTGTGGGAAGCAGCCTGCAAACAGCTATCATGGGAAGCAGAGATGCTCGGAGGGAGTAGCAACATGTGGAGACTTGGGAGATGGGGCTACCAGGTACAGATGAAGAACCATGGTGGATTCGAACCTTCCCTTGTTCATGCCTAGCTCTTCCCGGGTCTTTTCTAAGGTTCCTTTTCCTGTTAATTCGTACCTAGTTCAAGGCAAACAGTTAAGGGTTGAGGAGGGGGAATGCTCACTCTTTATAGGCTTGGGGGAGCAACCTGCTCTGTGCGATAATTATTTGTCTAGGGCAGATATTTGCAAACCTCTGCTGAGCATCGGGACCTGAAATAGAAGACACCTGCAGTAGCTGCCACTTCTCCACACGCCTTACACACCACAGAATGTCACTGGCGCTCTGCACCTGAGTTTCAATTAATGGGCTGAATGGATGACCTTTGACCTTTGGAATTTTATTTTATTTTATTTTTTGCCTTGTTGCCAGTTTACTCATGTTTATCTCCATCAGACCCTACATACAAGGTGTTCCTTTAAGGATCATTTTCTTGTTGTGTTATATAAACCTTTAATTGAGGGGCTGGAGAGATGGCTCCACAGTTAAAAAGAGCTTGCTGTTCTTGCGGAAGACCCAGGTTCAGTTCCCAGCATCCACATGGCAGCTCTGAACTGTCTGTAACTCCAGTTCCAGGGCACCAGGCACACATGTGGTACATCATACATACATACATCAGGACAACACTGATGTGACATACATCAGGAAAACACTCATACATATAAAAAAAATACTTAAAACAAACTAACTAGTCATAAATGCTTCAACAGGTTGGGTGCAGAATGGCACACTATGTCTACAAGCCAGTATGACTCTTAATTCTTAGGGGTAGCAAGGGATTTTTCTTTTTCTTAAAATTAATATATTTTAGTTATTTACATCCTAAATGTTGCCCCCCCTTTCTAAAGTGCTGGGGTGGGGGCACTTTTCAAAGAGAAAGGATTCTTCAAAGAAGGCAAACGCTGCACCAAAGGCTTCTGCCCACTCCGGTACCCTAAGCCGCGCTGCTCTGGTTCCCGTGGGGAGGAGATAAACCTTGGTTGCTATGACAAGTTTTCCAAGTGCGTCCCTACAGACCAACTTCTTTTCCCCAGGCGTATAAAAACTGTGAGAAACAATCATTAATTCATCCATGCATTCATTCAAGAAGCAGACAACAGCTTGGGTTTTCACAGTCTGGTCCCACTAGGCTCCGAAAGAAGACTTACAAGGTGGGAGGGACACCGAAAACAAAGCAATTAGAGAGCAATTCAGTTGTTACAAAGGGTGGCGGGAGGGCTCCTTTAAGTGCTTCCCGAGAGGATTTAAACATTGCTGTATTGTTTTACAGACTGCTGACCCTCGCAGCTGGGGAAGAGAGACAGGCTCGGACTCTGTGTAGTCAGGAAAAAAGTGGAGGTTTGAACTTGAGGCTTAGAAGCTGCTGCCAGCATCAGATCTATTCTGTCAATGAAGTGTTACTAACTCAGTTGGCTAGAAAAGGCCTCAAGCCCCACCCCCACCCCCTTCCGCTCCCTGGCCGTCTCCACTTTGGTCTTAGGATCCTTTAGGCATGGTGAGAGGCTCTAACCTTAAGGGATGGGCTAGGCAAGCCGCTCAGCAGCACAGCAATTGCCTAGCAAGTGCGAGACCTAAACTTTCATTTTCCACATTTGTCAATAAAGAAAGAAATATAAAGAAAGAAGAGCGAGCTGGAGAGATAGCTCAGTGGTTAAGAGCACTGGCTGCTTGCTCTTCTGAAGGTCTTGAGTTCAAATCCCAGCAACCACATGGTGGCTCACAACCATCCATAATAAGATCTGACCTCCTCTTCTGGTGTGTCTGAAGACAGCTACAGTGTACTTACATGTAATAAATAAATAAATCTTTAAGAAAGAAAGGAAGGAAGGAAGGAAGGAAGGAAGGAAGGAAAGAAAGAAAGAAAGAAAGAAAGAAAGAAAGAAAGAAAGAAAGAAAGAAAGAAAGAAAGAGTCTAACAATGAGATGGGAAATAACATGTTCAAAAAGCAGAATTTCCAGGCAGGTGAGCAGGTTTAGCTATGAAAGGGGCTAGCAGGCAAGACGCCACTCCTGCAAACTGTCTTCTGACTTTCCTGTGCAAATGTTTGCAGTTTGTAGCAGATTAATGAGAAGGGAGTTGTAATAAATTTCAAATATCTCCCTCCCCTCTCTGGATTCGGCTCAAGGAGGGCAGCCAGGAAGTTACAGGCATTTTTTTTTAAACACTTAGCATTTTAAGGCTTAGCATGGAAGGAAGATGTGCATATGAAGTGCATCTTAAGAAGCATGAATATCATAAATACACAAACGTTCTGTGTAGGTTCAACATTTGGGTGTCAGTGTGTGCTCACCAGTAACTGTGAACAAGCAGGATAGTGGCAACGATGGGGGAGGGGACGGGGCAGGGTAGCCAGGACAGGCCAGAGTGTTCGTGCAACTCTTTTTTTCGTGTGACTCTTTTTTTTTTAAAGATTTATTTATTATATGTAAGTACACTGTACACTGTAGATGTCTTCAGACACACCAGAAGAGGGCATCAGATCCCATCACAGATGGTTGTGAGCCACCATGTGGTTGCTGGGATTTGAACTCAGGACCTCTGGAAGAGCAGCCAGTGCTCTTAACCGCTGAGCCAGCTCTCCAGCCCCTCCTGTGACTTTTAAGTGATAGATCACCTACTGTGTACCAGCCTCCCCTCCTCTCCTCACCCCCAACGCCCGATTTTCCTATCTAAGTACTATTCTAAGAAACCAGAACTACTATTTAATTGAGGCCAGGGTGGAATGAATGTCAAAATAGAATTCCTAAGTGAGATAGGAGGCGGTCCCCCCCCCCCCAAGTTGGTACTAGGCCTTGTACACGTTTCGCCTCACCGCACGCACCCCCTTTCCTCCGCCCCTGCAGGGCTTCCCTCAGGCTAAGCAGTTCCAGTCCTGGTACTAGGGAATGCTAACCAGCGATTTAGTTAGTAAAACTAGGGACCACCTAGGCAGTTCTTCCTATGGCTTGGCGCAGCCAGCCATACCCGGGGAGGGGGGGATCTCCGGGCCGTGGGGAACCCCTCCCGCTGAGCTCGCTTCTGCCCTAGCCACCGAGGCCAGAGGGACTTGGCACGGCCATCTCCGATGGCCCCAGTGGGAGGGTCACGGCTAAGACACCCGGCCCATCTCATTGTTTCAGGTCCGGCTTCCTCTTCTGGCAGAGGCCAGCGGCGCGCTGAGCGGGAAGGGGCCGGGACGCTGCTGGAGCCCTCGGGATGTCTACCTCTGCTGCTCCTTCCCCTCTCCGGGAGCTCGCGTTTCCCGGGGTGTGTGAGCATTCTCAATAAAAAGGGAAAAGCACCATCCAAGTGAATTTTCCAGCGCCGAGAGGAAATGCTGTTTCCTGCATCGTACAAAACTGGTGCCAATAAGACTGACACAGGAGCCCATTGTCCCGCTAACAATGTGTGATGGGGAAGGGCGCCTGAGAAAATAGACCTGGGGCCACCGTGAGCGTTTGATCCTTCCCTGCAGGGCTAGTCTCTCTCTCTCTCTCTCTCTCTCTCTCTCTCTCTCTCTCTCTCTCTCTCTCTCTCTGTGAGTGCTCGCGCGCACGTGCGATTGTATGTTGCGCGTTTGAAGTGTGAAAAGATATGAGTCTGTGCAGGAGGAGTGTGCATGATCCTGTGTGGGAGTGTGTCTGTGCGTAAGAGTATGCCTTAGCTTGTTTGTGGGAGTGTGTGATGTGTGCGTGCACGATGAGCCAGTGTGTAGGATCACTATAGGTATGTGTATGCATATGAATATATGTGCGCGTGTAAGAGTGCTCAGGCTGGTCAAGGCAGGATGTATTCCTTTGTGCACCTTTGGTGGGTCCCCAAAGGTTGGAACCGACTGGAAAAAAGCAAAGAAGAGCATGGAAATGGAAGGGGGAAATAAAGAAAGGAAAAACACTACGTGCTGCACAGCCTCTCAGTGAGGACCGATCCCACACCCCGCCCAGACACAGGTGCCTGAGCGCCTGTGTCCCACCAGTGCCCTGCGGGGTACTCGGCGCCAGCAGCAGCCTAAGGTGATGGAGATGGGAGGCGACTGGGAGAGCGCACATCACTATCGGCCCACCTGGGAGCCCGAGGTCAGGGCCTCGGCCAAAGTGTCACCTCCCCGCCCTCGGCGCTCACGTAGCCGCTGCGTTCGGGACGTGAAGTGCCGACCCAGAAGCTGCTCCGGCCAGGGCATGGGCTGGGCGATAAACAATCACACAGGATACACAACACCCTGGACTGTCACAAGTCCCTCGCAGGAAAAGATAAATAACATCTGAGGAGCCGCGGGCGCAGCTTCCCGCAGCAGAACAAAAACTTTGGAGAAGTAAACAAGAGGGCCGGGGAGAGTTCACACACCAGCCCTGCAAGTTGAGAGAGGCCTTCTCTTCCCAGGGGCCGCTCGCTCACTCAGCGGCGTGTTCCAATGCAAATGGTTCAAACTGAGCCCTTTACAATGACTGGCAGAGCAGGGCATGGTGGCACAAACCTACACTGCATTTCCAAGGCAGGAAGTTGCAGGCCAGCCTGGACTACATACCTGGGCTACAGACTGAGTCCCATACCAATAAACAAGACGGTGGTGGTTGTCCCCCTTTTTTTTCTGGGATCTGCCAAGTATTGTTGGTGCAACAGGCAAGAAGGGGAGGTGTGTTTTTCTGTACTGGAAGGCTGAGGGTTTTCTGAAAATATAACATTTTCCTTAAGGTTTGCTCTTGGAGTCATAGCATGACACAAACTCACTTCGATCCTCTATTCAAACCCATGAAACACAAACGCACCATTTGTACAATGAAATGTCCTCAAATTGGCCCTCACCACCTCCTCTTTCTCCTCCTCCTCCTTTTTTGTTTTTGTTTGTTTGTTTGTTTGTTTTTCGAGACAGGGTTTCTCTGTATAGCCCTGGCTATTCTGGAACTCACTTTGTAGACCAGGCTGCCCTCGAACTCAGAAATCTGCCTGCCTCTGCCTCCCGAGTGCTGGGATTAAAGGCTTGCGCCACCACGCCCAGTCTGGCCCGCCCTCACCTTCTATGACCCAGCCAGTACTCTTCCTTAGCCACAGCGCATGGATTTTCTTCCCTGCCCTACTGGCTCCCCCTTTGTCTCCTAGCAAGTAATTCATTGTGGTGGTTTAAGTGAGAATGGTCCCCATAGGCTCATATATTCAAATGCCTGGTCTCTGGTTGGTGGAACTGTTTGGGAAGGATTAGGAGGTGTGGCCTTA
This sequence comes from Mus caroli, assembly GCF_978045245.1. Lineage (NCBI taxonomy): Eukaryota > Metazoa > Chordata > Mammalia > Rodentia > Muridae > Mus > Mus caroli. The sequence goes on from NW_028227259.1 coordinate 151,896,223, forward strand.
TTGGAGGAGGTGTGTCACTGGGGGTGGGTTTTGAGGTTTCAGGGGCACTGGCTATTGCCTGGGTTAGCTCTCCCACCTCTTGTAGATGTGAGCTCTCAGCTACTGCTCCAGAGCCATGCCTGCCTGCCTGCCTCCCTGCCTGCCACGAAGGTCATGGACCGTAACCCTCTGAAAGTGTAAGCCCCCAATAAACTTTTTCTTCTATATGTTGCCTTGACCACAGCAATAGAAGAGTAACTAAGACATTCATGTAATGTTTTGGGGATACACAGAGGAGGCTAAAGACAAGGCATGTGGGAGGCATAGAGGCAGCCAGTTAAGCATCTGTGTACCTTGTGGATCTCAGACCCTAGTTCAGAGCGACCTGCAGATGTGGTATAATCTCCTTTCCTGGGTTCTTCAAGCTTCCTTGTGCCTCTCATGTGGGCCAAGTTGACACATCTGGATTGGATACGGGTACACATACGTGGATTAGTGATTTGTTGGAAGACAGGATCCATGGTTGTCTGATTCCAACACTGATGAAATTCGACAGGAAGCTTCAATCTGCGGTTCTCCCCTCTCACTCTCTGAACCGGTCACATTCTCCTCAGCAAGTGGCTCCAATGTGGTTTGTCTTTGACCAGGTCCAGAGCATACTTGGAACATAGTTATCCCTCAATGTACACATTCACTGCAGAGCAGAGATGCTGTCAACTTTTTGATCTAATTGGGAAGTGACCCGGTTAGATTACATTGATCTGATTGGGAAGAGACTGCATGGTACTACGGTCATTCGAAGGCCACATCGGAGCACTGCGTGAATCTATAATGATGACATTTTCGTCCCTTTGCTACTCCCAGGGTTGATTATGCAAGGGCAGAGTGGGGACCACTAAGCAGCCAGCCACACTGATTACAACCTGTAGGGAACCTAGTGCAAGGAACCCACCATTTGGCCTCAGCCTATGTTATAAGTGAAGGCTTGAGTTCAGGGTCTACTATGTTGTCTAGCCCAGCTCTGGGTTCAGTCCTGAGTCCTCAAATCGGGAGGGATTAAAATGGAAAACTTTTGGGCCCGTGAGATGATTTTGTGTGTCAAGGCACTTGCTGTAAAACTCAGCAATATGATCAATCCTTGGAATCCTTGTGGTAGAACAGGATTGTGCGCGCGCGCGCGCGCACACACACACACACACACACACACACATATCATGATTTGTGGGCTCCTCCCACAATAAGTGAATAGATATTTTTAAAAAGACTTGTCTACTGAAAGGAGAGGGACCAGAAGACAGAGAAACTCATTGTCACATCACGTGAATAGGCTTTCAATGTTTGAAACCTACTAAGTTAAAACAGGCCCTGACCCTGTGTAGAGTCTCTTGGGACTAAGGGGCATAGCCCAGTTAGTGGTAGTGTGACTGACAAGCTGGCAATGGTCCAGTATGGAGTGGGCAGGTCTTAAGTATGCACACCCCAAAGACAAATGGACAGACTTCAGCAAAACAAATTAGCTTAGACTCCATAGCACCCGCAAATATTGCTTAGTGTAAGTGGTCCCATGATGGCAGAACCCGCCAGAGAAGCCTCAGATGAGAGTAGTGACTGTCTGTAGCCACACAGTGTATTGAAAACTGTGTGTTTGGTTCATGTGGGCTCTTAACTGAGGAGGGAGGGCGATCCATGAAAGTTCCCTACAGAAGAACCTGGACAACCCTTTACAAGAGATACAGTAAGGAAGGAGTCAAACATTCTCTGAGAGCGCATTGTTTGTTTGTTTGTTTGTTTGAAGACAGGGTTTCTCTGTGTAGCCCTGGCTATCCTAGAAGTCACTCTGTAGACCAGGTTGGCCTTGAACTCAGAGATCCTCCTGACTCTGCCTTCCCAGTGCTGGGATTAAAGGCATGTGCCACCACTGCCTGGCTCGAGAGTCCATTTTAAGGTCCCTCTGTACCGTGCATATTCTACTATTAACTGTCTACTTCTATTTTGTTGAATGTTTTGTTCACCTTCTTATAATTTTTTAAAACCCAATGAGACCATCAAGGTACATTTGTATTTCTGTCCTACAGTGAAAAATGAACACCACAGAAATGAACAAAGATTAGAATTTCTGGGGCTGGAGAGATGGCTCAGCGGTTAAGAGCACCGACTGCTCTTCCAGAGATCCTGAGTTCAATTCCCAGCAACCACATGGTGGCTCACAACCATCTGTAATGGGATCCCATCTCCTCTTCTGGTGTGTCTGAAGACAGCAACAGTGTACTCATATAAATAAAATAAATAATTCTTTAAAAAATTTTTGAAATCTCTAGTCCCCCAGACTAGATGACAAGATATCTCAAGCTATGCATAACTGTGGATCTGGACATTAGCTTAGTGGTAGAGATGCTGGCCTAGCATCGCAGGTCCTGGGTTCCATCGCCCAGGTTGTAAAGACAGCTTAGTCACTCTAATGACTCAGTATGTATTCAGGGATATCGATCGGCAAATTCAAGGCTGAGGCTAGAACTCAAGACTAACCTCTTACCTAGCATGAAAGATGCTTCTAGTTGGACCCTGAAGGAGAAGAAAGGAGTATGGCAGGTTTTGGACAAGCAAGATGCTGAGATTTGTTCAAAGCTTTCTGTTGTGTGGCTGCCCAGGACACAGGAACACCGGGAAGCATATGTATTGCTGTTAAGAATGCCAAAGGAACTGGTCACCTTCACAATTTGACAGTTTGTTATAAATTGAAACATACACACAAGTGCCCCGCCCCAACTCTTCTATTCCAAGGCATTTATTCCAAGAGGAACAAAAGCTTATTTCTATACAAAGACACACGGGAAAATGTTTGTGATGGCAATATCCACAGTGCCGGAACTGGAAACAAAATAAGATGTTTGTCAGTTGGTGGGTGGATAAACTGTGGTATGTCCATGCAGCAGAGGACTGCTATTCTACAGGGAAAAGGAGAAAATTGCTGCTACATGCAATACCATGGGTGACTCTCTAATGTATTATGCTGAATGAGAGAAATTAAACACTGAAGGCACAGACCTGGGATTGCATTTATGAGGCATTTGAAAAAAAGGCAAAGCTATGGACACAAACATCGGATTAGTGGTTGCCTGGAGAGAGGGGTGCATAGAGGGATTGACAGGAAAGGGTCACGGTAGAAGTGTTTAAGAAATAGTTCGTATTCCGCTTGCGGTAGGGTTGACATGACTGTGTAAACTAACTCACAGGCCTAAGCTCCTAAAAGGGTGAATACTTCAAGCTAGGCCTAAGTAGTGGTGCATGGCTTTAATCCCAGAACTTGGGAGGCAGAAGCAGTCAGATCTCTAAGTTCAAGGCCAGCCTGGTCCACAGAACAAATTCCAGGATAGCCAGGGCTAAACAGGGAAATCCTGTCTCAAAAACAAAAGCAACAAACAAACAAACAAACAAACAACCCCAAACAAAACAAAACAAAACAAAAATTGTACTTCAACGGCTGAGCATAGTGGAGCATGCCTTTAATTCCAGCACTCAGGGGGCGAAAGTAGGCAGATCTCTGTGAATTTGAGGCCAGCCTGGTCTACATAGTAAGTTCCAGTACAGCCAGAGCTACAGAGTGAGACTTTTCTCAGAAAAAAAAAAAATCTATGTCTATGCCTATGCCTATGCCTATGCCTATGCCTATGCCTATGCCTATGCCTATGCCTATGCCTATGCCTATGCCTATGTCTATGTCTATATATCCAGAAACCTGGTTTTAAAATTAACCTCATCATCATTTTTAAAAAGATTATTTTTATTTTACATGTGTGGGTGTTTTGCTTACATGTATGTCTGTGTATCATGTACATACAATACCTATGCAGGCCAGAGAGGGCGTCAGATCCCCTGGAACTGGAGTCAGGATTGTGAGCTGCTGTGTTAGGTGCTGGGAACTGAACCTGGTCTTCTGCGAGAGCAAGCATTGAGTGCTCTTAAATGCTGAGCCATCTCTCAGCCTCCTTATCACATTTTAATAGCTAGCTACCTTTTGATAATTTGCATGGAATGACTCTTCAGTGAACTTCCATCAAATTGCCCAGAAGCGAAACCAGAAGCCTGATTCCTCCTGGTCTTTTGCTGGTGGCGTGGGAGGGCGTGGTCAGGCTACAAGGAGCAGCCTCCACAGACTAGGAGGCTTTCTGAGGAATTCTTACTCATTCAGGAAACTCCCAGCCACAAACTTGGCCATGGAAAGTGCAGACCTTGTTGGAGGGTCTTCACAGTCAGCACGTGGCAAAAATCACTCAGGGTTCTGCTACTTGGTCCTGAAGCATCCGATATTGGTCAGCACAAGAATGCACGCATGTGCAGTGGGAAGCCCGGAGCCCCTCTGAATGGGACCTACTAAAGGACGGTTAATGAGTGAGAGATCACTGCTTAGCAGATAACATCCCTAGAAACGAAGCCCAGGCTGGGAGTTCTGTGTGCAGCAGTGGGAGATTCTCAAAGTAAAAGCAGCATCCCGGTTTTCTTCGCATCTCCAATCTAGTAAGCATCTACAGAACAAGCAGGTCGTGGAATATCCTGCTCCGGTTGAAATAGCCTACCACCACAAATCCCGGGAAGACTGTTAGCTGGCTTCAGACAGACAGGACAATATGTCAGTTTGTATTCAGAGCGTTAATTACGTCACTTTCGTTTCATCAAGTGAGCTCTTCCACAAGACATCCACCCTCCTCTCCCTCTTCTTCCTTCTCCTTTCCCTTTTAAACCATTTTCAGCAGTGCTAACTATATTTATACCGTTGAGCAATCTTTCTCCCCTGTTAAACTGAAACTGACCCCATTAAACACCAACTCCCCGTTCCTCCCCCCACCCCAATCCTGCCCACCAATTCCAGGAAATGGATTCCTATAGGTAGCTCATAAGGGCAGATTTATATAGGGTCTGGTGTTTTGTTTTTTTTTTTTTTTGTTTTTTTTTTTTTGTTTTTTTTTTGTTACTTCCCCGTTTCCCTTAGCACTGTGTGTTGCAAGCTCATCCATATTATGTTGATGATTAATACTGCAAGGTATGTGTAACCCCATTATCTATGGCGCGTGAGCTGCTTGGCTGTTCTAAGACAGCTACAGACATGGTATAGTAATAATTCTTTGAGCATCTATTTGGAATTGGGGGAGCAGGGAGGGTTAGACCAGGAAATAAAGGTGTATGCCATAGGATAATTCTTTTAATTATTTGAAGGATCTCCATATTGGTTTTCCAAAATAGCTGCAACTTGATCCACTCTCACCATGGCACACATACATCCCGATCTCGTCATGTCTTGACGGTGTTCGTTCTTTTCTATTTCCTTTCTTCTGCTCTTCTTTGCCTTAGCCATCCTAATGGATGTGAGGTGGTACCCTGGTCCATTAGCCTGGATGCTAACTTGCTCCCAGAGTGGCTCGTGCTCTCGGGGCCCTAAGCACAACCGCTCTGAACAGGTACAATGGGATGGAGCTTTTCTTAACACATTTATGTAAGAGTATTAATGCTAAATTATGGGTGCTTTCTGTCCTTTCGAGGTTGAGTCCACCAACAGCCCAAGGGAGGTACTTTTCCTTTTTAGATACAAAGTTTCCTGTTTCTATAGCTTTGCCCCACCCCCTGCTGCTCCTCCTTCCTTGTTGGATGTACCTCTAGATTCCTTTGACCTGTCTCATGATTCATGTGCTCCCTGAAGGTGAAAATCCCCCCCCCCTTTTAATCAGCCCTTTTCTTTCATAGTACTGTCCATAGACAACTGTAGCTATCTATGCCCTTGACTTTGATAGGATTAGCAGATTGAGTATCTCAATCCAGGTGGCACTTAAAGATTCACGGGCTTTCCAGCCATGCTATAGGTAGCCTACTGCCTTCAAATTCAAACTATACTTGGTCCCTTCCCCTTCCAAACTTGAAGTCCGCGTCCCTAGCTATCTGTTTGTCAAAGCCAGAGACCTGAGGATCAGCCTGTCACACAAGTATGACATCACTTTTCCACCCTATCTTGAGTCAGCTTTTAGAGGGTCACATTCAGTGAGGTTCACAGCTGATGTGGGTGTACACACTCACACACGTGTAAACCATCATGCAGGATGGGATATATCTGGTGGGCAGACAATGGGATGAGGGGGCAAGGTGGGGACAGTTTTCAGTTCAGGGGACATTTGGCAGTGTCTAGAGCCTGGGGTGGCACTATGGAGTGTTGCTAGCTTCCAGTGGGCTGAAGCTAGAGATGTTAAACAGCTTATGGGACTTGGAGGTGACCTCTCCAATCCTGCCCCAATATTGACCTAGACTTCTGTCACCCTGTGCCCCCAGGTTTCCCTTCACTGGAGACTGAGGCAAACCTTGGCTGCTCAGAGTTGCTTGTGAACCAGAGCCTTGTGCACCTCAGCATCTCCACGGCACCCAGTCCCACCTTCTTCCCACTACCAAGGCAAAAGTGTGAGTGACCGACATAAAGGCATAGAAGTCTGGATTCCTATAACATATACAAGTGACTGAGTGTGTGAATGCTTTTAATCCCAGTACTTGGAAGGCAGAGGCAGGTGGATCTCTGAGTTCAAGGCCAGCCTGGTCCATAGAGTAAGTTCCAGGACAGCCAGGGCTAAACAGAGAAAGAGAGAGAGAGAGAGAGAGAGAGAGAGAGAGAGAGAGAGAGAGAGAGAGAGAGAGAGAGAGAGAGAGAGAGAGAAAGGATAGAAACATTAGCTTCTTTCAGGGACATTAACTTCTTTCAAGTTATTGTAGAAGTGGCAAGCTTAACTGGGTAGATGCAAAGTGCCTGAACAGGCAGACAAGGACTGGACCACAAAGACCAATTCCCGTCACACCGCAAGTACTTGGTATCTGTTCATTGTTCCAAATGTTTGTTGAGGATTTTGACCAACAATCCTCTCCTCTAGGAATTGATGAATAAACAAGGAATACACAGAAACGCTGTTTTACCAGACAGCAGGTTAAATAAAGATGTTTATTTACTACCTAAGGAGACTGGTGTGACCACTGTTTACAGACGCTGCCTTGGTTGCCCTATCAGGCCTTCCCTGGGGGCTATCTTGGAGACGTGGTGTTTGAGCCAAATCCTGAAAGAGGAGATGAAATCAACAGAAACTGAAAGGGAACATTCCCTGGGAGGGGAGAATAACTTGTGTAAATGCTCCCCACCCCCACCCCAGGCAGAATCAAAGATCAAAACCCCCCACCACACCCTCCCACAACCCCCCCACTCACCAGAGCATCCCAAAGAACAAAGGAGATCAGTAGGCTCTGGGCTTAGGAGTCAGAGGGCAAGGAGGACAGCACAGAGTTGAAGAGGTAGGTGAAGAGCAGACCAGGCAGTCTTGCAGGGCAGACGTGTGGCTCTTATCTGTGATGCAATGGAAAAACATTCAGTCGGTCCTGGGCAGCAAGCTGTTATCTCTTTTAGAAACAATTGTCTGACTCGGGGAGTCCACAGGTAAACTTCTGGAACACAAAGGAAAACTACAAAGGGTTTCGAGAGCAAAGGAATGGTATTTCCACGTAGATTTGGCATCGGTAAAGGCTGTTTGAATTTCTGAGACTGTGAAGGGAAAAGAGAGAAGACAGTTGGCTTATTTAAAAATGTGAATTTTGAAAATTCTTGTGAGGTGTGAGGAGCTCTGTGTGTGTGTGTGTGTGTGTGTGTGTGTGTGTGTCCATTCCTGACCAACACAGAGCTTGTGTGCAGTTCAACTTGTGGACCCCAGGGACTGAACTCAGGTTGTCAGGCTCAACCAAGGAGACAGCAGCAAGGACCTTTACCTGCTGAGCCATCTCACAGGCTCCCTTTGCAAGATTTTAATTTGCTTCTTATGCGTTAGCAAATGGTAGATATTAGTTGAGTTATTTTTTTGTTTGTTTGCTTAATTGAATTAAACAACTGCAGGAAGACAGGTATTCAAGAGAATTTGTCTGTGTTTACATTACTGTCAAGGAGTTCTATTCTGACATCCACAGACATTTATCATGTAGGTTGTTCACAGTCACAGCACCCAGAATAATCCTCGCTGCCCCTCTCCGCTCCTGAGAGCATTTCCCTTCCTCCTCCCAGGCACGCCCCACCTTCCACGGCCCAGTCAGTTTGTTTTAAATGTAGATTCTGGGGCTGGAGAGAAGGCTCAGTGGTTGAGAATGTTACTGTTAGTTACTGCAGAGAATTGAGTTCAATTCTTAGCGTGCGTGCACGCACGCACACACACACACACACACACACACACACGTATATGTGTGTGTGCATGCACTGAAATTTTTTTCAGCCATAAAAAAGAAAACAAATTAGGATGTAAGGAAACTTCTTTGTGGCTGAAAAATGTGTATCGTATGTGTGTGTAAGCATGTGTATATATGTGTATATGTATGTGAGTGTGTCTATATGTGTTTGTATGTGAGTGTGTGTATGTGTGTGATGTATGGTTGTATGTATATGTCTGTGTGTGTGTTTGCTTGTGTATGAGTGTGCGTGTGTTTGTGTATATGTACGTGTGAGTGTATGTATGTGTGTGCGATGTGTATGTCTGTATTTGTCTGTGTGTGTATGTGTGTTTGTGTGTGTGAGAGTGTGTATGTGTGTGATGTGTGTGTTTGTATGTGTATGTCTGTGTGAGTGTGTATGTGTGTGATGTGTACGTGTGATGTGTATGTATGTTTGCATGTGTATGTCTGTGTGTGTGTGTGTGTGTGTGTGTGTGTGTGTGTGTGTGTGTACTGATGGACATCTAGACTGATCCCATATCTTGGCTTCTGTGAACAATGCAGTACTTTTTACTTTGATTGTGACGATACAAAGGGCTATGGTGATCATGTCTGGGGTTTGCTAAGCTTCAAACTGTCAAACTCTGCTTGCTCAAGTAAGTTCTGTTTGTAAAATGAGAACTATGGCGCGGTTCTCTCAGGGCTTAGCTAGTGTGGTGAGAATGGTTTGCTTAAGGGAAAGCATGCAGCGAGACCCTCATGCAAATTCCCTACACTTTAAAGACGCATATTTCCTATCAAACAGATAACATGTTTTATAGTTTTCCATTTCAAATACTTTTATATATATTTTTACAACGTGACTATAAAGAACTTGCAAATTAAAAAAAAAAGAAAAGAAAAGAAAATCAACCAGCAAAATTAACCAGACCCAAAATCTGAAAATCTGTCACAGTGAAATTGTATTTGGTCAGTGCAGCCGTGTGAACGCGCGGGCTCTACCCTTTCATGTCACAGGCATTTGTTATAGACTCATCCACCACCGAACAACAGCAACAAGCTGGAAAATTCACCACAAAAGTAAAACTAGAATACCACACCAGAGATGAGAGGGCTGGCCTCTGTGAGTTCAAAACCAGCCTGGTCTACTTAGCAAGTTCTGGGACAGCCAGGGTTTATGGAGAGAGACTATCTTAAACAAACAAAAATTAGAAAAAAGCTAAATTAGTTTTATTCTCTTCTTCATAACTCAGTGTCCATCGCCTGCATCCACTCCCTGTTCATCACGAACATTTACTCTATGGCTTAAACGTGTTCATTGCCATATAATTATAAAAACTTTCTTATTCCTAGATTACCTTTATATAGGTTCATGACAGAGGTTCAAATAAACTCATCATAAATCAAAAGTATTATGTAAAAACTGCATTTAATTTCTCTAATCTGTCAGACATCCTGACGCAGCACAGCCTCTGCCAGACATGTTCAGGACACTCCATTAACCAACTAGAACAAACCATCTAACCTGAAGCCCATGCCATACAGATTCAAGACTATGCCGTGCTGCGAGCAATCGCCATTATAAGATGGCGCTGGCTTCTGCTGTGCCTAACTAGTAAACAAACCTTGTACGCAGGTGCGAGAGTGAACTCACACCTAGTCACTGCCCATCTCAGGGCGTAGTAATGAGGTGATGGGCAAGCAACAAATCAGGTGCTGACACGCCAAATCAGGTGCTGACATGCCACGCTGAGGGCTATATAAGCAGCACCATTTTCCGGGTTCTGGGTCTTCCCTACTGAAGAAGCAATAAAGCTTGCTGCAGAAGAATCCGGTTGTCCGAGTGTGTTCTTGCCGGCGAGAACGATAGCTCAGGACAGCAAGGTATATATATATATATATACATATACGTATATATGTATATATATATACATGTATATTATATAATTTGTATTTATATCATACATTAAACACATACAAGCACACACCAACATATATATATGAAGTGGAAATTTGGAGAGTCAGTTGTGTCGGATGGTATTCTGCTGGGGCAAACGCTTGAAGGGGTATTTTCCTGAAGTAGACACAGATGAAAGACTGAGGCAGACTCATGAAGGAACATTTAGCTGAAGCAGACACAGGAGACAGGATGTTCCGCTAAAGCAAGCTCATGAAAAGACATGTGATGAAGAAGGATTCTTCACGAACAACATGCATGCATTGGTCCACCTTACATTGTATAGTTGAGCTGCATTTGTCGGTACTCCATAGAGAGAAACGTGCCAAAAAACTTATAGTGGTGTGTTGCAGTTTCTTGTTGCTTCTGTGAACTTGAGGTGATGGGCAGAGTGATGTCAGCTGAGGCCAGACCTGTGGAGGACATGTGATGTTTGGAGGGTATAAATGGGACTTGACCGACAGTGACGGAGGCTGAGCTAGGCTTGCTTCTAGAGCTCACTGTGCAACGCTTGTGGGTTTTGCATCTTTTTGATAATCTCTTCCTTGAGAGTGGTACAGCCGAGAACTTCTCCTGGTGTTCCTGTTGGTCGCTCCTGCTGACTGGAGCTGAGGCTGAGGCCTGGCTGTCTCTGCTAGGTCATGCCACCGCTGCTGATTTGTGTTTGTTATCCTGACTCAACCAAACCGCACTGCTGGTGCGTCTATAAAGTGTTTGCAAGCAGATCGAGCTGACCTGCAAACCCAACTGCCGATTTGCAGACAACACAGATGGGAGTTACTCCAGAGAACCTTTCTAAACAGGTCCACATCCTCCGTATCCTTTCCACTGCCTCTGGTTGGTGGTGGGCTGTGTATAGTGGTACTCTGTCACTATGACCAATTTTCAGTTACCAGCCTGGCAAAAACTGATAATTAAACTTGGTCCTCAGGAGCCAGTGTGACTCCCCACACCCGCTCCTGTGTCTGGGGAAGGCCGTGGATATTCAAATGTAAGGAAGGTTCTGTCAAGGAACAAGAGACGGGACAGAACAAGGTACTGCCAAGGTTGCTGGAGGCTCCTCCAGATGGGTAGCAGGCACTTGTATCCAGGAACAAGGAAATGGACAGAGATACAGGGTTAAGGGTAAGCAAAGAGAGACAGCTTGAGAAGAAGAAGAGGAAGAAGAAGAGGAAGAAGAAGAGGAAGAAGAAGAGGAAGAAGAAGAGGAAGAAGAAGAAGAAGAAGAAGAAGAAGAAGAAGAAGAAGAAGAAGAAGAAGAAGAAGAAGAAGAAGAAGAAGAAGAAGAAAGGCCCATTGGACTTGCAAACTTTATATGCCCCAATACAGGGGAATGCCAGGGCCAAAAGAATGGGAATGGGTGGGTAGGGAAGTGGGGGGGGAGTATGGGGGACTTTTGGGATAGCATTGGAAATGTAATTGAGGAAAATACGTAATAAAAAATATTAAAAATTAAAAGAAGAAGAAGAAGAAGAAGAAGAAGAAGGCACTCCCATGAGATGAAGTGGGTGAAAGCCCACAATGAGGTCAGAAGTTCAATGGCAGAGGGTGTGGGAGTATCCAGTGTTCCTTTTTGCCAATGGGCTGTGTCTGTGCAGCCAAACGGCTTTCTTCCTATTTGAGAAGGTACAACCGAAGGACGGGGCAGCATGGGGGCGGCCCAGAGAGGTGCTGGGATTAAGATAAGCAAGGTCTAGGGTGTGGTCTGCCTGGGGCCAGCTGCCGTGGAGACTGGAGCAAACCAGGGGCTGAGTCACGGCACAAGGTGAGTGGGACAGGATCTTGGACCCGGCTCACAATGCTGCTGGAGTTAGTGTGAACAAGAAGCTCTGGAAGCTATAGCCTTCAATATCATGAACACCAAAACCACGGGTCTTGTTTTAGTTATTATTTAGCTTTTACTTGGTTTTTTTTGTTGTTGTTGTTTTTGCTTCTTACTCTCATTAGTGAAGAAAAAAAAATCTTTAAGCCAGACTGGAAAGGAAGTTCTAGCAAAATATTATGAAGAGGCAGTGAGAAAAGCGACAGAATGGGTGAGCTGTCAATCTTGGCAGCTGCCTGGAGGAGGAGGAGGAGGAGGAGGAGGAGGAGGAGGAGGAGGAGGAGCAGAGGGGTGAAAACCAGGCCATTTGTAAGCAGCCTCACGCAGACGTCAGAGAGTAGGGAGGAAGCTGGAGAAAGCATACCAGGATCTGGGGTGGGGGGTAGGGGTGGAGGAGGGAAGATGAAATTGCTTTGTTCTGAGGAGCAGAGCCACAGGGTGGTGGCTTGGTGAGATGCTTCATGCCTGAGGATTCCTGGGAAGGATAGGCTAGCTCACCAAAGGGGTAATTATCCCCCAATCTCCTTAACATCACTTTGGGTGAATCAGTCTTCTGAGACCATGTGATTGGCAGATCCAGCTAAATTAACTCTTGAAAACAAACTTTGGGGGCTGAAGAGATGGCTCAGCGGTTAAGAGCACTGACTTCTCTTCCAAATGGCTGGGGGTTCAATTCTCAGCACCCACATGGCAGCTCACAACTGTCTGTAAGTTCAGCTCCAGGGGATCTGACCCCCCCCCACACACACACACCTACAAGTTGGCAGAACACCAATACATAAAATAAAACCAAATAAATCACTCAAGAACAACCTCTTAAATTACACAGTTTTAATTTATTTTGTGTAAATACCTGCGGGCACGTGTGCTTCTGTGTTTGTATACATACAGATGTGGATGTCTGTGTGAATAGGCATGTGTGTGTACGCGTGGTGTAAGTGTGTAAGTCAGAGGATAACTTATGGGAGTCAGTTTCTCTCTCTCTCCACCACGCCGGTCCCAGGGATTGAACTCAGGTTGTTGGATTTGGCAGCAAGCACCTTTGCTTGCTGAGCCATCTCAGAGGCCCTAGATTAACTCTATGGAAGGAGCCAATGGGACATAATGCTCTCACCTTGAAACAGAGCTGCATGTCATGTGCCCACCCAGGGCCAGAGATAGACTCCATTCTTTTGGCTAGGAAGAAATCACCTTCTCTTAAAAGGTCTCATTTTAACCGAGCACCAGCAGTCTGGGCTCAGAAAGCTTTGCCATCGTACTCAGAGAGCAGGAGATGAAGCTCCAAGATAGCCGGCTATGGAAGGCACACCGTTCGAATGAGGCAGTTGGCTGCCTGTGATTGGTTGGCCGAGACTCAGTAATTTGTCACGGGAACAAATCCCCAAGAGAGATTTTCAGGGCATGCATTGCCAGGGTGCCTTATTGAGGCTTCCTCAGGCCTGATTCAGTTTGATTGATTCAGTTTGATTGAAGTCCGTAGGGTGAGGGATGTGCCGCAGGTGTGGTGGGAACATTCTGGAATCCTCCGGTTGAGGTGGTATCTAGGTGGTGTAAGCTGCAAAAGCAGAAGTTGCATAGGAGAAAAAGACATGCCTGGTGAGTGTCTAGAGTGACCACAGGGGCACATGACATTTGTTTGTTTCTGGCTCAGGCCCGGGGTATATGTGTATGTGTCTATATGAGAAGCGGAGGGGAGCAGTTCTTTTGAAGGCAGGCAGAGGTAGTGGGCAGGAATGCTTTACCAACCATACGGTGGAGTCTCTATGGGGTCAGGGAGAAAGCTGGAGGGAGGTGAGGTTGGGTCCTTCTGAAGATGTATAGCAGCATGGGGGTTCAATTTCGGGTTTCCTCAGAAACCTGGGCATTTGTTTTCCGGACAGCGACTGAAAGAATAGACCGGAGTTAATCCTGTAATCTTGTCTGGTACGCCCCCAGCATTATCCAGATGTCAGACTTGATTTCCCAGGAGACATGATGTGGCTTTCCTCCAGGCAGACTGGATTTCCTGCAAGCATCACACAGTGTCCTCTGTCACGAAGTCCCTCATTCCTGCCCTCAGGACATTCTGGGCTCCACGCAGGTTTCTGGAAGCTTCCCGCTCAGGGTATCTCTGCTTTGCTTTATGGGTCTCTCTCTCTCTCTCTCTCTGAGATGTGATTTTTACATCTGTTGCTTCCCATTGCCACCGTCCTAGTTATAATCTGGGAAACAGGATCCTTAACAGGGCTTGTTTCCCTTTAGATGTCAAAACATACTACTCCCCCCACCCCACTTTCTTTTTAGAAAAGTATTTTATTTCTTATGTGTGCAGGTATGTGAGAGGTGTGTGTGTAGGGGTGTGTGTGTGTGCGCGCGCGCGCGAGAGAGAGAGAGAGAGAGAGAGAGAGAGAGAGAGAGAGAGAGAGAGAGCGTATCCTTGGCACAGAGGAGGGCACAGCTTGCCTTGCTGTGTGACTCTCTGCCTCATTCCCTTGAGACTGGTCTCTCACTGAACTAGAACCTGCCCTTCTCCAGCAAGGCTGGCCAGCCAAGGAGCCCCAGAGATCCTCCTGTCTCTCTCAGCTTCTCTCTCTGGCCTTTCTGTAGGTTTTGGAGAGCCGGGCTCAGGTCCCCCTGCTTGTACTCGGCACTCTTCCTCACCAAGGCATCTCTGTCCCCCTCCCCTTTCCCATGTTGGAGACTGAATCTAGGATCCCAGGCCTAATGGGCATTTTCTGTGCTTCTGAGCTACGGTCCCAGACTTTGAGATTACTGCCTCTGAGCATTCGAACCTCTCTCCGGAAACACAGGAGAAGTCTACAACTGGGGCTGGAAGGATGGCTCAGTGGTTAAGGGTACATATTGCTCTTGCAGGGGACTGGAGTTGAGTTCCCAGCACCAACATTGGGTGGGTAGAAACCACCTGTAAGTCTAGCTCCAAGAGATCTGCCACCATCTGCTGGCCTCTGTGGGTCTGTCTATCTATCTATCTATCTATCTATCTATCTATCTATCTACCTATCATCTATCTATCTATCTATCTATCTATCTATCTATCTATCTATCTATCTCTACCTATCATCTATCTATCTATCTATCTATCTATCTATCTATCTATCTATCTATCATCTATCTATCTATCATCTATCTATAAAATAAAAAGGAGCAATTCACAATGAATAAATAAGTAAATAATAAATAAATAAATGTCATAGGCCAATTTGATCTCTTTTATTCGGGACTACACATAGCATTAGTAGTAATAACTTCAACCACATTCCTACTTCTTTGTAAAAGTCCTTTAAAAACATACTCAGAGAACACATTCACCACAGATTTTTGCAAAACCTCAAAGTCTCTTCGTTGCTAACCAAACATGATGGTAGGTTCAGGTCCTCTGTATACAGACAACACTAGAGAGCTGCCAAGTCTCATTTGGACAGAAAAACCGTCACAACTGTGTCGAAGATGCACACGGTATTGTAAGTACTGGGCCTTGTAATGTGGAATTTTCTAGTTTTAGCTTCCAGCCTCTGGAAACAAGAGAGATGCCTGGTTGGTTTTCTGTTGTCCATGGTGGTGGGCTTTAGTGCAGGAAGAGTCCAAATGAGAACCAAGGGACCGGGGGCTCCTGAGGAGAGGCTTGTGTGGGCGTGGCAGTGTTGACAGTGCTAACTTCCGACTCTGAATCCCCTAAACTGTCCTCTGATGAAATGTCCCAAGGGCTTTAGAACAAACAACAACAGCAGTGACAAAATTAAAGCAGTCAGTCCCCAGCTGCTTTCCAAAAGGGGCCAAACTTTTTATACTTCTCACTGAACAATGAAAAGGGCTTAAATAGCGTGCCTGTCAACACTGCTGTTGCCTGATGCCGTTGACCATACACAGAAACGCACAGGACCTAGACCAATTTCCTATGTCTGTGTTAGTAAACAAAGATCCCTTTGCTTTGATACTGCTGGAGTAGCTCTTAGGGAGGAGACCGTAGGATGTCATGTTCTAATCATGGGAGAAGATCAGCATGTCCTGTCTCTTCTTAGGGCTCTTCCCCCACCCCACCCCCCAGTATTTCATAGATGCCTGTAGATGTAAAACGTCCTTAAACCCATATACATCCAGAGCAGCGGCTCACAGCATGTCATTACAGAGAAGACACCTTGAATGCTCTGGAGTTTAAACAAAGGGCTCTGTTTCTGGCGGGGTACAGGAGAAGACATTTTAGAAGTGGCTTAAAATGGAAGGGGACCCTGGGAAGGCAAGGCAAGGTGGGGGAGCCCTCAAGAGCAATGTTTTCCCCATAGCCTCGCTGATTTATAAAGAAAAGAAACCCATTTCTCGAGTCCTGGAGGCAGGGGAGTCCAGGGTCATGGTGTGGGTGTCTGGAAGGATGTTCTTGCTCACGTCACTCCTTAGGAAGCCACTGATACCATCACAGAGATCCTAAGCTCATGGCCTCATTTAACCTTAAAGAACTTCTAGGAGACGTGCTTGGAGCTGCCGTGATGTGTCCCCAACACATGAACTGCTGGGGGATACACTCAGACATTGCACCAAATAGCCAGGTTTAGTGGGGGATACAGGACATCAAAACCATGGAAAATGAATATGTCCAGCAGATTTATGTAGGTACCACACACACACACACACACAAAATATGATGATTAAGGAAATGGAGACCATCAAGAGATGAGAGCCCAGGAGCACCGTTTGGGGGAAAAGATGTGGCTGATATAGAGCTGTGTGTGTCCCATTTGTGGAATCTTTGAACATTATTATCTTTCAAAATTATTATCTTTCATCCAGTGCCTAACTTGTACCAAATTGTATGCTAGGCTCTAAACAAACAACAGTGGTTAGTTGGTTGGTTATTATTTTGTTTTGTTTTGTTTTTGTTGCTCTTTTGTTTATTTTGTTTTGTTTTTGAGACAGGGTTTCTCTGTGTAACCCTGGCGGTCCTGGAACTTGCTTTGTAGACCAGGCTGACCTCAAACTCAGAGATCCACTTGCCTCTGTCTCCCAAGGGCTGGAATTAAAGGCATGCACCACGACCTGGCATAAAATACATTTTTCTTAAAGGAGTTTTGTGGGTTTTTTTTAAAAGATTTATTTACTTTATGTCTATGAGCACACTGTAGCTGTACAGATGGTTGTGAGCCACCATGTGATTGCTGGGAATTGAACTCACCCCAGCCCTCCTCACCAGGCCCCACTCGCCCTGGCCCCACTTGCTCGCTCCAGCCCAAATATTTATTTATTATTATATGTAAGTACACTGTAGCTGTCTTTAGACACACCAGAAGAGGGTGTCAGATCTCATTACGGATGTTTGTGAGCCATCATGTGGTTGCTGGAATTTGAGCTCAGGACCTTCAGAAGAGCAGTTAGTGCTCTTAACTGCTGAGCCATCTCTCCAGCCCCCATAAAATGCATTTTTAAGAAACCTTCTTGGGCTGGGACATAGCTTGGTGGTAGAGCTTGGTAGCATACACAAAGCTCTGAATTTGATTCCCAGTCTTAGAACCAAAACTCATCTTGAGAGTGCAGATACAATCACCAGGAATTTACTAGATTGGAGTCCGTGAGATAAGGAGAGCCAGAGTTAGTGCCTGTTGCAGCTGCATCCCCCTGAGGGTGAACGGAATGCTTCAAGTCAGGGGCTGTGACCTAAAGAAACAGGGAACATCTTAGCTCCTCTTCTCTCCCCTTGCTCTCCTCCGGTCAGGGTGCTAGTATGTGACATCCATAACACATCAAGTTGAAGCTAAAAGGAGCAGGTGAAAGACACACACGTTACCAGAAGTAGCTTTCAGAGCAGATGTGACCGAGCCCTTCTCTGATCTCGGCACTTGGGACATGGAGGCTGGAGGATCCTGAGCTCAAGGCCAGCCTAGGTTATGCACCAAAACCATGTTGAAGAAGGAGAAAGAGGAGACCTTTTATCATGATTTGAGATTTCATCATATCTGCTACATCTTAGGATGTAAAAAAAACAAACAAACAAACAACAACAACAACAAAAACCCAACTTCTTATCTAGAAAGTTCTAGTTCATGGCAATTCAAAGTCTCATAAATGGCCAGGATATTTTGTTGATAGAAGAAAATCAACCCGAGAATAACACACCTTCCAAAGTATAAAAGAACAAGGGACACCGTGTCCTTCTTTCTGGCCATTTAAAGCCTACAGGAAGAATGTAATTAGGACCTTGAGAGATGAACGCCAGGTGTTTATAGGCCATGGAAGCTATTGCCAGAAAGTGACATCTGCTAACATGAGCCCTACTGTGCTTACATGCACTTGGAAGTGTCCCTCAAAGAAAGGCCACCATGTTTACCTATAGGTAGCTCCTTTCTTGTCTGTGTGATGCCTGCAAGCATGACCTACAAGTGCCATGACAGGGGGAATAAGTGCTACTTTTCAGTCACAGCACACGTTTCTCCACATTATCCCAAGCGGCAGAAGGTAATGACTCTTGAAACAGAAGTCGTGAGAAGCAGAAACAAAAGTCTTGTGGCTACACAAAATTTGCATCTTATTTAAATGGAAATAATTTACGCAAAATTGATTGCACAGAAAAATAGCAGCCACTTATTTTATTTTATTTTGGTATTACTTCTAGATAAGTCACAGCACACTCATTTTTGGAGGCTTTGCTTGTAAGTCGAGATGAGGCACTAGATAATCTCATAGAAAAAGGTGGAAGAAAATAGGCAGATGGGCTAGCAGTGGAAAGCCTATGGCTGTCCTGACTGAGAAGCAGACATGTCCAGTGCTTTTTAACTGGAAAGTGTGAAAATGTGGGCTCCACAGAAGAATGCTGATGGCAGTAACCAATTTGCCCATTTGATAAAAAGTCTGCGGCAAGCCTGTCTTGGGAGCTCACCCTTCTCTGGTAAATGCTGTAATTAGCCAGTTCAGAGCTGTTTGTTTTACTCTTTCTCTTCTTTCTTCTTTCCTCTGAACCTAAGGCATAGATATTTGTGTGTGCATGTGCTTGTGTGCGTGTGTATGCATGTGTGTATTATGTGTGTGTGTGTGTGTGTTTTCACATATGTTCTTATAGATACATGCATGCCACGCAGTGTCGGTGCAGGTCAGAGAAGTGGAGTGTCTCTTTCGGTCCCATGGGTTCCAACTTAGGTTGTCAGGTTTGGTCGCAAGTGCTTTTGCGGCTGAGCCACCCGACTCCCCCATTACATTAAAAAAAAAGTTCAGTAACACTTAAGGATCCGAGAAAAGTACCAGTGGTTAAGAACATTTGAGACTTTTACAGAGGACTTGAGTTTGTTTCCCCAGCATCCTTCGCAAACAAAGGGTAACTCTAGCTCTAAGGGGAGCCCATGCCCCCTTCTGGGCGCCGAAGGAACTGCAATCATGTGCACACACACACACACACACACACACACACACACACACACACAATTTAAAATAATATAATAAAAAATGTATAAAGCAACACTTAAAACTCCTAATAGTCAAGGGTCAATGGTGGGCCTCATTTAACATTTCGTGAAATCTATTTCTCATTTCTACACTTCCTCAAAATTCATTTCTTAAAAAAAAAAAAAAAGTAGAGTTCAGTACTTGACGACTAGACTCACACTGCAATCCCAGAGTGCCAGCGGCAAAGAGCATGAGCAGGTGAATTCTAGCACACAGACTATATAATATCCTGGAAGAGCAGACAGTGCGAGAATTCAAACAGAGGCCAAGTAAGATGGTTGGTGGTGAACACACTCCCTTGGAGGGCTATATGCAAACATGCTCAGGACGTAAGCAGTCTGCTATCCTCTAGTGCTTTTCTTTCCAATGTAAAGTTACAAGGACAACACACTTCAAAAACATGTCAGGTGTCAGTGGTTTCTGAACTGTTTGTAAGAAGCCCCGACTCACATGTATAGAGTCTGAATGTAAAGAGACCATCGTTACGCCTCTGTTGTGTTTTATACACTAAAAAAAAAAAGTACTTTGAGCAAAGACAAGTTATTTGATATCTGGTTTGTCAAAGTTTTTCTTGGGTGTGCTCTGAGGCACTTCCATCCACTCGAAGCACTTATTCTCTTTAGAGTTTACTAGTTTAATAGATGTGTGTGTGTCTGATGTGCGTATGTGTATTATGTGTGTGCAGGAGCCCATGGAGGTCAGAAGAGGGCGCTGCATCTTCTGAAACTGGAGTTACAGATGGTGTGGGTCACTATGTGGGTGCTGACAACCAAACCCAAGTCCTCCGCAAGAGAAGCCAGTGCTCTTAATTACTGAGCTAACTCTCCAGCACTGTGTGTGTGCATGCATGCATGCGTGTGTGTATGATATATATGTATATATCCATCCTCAGCTATTATCACAAGGACAACACACAGGACATTCACATTAAGAAAACTCCTGAAGCCAGGCAGATGGAGGGTTCCACAAATGGTGGCTCGAAGCACTCTAGGCTCCCATTTGATTCTCCGATGATTCGGCTTAGTTGAGTGCATCCACTTGGGTGAGATGCTCTGTGCACGCCAGCATGACATTCCTCCCTTGGGCTGAATCTGAGCTCCCCCATAACTGAGGGTACCAGATACAAACATCTAAGAGTTTGAGGGGTGCTGGTTTTGATAGAGCTTTAAGAGCTTAAACACTACGTCCCATTCTTGAAGCATTTAGAATTTTCTAGTCACTCTCACAGGGTACCTGAGAGTCTGGGCCAACTTGCTGTACCCTGTGGCCTCTCCCCTGGAACTGCATTACAGTGTCAGGTTTAGATTTCTCCCACCGCTTTGTTGAGTGAACGCACCTATGGGCTGCAGAGGAGGCACCGGATGCTTATCTCTGGGGATTCTCCCCAAAGCCCTTGGGAAGGATTGGATGTGGACATGCTAAAAGGCAACCATGATAGAGACCCTGTTTCTGCCCTATGGAGACTGGACCAGCTAGACACTTAGTCTATTTGTAACAATATTTGTACCATCTAAATCCAAAACAAGAGCTTGCAAGATGGCTACCTAAAAAAAAAAAAAACAAAAAAAACAAAACAACCCGAGAGCCTGTTGTAACCATGGTAACTAGGTATCCCAGACGCCTGTTTCCCCTCTCCTCAAAGGTCAAAGGTAAAATGTGTCCATTCTGCCGGCTCCCTCATCCCAGTTCACACCTGGGCTCTGCCTATCACTGTTTCCTGTTCCCGGTCAGAAACTTCATTTTCAGTTTGTCTCCTGATTTCATCTTCACCTGACTCTTGGTTACTATGTCTGCCGTGTGATTCCTAAGAGCAGATGTTGTTGGTATTTCACAACCTCAGGGAGCTGATCTGAGGCAGGACAGGAAGTCAGGAAAGTCATGGGGACATGAAAGAGGACAGGAGCCCTCATCCCAGAGCCCAATTAAAGCCACTCACTAAACGCAAAGCAAGAATTCTAGCCCCAATAATTGCTGGGAAGGTTGTTAACACAGAGATAACATTGCTTTCATATATAGATAGTTTAAGACAAGAAGTCAGGCTTTGTGCCTTTGTCTATGACTTTGGTAGAACCTTACTCCTTCCTCAGACATGCCCTGAGGACCTCAGACAAATACTACGTGCAATAGTGCAACAAAGATGCTGTATCTTCCTGAATGCCTGTGCGCTAGACTTTAAGTTATCTATTGCCATTCTACCAGGTACCTCACAGAAACCACTCGCTGATAAGTTAATAACTTTAAACCCTAACAAAATCCTGTATGCGGCATTGTAAAAAATCAATGAGCTGTGCATCTATTTTGTTTGGAAGACGGATTATTTTGATTTTTTGTGTTTGAGGGCCTCTGTGAGTGCATACTGTGTGTGCAGTGCCCACAGACACCAGAAGAGGGCGTCAGATTCACTGAGCAGGTTTTGAGCAACCTAACTGCTGAGCCATCTCTCCAGAGCCTAATGGGCCATGATTGTGCTTTGAGAAGCCCAACCTCTAGGCTGAGTTTTTTAGCACTGTTCGTTCTCTTGACCCCGTGCTTGAGCCTATATTTTAAAATCTTCATTAAACCCCAGTCCTGTTTCATGCACTAACAAGTTCTAAAGTCACTTTCAGCATCGAAAGCCCTGATTCCAATTTTGGCCTGAATGGAGGCCCCTAAAACTCTAGAGGAATGCCTCGGAATGCATGGAGCTGTGTTCTTGTCCTTTCTCCTTGCTGTTAGTCCTGGAAGGATTAGATCTACACGATTTAGAGGTCTCAGAGTATTTAGGATATAGCTAAGCATGTGTTTTATCTGGTAGTAGTTCCCTAATGTTATATCCACTTTTGGAACCTGAAGATCCTGGTAGAAGATGAAGAAGGTGAAATGAGGACTCTCTGTTCTTGCTGTGTAGTTGAGGCCAGTTTTCATCTTCACCTGCCCTTCCCTTCCTGATGCCTCAGGACACACGGACACACGGACACACACAGACACACACAGACACACAGACACACACAGACACACAGACACACACACACACACACACACACACACACACACACACAAACACGGCCAGGCTCATAGGTAGGCAGGCCACCTGCATGGAAGGGGCAGACCCAAGAGTGAACAAGAGCCAAGGGTTGACATAGTTTTCTTTTTTTTTTTTTTTTCATTTTTTTTTTTAATATTTTTATTACATATTTTCCTCAATTACATTTCCAATACTATCCCAAAAGTCCCCCATAGCGCCCCCCACTTCCCTACCCACCCATTCCCATTCTTTTGGCCCTGGCATTCCCCTATATTGGGGCATATAAAGTTTGCAAGTCCAATGGGCCTCTCTTTCCATTGATGGCCGACTAGGCCATCTTTCGATACATATGCAGCTAGAGACAAGAGCTCCAGGGTTCTGGTTAGTACATCATGTTGTTCCAACAATAGGGTTGCAGATCCCTTTAGCTCCTTGGGTACTTTCTCTAGCTTCTCCATTGGGAGCCCTGTGATACATCCAATAGCTGACTGTGAACATCCACTCCTGTGTTTGCTAGGCCCCGGCATCGTCTCACAAGAGACAGCTATATTTGGGTCCTTTCAGCAAGATCTTGCTAGTGTATGGACATAGTTTTCCATGGCTGGATGACTATTTCCATTTCTCTGCATTGCTATGATATAACTCTGACAAAACAGAGAGATTTATTTATTTTCAATAATTTTGGGGGGCTGGAGAGATGGCTGGGTGATTAGAAGTCACTATGTAGATTAGGCTGGCCTCAAGCTCAGAGAGATCCACCTGCCTTGGCATCCCAAGTGCTGAGATTAAAGGCATGCAGGACTATGTTCAACTCTATTTTTAAAATAATTTTTAGAAGTGTGTGTTTGTGTGTATGTGTGTGTGGTGTGTGTGTGTGTGCGCGCGCATGCATGTGTGAGTATGTGTGTGAGTGTGTTTGCATGCACGTGTGTGTGTGTGTACACATGCACAGAGGTCTGAGGAGTTAGATCCTCTGGAGTTACAGAGGTCTGTAAGCAACCTGAAGCGGGTGCTAGGGATTGAACTCAGGACCTCTGGTAGAAGTACCATGTGTTTTTAACCCCTGAGCCCCCTCTTCAGCCCCGAATGGGTTTATTTTATCTAATAATTGCACTTTCTGTGTGGTGGGGAGTCAAGGCGTCAGGAGTGTGAAGTGTCTGCTCACACTCCATCCATGGTCAGAAGAGAGCAATGAGTGTATGCTGGTGCTGACCCAGGAGGAAATGGAAAGGTAGCCATGGTCCCCCATGGTTGGGGTCTGTGATGGTAATGCTGACCAGCGGAGGAAGCTGGGGACACTGCATGGAGGAGGTGGCCTTTGTTTGACCTGTCAACAGTGAGCCTGAGAGCCTGAACTCCTTAGGCTTAGATGAGAATGAGTGCTCCAGAGTGGCAGGGCAGAAGCAGAGGCGACAAGGCAGGTGCCGGGAAGGGCCAGGCGTTTTTTTTGCTCTGGTGTAAGACAAGAGATGTAACCCTTCAATGTTTTGTTCCACCCCAGACACCAGTCGGAGGGCTTATGACAGGCCTCAGGCTCCCCCTACCTAACTTATGCAAATGACTCCTGGGTGAAGGGAGACAGAAGCTAAAGATGTCTTCTCTGGTCCTGCCTCTCTTGGCCATTCTGAAAGATGTCAGGTCCAGGCTTGGCCCCACTTCTTTACTTGGCATTCACATCTTTACCTCAACCTTGTCTGGGGGTGGGTGACCCTGAGAATAAAAAACAAATTCTACTTTACAAGGACTTTTCCCCTCTGCCCTGTCCTCTCTCCCTCCCCCTCCTCTTTCCTTCTCCTCTTTCCCCTCTTCCTCTCTCCCCTCCTCTCTCCCTCTTCCCCCTTCCTCTTCCCTCTCCTGTCTCCTCTCTCCCTTTCCCCCCTCCCCTCTCCTCTCCCTTCTCTCTCCCTCTCCCCTCTGCCCTCTCCTCTCCCCCCTCCTCTTTCTCTTCTCCCTCCTCTCTTCTGTCTTCCCCTTCTTTCCCTCTCCCCTCTCCTCTCTCTCTCTCTCTCTCTCTCTCTCTCTCTCTCTCTCTCTCTCTCTCTCTCTCTCTCTCCCTCTCCCTCTCCCTCTCCCTCTCCCTCTCCCTCTCCCTCTCCCTCTTCTCTCCCTCTTTCCTCCCTTCTCTCTCCCTTCTCCCCTTTCCCCTCTCCTCTTCCTTCCCACCTCCCCTCTCCTCCCTCCCAACTGTGGTGTGGACATAAAGTCCCACCGAGTGCTGTTTGTGATACTGGAAAGCCTTAAGCTAGACTAGCATATGAAGGAATAGACAGTAGAGGACCTGGTGAGACCCCAGGAGGAGAGGGGTTTGTTTTCTGCGTTAAGGTTCGTTTTGTTTCTTTTGTACTTCCCGATAGCATGAACAGCAGAATGCTGGAGGCAAGATGCTACGTGAGTTAATTCGCAGTTATAACAAAGCACTCTTGTTTCATTGGCAAGAAGGTGAAAGCCAAGGTCTGGCCAAACTGAAGGGCCAATCATCTAGAAAGTTCCTTCCTGGTTCTAAGAATGGTTCTGCAAACCCCAAAAATACCTCCAGCCTTCGATATTAACCTTTGCTTCAACCAACGCTCGGATTTGTGTCTCTTGAAAGGTCAGAGGTATAAACAATTTTCTATTGAAGGCAGACTTGTAAATTCCCAGGAAAAAATACTTGAGGTTGTTAAATCTGGGAAATACACAGGAGGAAAAGCGAGCCAAAGAGCACCCCCCACGCCAACCGTGTCGGAACAAGTCTTGGGAAGAAGTTTCAAATTAAAGTGCTCTAAGCATCTGGCTTTCATTTGTAATATAATTAGAAATGCATCTTACTATGTAAGGAATTCTAAAAGCCAAGAGGAAGTGCATTTCTTGGTGACCAGGCATTCGGATGATGTCATGGGTGTGGCATGTAAAGGAATATCCAAGGCTATTTGGTAGTATTTGGGAAGATTTTCCCCTCTCTCTGCATTGAGTTACAAGCGAGAGGCAAGGAGAGAGAACCAGGTTCTGTGACATGCGCGCTTCAGAACCGGGCGTTTCTGGGCCAAGCAGGGGACAGCGAAGGTGGCTGTCCCCGCAGCCAAGTTAGAATAAGACACAATTTTCCACTGTTCCATTTTCTGCTCCTTCTTTGTTTTTCTTCTAGCTTTCACTCCGGGAGTAATGAAGAAAGGAGACCCCAAAAGGCAAATTGCACCGTGAGGTATCCCCACTGAGAGCTCCCGCAAAGCAGTCTCCTGGTCCTCAACTTCATATTACAAACCAGGGACATACCAGAAAGCAGTATGGGAGCCATATGTATTGTGGTGAAGACATGACACCTACCAATTACAACCTATTATCATGATAGTTTTGGGGAGAGGCTTTTTTCAATAACGGAATAGCAGGAAAGACATTAGCTCAGAAAACTCTGGAGATATCCCTAGCCTACAAAATTAACCTCTAGTTCTCCTAATACTCAGACTTGAGTCTTGTGAAACATCAGTTGATGTAACCTATAATAAGATTATAAATCTTATCTTATTCAGACACATATAGCTATATGTTTGTGTTTATAGATACACATATGGAGCATATATATGGTGGTGTTTTTAATTTGCTTAGCCCAGAGAGTGGCTCTATTAGGAGGTGTGGCCTCGTTGGAGTAGGTGTGGCTTTGTTGGAGAAAGTGTGTCACTTGGGGGTGGGCTTTGAGCCTTTCCTCCTAGCTTCCTGGAAGTCAATCTTCCTAGCTGCCTTTGGAACACAGAACTCTCAGCTCCAACAGTGCCATGCTTGCCTGGATGCTGCCACGCTTCCCGCCATGATGATCACAGACTGAACCTCTGAACCTGTAAGGCAGCCCCAATTAAATGCTCTCCTTTATAAGAGTTGCTGTGGTCATGGTGTCTCTTCACAGCAATGAAACCCTAACTAAGACATACATTCAGACAAACTGTAGTGTCAGCTATGAACACTACAGCTGGCCTGGCAAGATATGCCGATATGTGTGCATTAGCGGCACAATAAAAAATACACTGTATGCAGCATGTATAAAGTCTTGAAAAAATTAATAAAAACATTCTATTACGTTGTATTGAATATACATAAAAGGATTCATTATCTTAGCCATTTTTGTTACTTAATCATCTGTACAGATGTGAATAAACAATTTTCTTTACAAATAATGACTATGTGTATTCACTGATAAGTGGATATTAGCCCAAAACTTAGGATACCCAAGATTTAAGATACAATTTGCTAAACGCATGAAACTCAAGAAGAATGAAGACCAAAGTGTGGACACTGTGCACCTTCTCAGAATTGGGAACAAAACACCCAGGGAAGGAGTTACAGAGACAAAGTTCGTAGCGGTGATGAAAGGATGGACCATTTAGAGACTGCCGTACCCAGGGATCCATCCCATAATCAACTTCTAAACGCTGACACCATTGCATACACTAGCAAGATTTTGCTGAAAGGACCCAAATATAGCTGTCTCTTGTGAGACGATGCTGGGGCCTAGCAAACACAGGAGTGGATGTTCACAGTCAGCTATTGGATGTATCACAGGGCTCCCAATGGAGAAGCTAGAGTAAGTACCCAAGGAGCTAAAGGGATCTGCAACCCTATTGTTGGAACAACATGATGTACTAACTAGAACCCCGGAGCTCTTGTCTCTAGCTGCATATGTATCGAAAGATGGCCTAGTCAGCCATCAATGGAAAGAGAGGCCCATTGGACTTGCAAACTTTATATGCCCCAATATAGGGGAATGCCAGGGCCAAAAGAATGGGAATGGGTGGATAGGGAAGTGGGGGGGTGCTATGGGGGACTTTTGGGATAGCATTGGAAACGTAATTGAGGAAAATATGTAATAAAAATATTAAAAAAATATATTATAAAAAAAAAAAAAACAAATAATGACTATGGGTCTGTGTGTGTGTGCTTGGCATTGGGAATAACCTAGCTCCCACCTGCAGTGTTCCTTCAGAAGCCAGCACTGAGTGTGTGCTATGGGACAAGTCTGTGGCTAATCGGTTTACATATATTAAATAAATCCTAAAAGCTCGGTCCTAGTGTCAGAGTCGTTATTTCAGATTAACGAGTCAGAAGGATGCTCCAGGTCACATGGCATCTGACCGGCTGGGACTCTGCACCTGACCCTTCTGCTTTCAGAACCGCCCCATACTCTTCCAACACAAGTGACTGCGTGCTCATTCGAAATATTTAAGCAGCTACTGCGCGTCCGGGACTGTGACAAACACTAGGATCTACAAGGACTAACGGGAGTTTCATAGGCTTTGAATGTCAGAGTTGGGGGACACACTTCCCGCCCCCCGATTTCTCACAGATGGAAAGACGGTCGGTCCTTGCTCTACCTTCTCCCTGTCTGTCCACTAATTCGAAGCAGGGGCATAGTGACTGGCCAGATGGTGGTAATCTGGATGGTGCAACCTGTCAGAGACCTAAGAAAGTTTCCTATCCATTCTCTCCTTGGTAGTCTTAAGATTGACGGTAGGACCTTAGAGGATTCCTGGCTCACCCTCTGCTGTCCGAGAGCCCTATTGTGCCAGCCTCAAGGACTGGTACCCATTACAGCTGGGCTTGTGGTCATGAATAACAAGACCCGTGTAGGGATAATCTCTGTGCTCTGTGTGGAAGCATCACCTGTCAATAAAAAGCTGATGGCCTATTAGCAAAAGGGTAGGAAGTAGAGGGTGGGAGTTCCGGTAGAGAGATTGGAACTCTGGGAGATAGTCAGAGGCGGGAGATTCACCCCAAACTTGGAGGAACTCAGATGTTTGAAACTGAGGCGAGGTAACTAGCCTTGTGGAAGACATGGAATAGTTTTAACGGGTTATATAAGTTACCAGCTAGTCAGGGAATGAGCCAAAGCTTATGGCCTAGGCATAAGTAAATAAAGCCTCCGAGTTGTTATTCGGGTACTGGGGTGTGGGTGGAAAAGCCCAAGGGGTTACAAACCTGAGACCGAGAAAGACTCTGGGTCGCTGTGAAAAGTGACCAGCAGGATCAATTCAGGTCCTTACGGGGTAGACAACGCAGTTGGGGAAGCCAGCGGTCCATACCAGGGTTGTCACACCCACAAGCGCTTCACACCCAATGTCATGGGTCTGGGTAAGGGAGAGAGTTTAGAGAGGTTCCCACCTCGACTAGGCCGGTGACACGGTCCTATGGATACAGAGCGCGTGCTGGTAGAGTCCTGGAGGACACTAATCATCAAAGACCATAGGCGTCTATGAGGTGCAAGGAGCTGCCACGTCAGAGGGAAACGAGACTCGAGCCAGATGCGTCCATGACTCGCTGGGATGCTCAGGGGCAGGTGTGCGTCACAGAATGAACAGAGCACGGAGCGTCTGTAGCCTAAGGGGCGAGACGTGAGGCTGAGGGGCAGGTGGGGAAAGAATCTTGGAAAAACAAGGAATGTCACTTCAAAGCCATTCTATTTTACTCCGTCTTAGATAGTTTTGTGTTGTTATAGCAAAACATCCAAGACTGGGCAACTTCTAAGGGAGAGAGGTTCCTGGTTTTAGATGAGACAGCCACACCTGGCAAGGACCTCATGCTACATGCTAATTCCAAGAAAAGCGGAAAGGCCGGTGGATGAGCCAACAGGGGCATCCTTGCCTTATATATGAACCCAACTCTTTTTTTTTTTCTTTCTTGCTCCAGCCCCACTCACTCTGCCCCAAAGATTGATTGATTGATTAACTGATTGATTGAATGTAAGTACACTGTAGCACCAGATGAGGGCATCAGATCTCATTACAGGTGGTTGTGAGCCACCATGTGGTTGCTGGGATTTGAACTCAGGACCTCACGAAGAGTAGCCGGTGCTCTTATCCACTGAGCCATCTCTCTAGCCCCAGGCACCCAACTGAACAACCTCACCATCTCTCTTCAAGACTCACTCACCCCTTAAAGCCTGAGCCCCCAACACCCTTATATCAGGAATCAGATGCTAGCAGGAATTAAGCAGGGAATGACGTAAACAACTTAGCATTTTGGCAGGCTCTCTGCATTCACAGCATGGAGAACTGGCGACAAGGGGCCTGGGTGGAGCACTGGCCAGGCGAAGGAAAACAGTCTTTGAAATAAAGAAGTGTCCAGGGGGAGGTGGTGGGAAGAGATGAAAGGAATGTATCTGTTCCTGGTGACTGCTCAGCTTTGGGGCGGGGGATGGGGAGTGGAGGGTGGGAGGTGAGGTGGGGGTGTTCGGGGTGGTGGGGGTGGGGATTCTTGCCACCACTTTGGCCAGCACAGCTCCTTTAATGGTCCACTGAGCTGGACAGCAAGACTAACCAGCATACCCCCGCGGCTGATTGTCCTCTGAGTGTCGGTGACACTATGAGGCTAGAAAGCCCATCTTCCCTGTCACTTTGACTCTGTTTTATTTTGTTCTGTGCTGTCTTGTTTGTCCCCCTCTGGGCACACAGCGGGACATCCACTGGTGCTCTGCAGGGCCTTTTTGCTGCTTCTCCCATAGGAAAGGCAGGTTGTGGCCAAATGCCATGCCATCTCTCTCTCCAACTCTTACTTCCTCCGTAAGTAACTGGTGTCCTAAGTTTTTCTGAGCATGGTTCCTCTCCATAGCCAGTTTACATCTTCCATACCAACCCCCTGACTCCAGGCCAGCAGCTCCGCCCTGGCTCTCACAGGACGCCCCCTCCCACTGGCTCCATCCGCCTACTCTCTGCTTGGCTATCTGTCCATCTATTTTGGGTCCCTTTTTGCCTAAGGCTGACAGATTCAGATTAAACACCACACACTGCAGGGTGGGTGGGGGTAGGGGGTTCTGACCAGCCAAAGGCATGCATACTCTGGGTCTTTGGATGAGAGTTGAGGGTGATTTAGGCCGATCTGTGGTCAGCAGAACAGCTCAGGTCTCAGCAGCCTGCCACCGCAGCAGATCTCAGTGCTTTCCCACCACCTCGCTGACACATAGGACCACAGAAGAACCTTCTACAAGCCTCCCAGGCCTCGCCTCCTGTCCCTGACCCCCAGGCTGAATCCCGCTTGTGAGAAAACAGCCAGATTCGAAATGCATGCGTACATCTCAGAAGCAGCTAATTTCAGCCGACAATCTACGAGGCTGAATGGACCTTGAGTTTCCCCCGGAGGGCTTGCCTATCAAATGTGGCTGATTGGTGTTGGATGGAGCAGGCACAGAGGAGGTTGGCAGCCTTGGGAGTGTTGTGTGGGAGTCTGGTAACCCAGCCTGTCCGTCTGTGATGTTCGTACTTTCCCATGAAGGGCTACATGCGGATGGGAACTGATGGTCCTGCTAAGGGTAGGGCATTGCTAAATGAAAGTATACAAAGAACGCAGTTGAAGGCAAACAGCCCAGCTGCCAGAATCTGAAAGAGGACTCCTTCAGCACCACTGGGTCAGCTACCCTAGCCAGCCCAATGGCCCCAGGCAGCCAGGCCTGTCTTTTCTCTCTCCCTGTCCTCTTCTGGTATGCTCTAAGAATGCGAAGCCAGGCACTGGGCTCCGAGGTTTCTCATCTCAGGATCAAGCAGACAGGTTCCTTAAGTAGAGGAGAGCTAGCTACCCTCTCATTTTTTTTTAACGATACAGAAGGCCATTGAATGAGATAGTATGTGCAGAAACTCATGTTCATATAGAAGCAATAAAACCAGAATTCTCTTCCTCTTCCTTCTTTTGAAAATTGGAAAGCCGGGCGTGGTGGCGCACGCCTTTAATCCCAGCACTCGGGAGGCAGAGGCAGGCGGATGTCTTGAGTTCGAGGCCAGCCTGGTCTACAAAGTGAGTGCCAGGACAGCCAGGGCTACACAGAGAAACCCTGTCTCGAAAAACCAAAAAAAAAAAAAAAAAAAAAAAGAAAATTGGAATCATAGATATTGTCTCCAAGCATTAGCCACCTGTTTTTATCAAGTGTATTTTTTGTATTAACTTGAAGACTCTGTTCGCTCAGCGAGCAGTCCCACACACCATGGTAACACAGTGGGTATGTAACCTCGGGTTTGTTTGTGTTTCCATCTCTAGTAACTCCTCACCTCCCAGTTCATAGGAAGTGGCTGTGACACCCTTCAGCAAGTCGGAACAGAGACTCAGAGTCCACTCAAGTTTGGATTTCAGAGCAGGTTTTGAGTGGCAAGGCAAATTACTCATGGGGACCACATACCTTTTCTCTGTCCATCTCCTGCCCGTTTTCTTCTTAAATTAAAAAGAATAGAGTTATTACTTTCATTTATAAGTGTGTGCCCTGCGTGAGTTTGTGTGCACCACAGGCATGCAGGTACCCAAGGAGGCCAGGAGAGGGCGCTGAATCCTCTGGAGCCGGAGTTACAGATGGTTGCTGGGAACCAAACTGGGATCCTCTGCACGAACAGTAAGCACCTTGACTGTGGAGAAATCTCGCCGGCCCTGTATAGCACTTAATTCTGGGAACGCCAATTTATAATCCATTCCAGCCTCTTCTATGAATGTATCAATATCCTTTAGAGAGCTCTTTCAAGAAATAAAGAGGATTTCTAAAGAGAAAGTAACTTACGTATTTATTAGTTGGAGTCTTACAATGTTGTATAGCTGGCCTTAAATTCTTAGGCTCACATGATTCTCTTGTCTCGGCTTCCAAAGTGGCTATAGGTGCAACATGTATCCCCGGCTCAGGCTCAGACTTTTTCTTTCCCCCAATGCCAACCTGTCCACCCTGGACATCATCAATTCCCTGTGTGTGTGTGTGGAAGTCTTCCTGTGGGTACCCAAGGCACGGCAACACAGACAAAGCCCTACTGAAGCCTTGCAGTCACTTCTTCACTCGGCCTTGAAATCATGGAACAAGGAACACATTTCCAGCCAAGTTCCTCATTCCTTTACCCATTCACTCGACAAACACAGATTTAACGCTGCATTAGACACCAGCACCACAGAGGTGGGTTGTCACCTGCGGGGTGGAATGAGATGGTCCTCTTGTACGATTACATAGACTGCTTTAGAAGGGAAAAAACCAAAAAACCTGTTCATTTGGCTCCGGGCAGGAGTGTGTGCACATGCATGTGTGAGTGCGTGTTTATGTGTGTGTGCATGTATGTGCATGTACACATGCATGCACATGTGAATGACTGAAGGTCCAAGGAAACTGCATAGTCATTGGGTTTTCATCATGTCTGTAGTATGAGAATCCAGCTCGCCAAGTATGCATGCCTTAATTCCTTATTTGGCAAGTCAAGTGTCCTCTCATTCTTTCTTTGGTAATAATGTTATAAGTAAAAAGAAAATTTCTAGAAAGCCATTTCAACAGTAACACCACAAAGTAACAATGGCAATAACAAAATCCAAAGGAAACTGGACCTTTAACACACATTTATATTTATTTATTAAGTATATAACACCAAACACTTTATATACATGTATGTATATGTATGTATATACACACACACACACATATATGTGTGTATATATATGTGTGTGTGTATATATATATATATATATATATATATATATATATGCCACTGTGATGCTTTTTATATGCTTGGCCTAGGGAGTAGCACTGTTGGGAGGTGTGGCCTTGTTGGAGTAGGTGTGTCACTGTGGGTGTGGGCTATAAGACCCTCATCCTAGTTGCCTGTGAGCCAGTCTTCTGCCAGCAACCTTCAGATGAAGATGTGGAACTCTCAGCTCTTCCGGCACCATGCCTGCCTGGATGCTGCCATGTTCCTGCCTTGATGACAATGGACTGAACCTCTGAACCTGTAAGCCAGCCTCAATTAAATGTTGTCCTTATAAGACTTGCCTTGCTCATGGTGTCTTTTCACAACAGTAAAACCCCAAGTCAGCCACCTTGTTACAGTTTTTCTGCAAAGGGTTTACTGTCTGAGAATTGTTGGAAATGAGTCTGTTCGAATCAAGGACAAAGACTGTGTCTGCATCCAGGTTTTCCACCCTCATTCATGCCAGATGAAATGGGAGACACAGGAGAAGCCCCTTCCCAAGCACCCCAGTGTCTAGCGGAACTTGTGCTGTTTAAGTTCTCTCAATGGTAGCTGGAAGAACCTCTTTCCCTTGCTTGGGAGACTAAGGGATGAGGAGTCCAGGGTTGTTTGTCCTGATACCCACAGACAGACACACAGACACAAATCCTGGAGGACCTGCCTAGCACAGGTGCATTGGTTTTGTGAGAGAGACCTGATGAAAGATGCTGACAGGTTTCTTCTGTTGAGAACTTACGGGGAATTTAAAGAACGTGTCAGCAAGGCATTATACCAGCACATGCTCTTCTGATTAGGAGGCTCTGGACCCTTTGTCTTCCTGGACAGACAGACAGCTTTTGTGAACACTGGAACATTCTCTTCCCCACCCATCTCAGAGCTCTGCAACACATCTCTTCCTGGGCTCCAGATCCATCTGCTGTCTGTCTGTCTGTCTGTCTCCCGCCTCTTTCTCTCTGTCTCCCTCATTCTCTCCTCTCTTTCTTTTTCTCCCACTCTCCCTCCTTCCCCCTCCCCCTTTTCTCTCCTCCTCTCCCCCTTCTCCCTGTCTCTCCCTTCCTGACTCCAACTCTTGTAAGACCTGTAGCCTAACCAACCTCTGGCTTCAAACCCCAGGCTTATTTCAAGGCTAGTTCTAGCCTCCCTATATCTCTTTCAGGAAAATCCCATAAGCACTAAGTTTTATTCCATCTGATAACAAAATGGATGGTGACTCCTCAGTCCTCCAGGGGTCCTGCAGGTATGACACAATGGCCATGCTCAGAGGGTCAAGAAAGATCCAGAAAGACAGTGATGTCCCCAACTCCCCATGGCTGTGCATTTGTCCAGCCATCCTTTTGAGTGGTGGGTAGATCCTCAACTTTCCAAATGTTCTTGTGTGCGTCCTTCATCTCAGTGGGACTGCTGTACAGAGTTCTCTAGCCCCACGGCTACAGCAGGGATCTGAGGATGCACCCCAGGGCCCCGGACAAGGAGTAACCACGGCACTGCGTGAATCAGAGCTGTGAGCCTTTCCCCGGCTTGTGCTTGCTCAAGCAGAAGAGGAAATACTCTACACATCTCTCTAACCCCCCCCCCCCCCCTTGTAGAAACCACTTTGAGATAGTTCTCATCTAGCAAGTGTATCTCAGTGACTCACAAAAGAGTCTATTCGTGGACTGTTCTTCAGAGAACTCAATGAAGTGACTCACACATCTATTTACTAGACTTTATTGGGAATGTTAGGTGAAATCCTTTCCCCCGGGAACAGGAAGTTTTTGATGTTTCTTATCCAGAAGACATGGGGACACGATCACAGCAGGAAGGCTGGCTTTCTCAGTAAGGGATGCTAGTAGGGTCCCCAGAGAGAACTTTGTGGAAGCAGGATTGTGGAAGTGCTGACGACCGACTTTTAAGGAGAAAAGATTCCATTAGCACCAACCCATGCTAGCTCTGTTAGCTCTGCTGCCTTGAGAGGCAGACTGTCACAGCAGAGACGCATAGCTCTGCAGAGCTCAGAGGCAGAGAGGGGAAGCGAAGTGCTCCACAGTCACCCCCAGACACACACACACACACACATACACACACACACACACACACACCCCATTTTATTCTCTTCTATTTTGAAACAGGACCTCATTATATAGCCTAGGATATACTGGAACTTACAATCCTCCTGCCTCAGTCTCCCAAGCTCTGAGATTATGGGTGTGTTCACATAGTCACAGCCAGCTACATACCCCTCCCCTTGATGACACCCCCCCAGGGATCTAAAGGCCTTCTACTAGACCCCAACTTTTAACTAGACTGACCTTTAACATATGGGCCTTTGGAGAACATTCTAGATTGAAGCTATAACAGTTTTCAGAAGGCACGTTTGACTATTGTTTCAATGATCAAAAGTAATGGAAGACAAAAGGTTTAACAGTGTTTCCTTTGTAAATATATTTCTAAGATTTTTGTTTTAAAATTTTACTTTTTATTTTTTTGTGTATTAGTATTTTGCCTACATGCATGTAAATATACTACATACACATAGCATACATACATACATGCATGCACAATACACACATACATACATACATACACCCATCCATGCACACATACACACACATACATGCATGCACACATACACACATACATGCATACATGCATACACACACATACATACATGCACACATACACACATACATACATACATACATACACATACACACAACATACATGCACACATACACACATACATACACATACATACACACAACGTACATACATGCACACATACATACATACACACAACATACACACATGCATACAGTGACTATGGAGACCAGGAGAGAGCACTGATCCCCTAGAGCAGAAGTTAAGGGCAATTTTGGGCTGCCACATGGGTGTTTGGAAATGAACCCAGGACCTTTGCAAGAGTACAAGTGTTTGTAAACTCTGAGCATCTCTCCGGGGCCCTGTTGTGAATCTTTAGGGAAGGGTGAAAGAAGAAAAGATAGCATCACAGGGCTTAACTTCTGAGCCTTGGGGACTTGGATCTGTCACTTTCTCATCTTTGGGGACACTAAGACATAACCCATCACCAGAAAGCAGGGAAGTGGAGTTAGAGCAGTCCCGTTATGAGCCTTGCCCATTGCAAAAGGGCGGGGCACCCACCCACCACAGCAAATAGCCGAAGGCTCTGAACCTCAGCACGCTCTCAACCATACATGTCCGTGCTGCTGGCGCTGCCTCCCTCCACTCCCTAAAATCCTGGATCGGCTCACATTCTATTTTTAGAGACAGAAAGAATCTAAACTTTCTGGCTGACTTTTACCTTTAGGCCGCTGACACATTGCTCCTCAGTGTCTGGGCATGTCCACTCCCCACCCTTGGCCTCCAGGCCCAAGTCTCCTGTATCACTGAGGTCTGCTCCAACAGCACCTTCTCCAGGGAACATTCCACAGCTCTCTTGTTCAAATGTCTCACTTATTTGACCCCACAGCACAAAGCTGAAATACAGGACATTCATGTGGAAGGGCCAGCCACACACACCACAGAAAGAAGCTAGCAGTTAGCACTTGGCTTAAAAGTAGGGCTCTCGCTTTCCTTTCCTACATGGGCCCGGCAGAATGGCTCCCGCAAAGAAGGGTGGCGAGAAGAAGAAGGGCCATTCTGCCATAAACGAGGTGGTGACCCGAGAATACACCATCAACATTCACAAGCGCATCCATGGAGTGGGCTTCAAGAAGCGTGCTCCTCGGGCACTCAAAGAAATTCGGAAGTTTGCCATGAAGGAAATGGGGACACCAGATGTGCGCATTGACACCAGGCTCAATAAAGCCGTCTGGACCAAGGGAATAAGGAAGGCTCCCTATCGCATCCGAGTGCGCTTGCCCAGAAAACGTAATGAGGATGAGGATTCCCCAAACAAGCTCTACACGCTGGTAACTTACGTGCCTGTTACCACGTTCAAAAAGCTACAGACGGTCAATGTGGATGAGAACTAACCTGCTCATGTCAAATAAAGTTGCACAACTGCCTTCAGGAAAAAAAAAAAAGTAGGGCTCTCCGCTCTCCATGCGCAAGCAGGGCCTGTTCCGATAATCGTATGCCACCCTCCTGTCCGTCTTTCTGTGAAGGTACTCGCCATGTGATAGTAACTGCCTGGGGTCTACCTATCTGCTCAGTTGCCCAATGAACCCACCATAGACCGTGGTTCTCCCGTCTCACCAGTGAACTCTGTTTTGCACAGGCTAAGTGCTCAGTAAAGGTTCTTCCCTATGCTGACTAATTATACGGCGGCTTGATGCAAGCTAACACCGTTTTAGAAGAGAGATCTTCACTTGAGAAAACGTCTCCGATAGGTCGACAAGGTAGACAAGCCCTTGGTACATCTTCATCACTGATGGTTGATGTGAGAACGCCTAGGTCACTGTGTGCAGTGCCAGTTCTAGGCTGGTGGTCCCGGGTTTTATAAGAAAGCAGACTGAGCAAGCCATGAGGGGCAAGCCAGTAAGCAGCAGCCCTCCATGGCCTCTGCATCAGTGCCTGCCTCCAGGTTCTTACCCCTGTTTAAGTTCCTTCCTTGGTGTCCCTCAATGGATGTGACCCAGGATATGCAAGTCAAATCAACCCAAGCTGCAGTTGGTCAGGGCGTTTTATCACAGCAATAGAAATACTAAGACATCTCAAGGTTGGCACCATGGTGTGGGCTGCAGTCCCAGCTACTCAGAAGGCTGAGGCAGGAGGATAGCTTAAGCCAGGAGTTCCAAGCCATGTTAGGCAACATGATGGCAACCCCTTCTCACAGAAAAGGAATATTTCCTGGCTAAGTCAGCAAAAGAAAGATATGAAGCTGTGTGCTCCAGTTACATTGTGTTGGTTCAAAATGGTAAATTCGGCAACCTACAACATTTTCCCCCAAATTTGATGCTTATCTGCAAAGGAGGAAATGAATTACAGCTCCAAGGATCCCTAGGAAACCCACGGGTGGAAAGATTACAAATCTTCAGGAGTGGCTGAGAAGTGTTGCTGTTGCGTCTACTTAGACATGAGACAGGAAGAAGAGCTTTCTCATGGTGGTGTCTTTACTCACCATGAGAAAACGAATCGTCACTCAGAAATACTGGTAGTCAAAGCACATCCTGGGCAGAGTGGATCTAACATCACCAGAGACTTCAGACATTATGCAGATTCCCACCCCCTACCTCAGATTAGCTACTCCATGAAGACTATCTGAGGGGCCCCAGAGAAGCCTCACAGATGATTCGGTGATAGGCACACATCTGGGGATGCGTGCAGACCAGAAACAGAAACACTTTCTAAGCTGCAGAGGTAAGAAACAGATCCAAGTATATTTTATGAAAAAAAAATTGTAATAAAAAAATAAATAGTACCGGGGCCTAGCAAACACAGAAGTGGATGCTCACAGTCAGCTATTGGATGGATCACACGGCCCCCAATGGAGGAGCTAGAGAAAGTACCCAAGGAGCTAAAGGGAACTGCAACCCTATAGGTGGAACAACAATATGAACTAACCAGTACCCCGGAGCTCTTGTCTCTAGCTGCATATGTATCAAAAGATGGCCTAGTCGGCCATCACTGCAAAGAGAGGCCCATTGGACTTGCAAACTTTATATGTCCCAGTACAGGGGAACCCCAGGGCCAAAAAGGGGGAGTGGGTGGGTAGGGGATTGGGGGGGTGGGTATGGGGGACTTTTGGGATAGCATTGAAAATGTAAACGAGGAAAATACCTAATAAAAAATAAATTCAAAAAAAAGAAAATAAACATAATGAGAAATACAAAGGTAAAAAAAGTAAATAGTAAAAACAAAAGGGTCTAATAAATTATGTTATTTTAATTTTTTAGAAATGGAAACAAGCAGCTGAGAATGGTGGCTTACAGCTTTAATCCTAGCACTCCAGAGGCAGAGGCAGAGGCAGAGGCAGAGGCAGAGGCAGAGGCAGAGGCAGAGGCAGAGGCAGAGGCAGAGGCAGAGGCAGAGGCAGAGGCAGAGGCAGAGGCAGAGGCAGAGGCAGAGGCAGAGGCAGAGGCAGAGGCAGAGGCAGAGGCAGAGGCAGAGGCAGAGGCAGAGGCAGAGGCAGAGGCAGAGGCAGAGGCAGAGGCAGAGGAGGCAGAGGCAGAGGCAGAGGAAGATAGATCTCTGAGTTCAAGGCTAGCCTGATCTATAGAACGAGTTCCAGGACAACCAGGGCTACATAGAGAAACCCTGTCTCAAAACAAACAAACAAACAAACAAACAAAAACAAACAGCCCAAGAATCAAAGTGAGCTGGAAGAGAGGGCCAAGCACAACAAATAGAAAAAGGAAACAATCTTGCAGAAATAGTTAAAATTGAGCAGAATACACACCAATATAGCAAGGTTGACAATTGTAATAGAAGACATGACCTGGCTAAAATCAGTAAGAAGACAAAACATGGGGTTGGACAAAATCAATATAGTCAGGGCTTATAGCCTAATTATTCTTCCACTTTCAGTGGTGGGAGAAAGTCTACAAATCCCAAAAGGAACCAACTCAAAGAGCCCACAGTAGGCAAGTGAGCAAAGGAACCAGGGATAATTCCAAAGAGCACATGGCATTCACTGTGCTGGAATCAGACCCCTGTGCGCTGCTGTAATGGAAGGCTGCAGACTGGGTACTGTTTAATCAACAGTGTATTGACTCCCCCCCGGAGGCTGGGAAGTCCAAGGTCAAGATGATAGTAACTGGTAGAACAGGGTGGGGAAGAGGGGAAACAAGAGAGAACAGTCAGACTCTTTAATAAATAAATAATAATAAAAATAAAATTAAAATAGAGGAAAACACAAAAATACAATTAATTGATTAATATATAAATCAATTCATTAATTGTATTTTATTGTCCTTTTCCTTTATTTTTAATTTTATGTGTATGGCTAGTTTGGGCTGCACCTGTGCTATGGGCATGCAGTACCCCAAGAGTCCAGAAGAGGGCATTAGATCCCTCAGAAATGGAGTTACAGATAGTTGTAAATCACCATATGAGTGATGGAAATCAAACCTGGGTCCTCTGCAAGAGCATCCAGTGCTCTTAGCCACTGAGCCTTCTCTCCAGTCCCCTAATTATTACTACTATTGTTGTTGTTATTATTATTAATTTCTTTGAGACAGACTTTTGTGTTTAGTCCTGATTGGCCTCAAGCTCCCAGCCCTCCCTCTTCATTCACCCGGGTGCTGGGGTTATAAGGATGAACCACCACACCAGCTCTGAACTCCGTCTATCACAAGTCTTTGAAGTGACTCAGGAATCCATTCTCAAAGACCGGGCAGCCATCACTCAGTCACTTCCTGTCGTCTCTCCCAGCCGTCGCCACTATTGCATTGCAGGCTCAGAATGTGTGTTGACAGCCGTGTCGACTGGCAGCGTGGGGCTTTCCAGTACTGTGAAGGCACAGGCTGTCCACAGTCAAGCGCCATCAAGGTTGGGATGTGTGTGACCACCCTATGCCAAAGGCATTCGGCTCCCTTTGAACCGTGTGCATACGGCATGGGCAAAGACCACAAGCAATATTACAAAAGAATACAAGATTGGCTGGGCATGGCGGTGCACACCTTTAATCTCAGCCTGGGTTGCTTGGAGACTATATCTCAGTAACATACAAAATAGAGAGGTTTAGATGGCTTCGAAAGTCTTATTTTAGTTGATAAGTGTTACTTGTCCATATGCAGTACAAATGCATCATGGGGAGATAGAACCCAGCCAAGTTAGCATGTATCATTTCCTTTGCCACATGAGACCACTGAATCTTCTCTGTTGGCTATTTCTCAAAAGATGATACAGAGAGCTCAGTGGCTAAGAGCACTGGCTCTGACCCCGATCTGTTTCACAGCATCCACATGGTGGCACACAATCACAGGTAAGGCCAGTTTGGGGAATCCATGACCTCTTCTGGTCTCTGCTGGCACCAGACACAAGGCATGGTATACACACACACACACACACACACACACACACACACAAATAAATCTAAAAAAGTTTTTTAAATGGCCTGAAACGGGTATCTTTTACATACACACATGTATTTTCAATATATATTTAAATATATAAAATATATTTAGAATAGTAATAATTAAATATATTATAAAATGATTATATTACATAACTACATTCTATAATTATTAACTACATTAATTATATTGTATAATTAATAATCATAGCAACAATGAATATGTTCTATAATGTATGACAATGAATATATCATATAATAATATTTAAATATATTTAATATATTAGTATAATTATATGATATAAGATATTAATGTATATGTGTGAGTATTTACATATATGCATACATATACTTGACATCTGTCACCACAAGAAAAATCTGTCCACACTGCAGCAGCATCTCACACCGTTAGTGGTTTCATGTCTCAACGCAGCTGTAATCAGCTAGGATTTCAGCTGCTGGTGAAGACAATGGGGGAGCTGGAATTTCTGGGGAGAATCTCACTTCATGGGTAAATCAAAGGGAAAGTCCTAACATAGGGCAGGCCTGTCTTAAAAACAACACATCAGAATTCACGAGGCAGTGATGCCGGGAAATTATTCATTTTTCTTTGAGACTCCATTTCTTTGCCATTAAAATGAGGCTAACTAACAAGAATCCTTCACTGAGTTGTCAGGAGATAACACAGAATAGTCCGTAGTACATAGGACACTTCGATATGAAATGTCACCCACTAGGGGCTAGGCTGTCAGCTGATGGGCTTGGGGGAAAGTGCTCGTATTACGAGGGTTCTCTGACTCCATCCGAGGATGAAACATCTGATTAGTCATTAAATTTTACTGAGAGAACAGAACCCCTTATCCTGTGTGGTCAGGATAATCCACTTGGCATCAAGTACCTGGAGACGGTCAGCGCTGAGTTCTCGTCCTTCTCTGCAGTATGGCTGAGGAAATGGAAACTCTGGGAGGGAGATGGCAGGAGGAAGTGGGCCTTTGGTGGCTTGGCTTAGGAGGGTCTGCCTGGCCCCTGCTTTCATCTGTTGAGAGCTCTGCTTCCTGTCTGCCATGAGAACAGCGGTCTCTGCTGCATGCTCTCACTGGTGCAGCCCTCCACCCGTCCATGGTTTCAGATTCATGCACACAAGCCCCGTGGACTGGAACCTGTGAAATTGGGGGTCAAACTCCACCATTCTTTTCTTCCTCCTTCCTTCCTCTTCCCTTCCTCCTTCCTCCCTTTAATCCTTCCCTCCTATGTTCTTTTCCCCTTTTCCATCCTTCCTTCTCCCCTCCTTCTTCCCTCCTTTTTTCCTTCCCCCTTCCTTTCCTTTTCCTTCCTCTTTCCCTTCTTCTTCCTTCCTTTCCTCTTCCTTCTCTTTCCCTTCTTCCTTTCTATTTCTTTCCTCCTTCCTCCTTCTCTTCTTCCTTCCTTCCTCTCTCTCCTTCCTCCCTACATCTTTCCTTCCTTCCTCCCTCTCTGTTCCTTCCTCCTTCCTTCCTCCTGTTAGGCATTCTGCCACAGTGACAAAAGATCTGCTTCGTTCTCTGTAATCATTGCACTTCTCCTTTCCAGTGTAGTATATTAAAAGTTAAACTCCATTTTGTGTTTCTGTATCTCCATCAAATACATTTGGAGCAACGCTAAACTTTGCTAGGAAATAGAGTAGAGCTTTATCCTACAGTGAGTCTAGATCAAAGGCTCTCAGCCAGTGGGCTGAGCCCTCTTCTGGGGGGGGGGGCATCATAGATCAGATATCCTGCATGATTCATAACAGTAGCAGATTTAAACTTAGGAAGAAACAAGAAGATAATTCTATGGCTGGGGGTTACCTCAACATGAGGAACTGTATTCAAGGTTGCAGCGCTGGGCAGGTTGAGAACCACCACTCTAGATAATCTACATCGCTTGTTCGTCCATCTGTGAACACCTGCTGCCTCTTTGGATGCCCCACCCTTCTCCTTCACATTCTTTCAAGAGTTCAGTTACCTTGTCTGTATTCATGCTTGCAAAGTTCTTTCCATAGGCCCGAAGTGTTCCCCGACTTCTAGTGACCCAGATCCAAGCATCTTGATAAGCTTGCCCCTTGCGAGAGCCCACTATACTTCAAGGAAGCAAGCTAGTGTTTGCTTATTCAGTCAGCAAGTATGTATGTGATTGGTGGTGTGTGTGTGTGTGTGTGTGTGTGTGTGTGTGTAAGGAGCAGAGACACATGGTCTTAAGCTCAGTTAGAGAGAGAATAAATCACAAAGGCGCCCTCATTCTGGAAAGAGATGGACAGTGATGCCCTGGTCCTCTAGAACCAAGCCTGGGGAGACAGAACAGCCAGGAGTTGCCCCAGAGCAAAAGGAAAGAATCAGGCCTGACCTGCTGAGGTCCTGGACCACACCACAGAGCCGCCTGACGACTGGTGTGTGGCGAGCCCACCAGAAATTCCAGGCTGTCCACAAACTGAACACGTAGCAGCTGCAGTCTGATGCAGCCAGGCAGCAAAACAGGGGTGGAAAGAATGCTCTACCATGACAGAGCTGGCCAGGGCTCTGGTTCCCTGCAGGATCCAGCTATCCTGAAAATGGACAGCCCAAGGCACCCTGTGACCTGCTCCATGTCTGTGGGGTTTGCTGCAGAACGGCATTCCCCAACATTTTGCGTCCACAAGGGCATGTGGCATCCATCATCACACAGAAACACCCCGAGACATCCAAGGGGCGAAGCGATCCAGCACCCCTGCTGATAGACTGAGGAGAATAAGCAGATAAACACGTAAATAAATAGTCGGTACATACCACAGCAGCTTCCTGAACCC
This sequence comes from Mus caroli, assembly GCF_978045245.1. Taxonomy (NCBI): domain Eukaryota; kingdom Metazoa; phylum Chordata; class Mammalia; order Rodentia; family Muridae; genus Mus; species Mus caroli. The sequence goes on from NW_028227259.1 coordinate 151,939,805, forward strand.
ATTCCCAGTCAAGTTGGTTCTGATAGCAACATTTCCATGGTCACTTGGCAACATGACACAGTAAAGAAAACACAGCCGGGAGCCAGACACTCCCACACTCAATTACTCTGGAGGATCTGGACAAGTCACCTATCCTCCCTGGATGTCAATATTATAATCTATAAACTAGAGACATGGTGGGACTTAACATACGGGAAGGAAGCGAAGGGCTTATTTTTAAAATGGTTGTCAGCCTTCTTTTCCAAGCTTGTGTGTGTGTGGTGTGTGTGTCTGTATGTGTATGTATGTGTGTGTGTCTGTATGTGTATGTATGTATGTATGTATGTGTGTATGTATGTATGTATGTGTGTATGTGTGTGTATGTGTGTATGTGTGTGTATGTGTGTGTATATGTATGTGTGTATGTGTGTGTATGTCTGTATTTGTGTGTGTATGTGTGTGTATGTGTGTATGTGTATGTATGTGTGTGTATGTGTGTGTATGTGTGTATGTGTGTGTATGTGTGTATATGTGTGTGTATGCGTGTGTATGTCTGTATTTGTGTGTATGTGTGTATGTGTGTATCTGTGTGTATGTGTGTTTGTGTGTATATGTGTGTATGTGTGTATCTGTGTGTATCTGTGTGTATGTATGTATGTGTGTATGTGTGTGTATGTGTGTGTATGTGTGTATATGTGTATGTGTGTGTATGTATGTATGTGTGTATGTGTGTGTATGTGTGTGTATGTGTGTATATGTGTATGTGTGTGTATGTGTGTGTATATGTGTGTATGTGTGTGTATGTATGTGTATGTGTGTGTATGTGTGTGGATATATGTATGTGTGGATATGTGTATGTGTATGTATGTGTGTGTGTGTAGAGATCAGAGGTTAATATCTGGTGTCCTCCTCCTTGATAGCTCTCCATGTTATTTTTTGAGACAAGGTCTCTCATTGAGCCTAGATCTTAACAATTTAACTAGATCAGCTGGCCAGCCAGTCAGCTGTGGGAATCCACCTGTCTCTGCCCAGCCAACATTGCAATAAACAGATACAAGCTGCCATACCTAAGTGTTTTAGTCAGGGTTTCTATTCCTGCACAAACATCATGACCAAGAAGCAAGTTGGGGAGGAAAGGGTTTATTCGGCTTACACTTCCATACTGCTGTTCATCACCAAAGGAAGTCAGGACTGGAACTCAAGCAGGTCAGAAAGCAGGAGCTGATGCAGAGGCCATGGAGGGATGTTCTTTACTGGCTTGCCTCCCCTGGCTTGCTCAGCCTACTCTCTTATAGAACCCAAGACTACCAGCCCAGGGATGGTCCCACCCACAAGGGACCTTTCCCCCTTGATCACTAATTGAGAAAATGCCTTACAGTTGGATCTCATGGAGGCATTTCCTCAACTGAAGCTCCTTTCTTTGTGATAACTCAGCTGTGTCAAGTTGACACAAAAATAGCCAGTACAATTGACCCCTTGTCAACCTGACACACAAACACATCACTAGTAAGCCTCAACCCTTACATTCTTATTCATCCCCAAGATCTAAATAACTTTAAAAGTCCCACAGTCTTTACATATTCTTAAAATTTCAATCTCTTTAAAATATCCATCTCTTTTAAAATCCAAAGTCTTTTTACAATTAAAAGTCTCTTAACTGTGGGCTCCACTAAAACAGTTTCTTCCTTCAAGAGGGAAAATATCAGGGCACAGTCACAATCAAAGCAAAAATCAATCTCCAACTGTCCAACGTCTGAGATCCAACTCACGATCTTCTGGGCTCCTCCAAGGGCTTGGGTCACTTCTCCAGCCATGCCCTTTGTAGCACACACGTCGTGCTCTGGGCTCCAGATGCCTGTACTCCACTGCTGCTGCTGCTCTTGGTGGTCATCTCATGGTACTGGCATCTCCAAAACACTGCATGACCCCTTCAGTCCTGGGCCTTCAATTATAACTGAGGCTGCACCTTCACCAATGGCCTTCCATGGCCTCTCACAGTGCTGAGCCTCAGCTGCTCTGCATGACCCCTTCATGCCTTCAAAACCAGTACCACCTGGGTGACCCTTACATATTACCAAGTCCCGCTGCAGAAGGAGTACAACCTTGCCTATCTCTGGAACACAGCCTCTTTGTGCTTTCAAAAAACACTTCCCAGAAGATGTCACCTCAACGATGCTGGTCTCTTCTTAATCACCGCTAATTTCTTAGCTCCAGCTAACCAGAACTACAAAATCTTCACAATCAAAACAGCAACGGCCCTGAAAAGAGTCTTTAATTTTCCCTCTGAAATTTCACAAACCAGACCTCCATCTTCTGCACTGTTCTCAACATTATCTTCCAAGCTCCTACACAACATCTGACAGAGCTCTTAACAACGAATGGATCTTCAAGCCCAAAGTTCCAAAGTCCTTCCACAGTCCTCCCCAAAACATGGTCAGGTTGTCACAGGAATACCCCACTCTGCTGGTACCAATTTGTTTTAGTCAGGGTTTCTATTCCTGCACAAACATCATGACCAAGAAGCAAGTTGGGGAGGAAAGGGTTTATTCGGCTTACACTTCCATACTGCTGTTCATCACCAAAGGAAGTCAGGACTGGAACTCAAGCAGGTCAGAAAGCAGGAGCTGATGCAGAGGCCATGGAGGGATGTTCTTTACTGGCTTGCCTCCCCTGGCTTGCTCAGCCTACTCTCTTATAGAACCCAAGACTACCAGCCCAGGGATGGTCCCACCCACAAGGGACCTTTCCCCCTTGATCACTAATTGAGAAAATGCCTTACAGTTGGATCTCATGGAGGCATTTCCTCAACTGAAGCCCCTTTCTTTGTGATAACTCAGCTGTGTCAAGTTGACACAAAAATAGCCAGTACACTAAGGATGTGTTAGAGTGGCTTGCAGGGTAGCCCAACAACATCTGTCTCCCACTGTGGTTGTTCAGTCCATGAGACTGCATGTGTTCTCAGTCCCAGTCTGCTGCCAAACGCCTGGGGGCTTCTTGGAGAGCTACTGCTCTTCAGTCTTCCTTGGAATCCAGAAGCTTACTCTAGTCCTGGGGGAGGAATGCTGCTGCAGCAAAGGCGATGAGCCTGCCAGCAAGAGTGAAGATAAGCAGGCAAAAGAGTAAACTTCCCTGCCCACACCCCACACCCCCCAGGTGCTTTTCTGTGGGCTGCCACCAGAAGCCGCTGCTCACATTTAGGGTGGGTCTCTCTGCCTCAGATAATCTGGTCAAGAAAATCCCTCCCAGGAGTGCCTAGCTCCCAGTGACAAAGTTCCACAGTTCCCCTCCCTTCCTCACCGGCCCTTTCTGCCTCTCAGTGAGCCTGGCAGCTGTGGGGATCTCATTTGCTCCCATCCTGAGCCAGGGAGAAGGCTCTTAGGTACAGCCCACATTTTTTCACACCGCTGGAAGGGGCTTCATGCACGCTGAGTTCTACTACACACGTACACCTTTCTGTGGCACCAGCCCTGTTCCGCCTGACACGGTCTCATTCTGTAGCTGAGGCTGGATGGAACTCATGACCCCCCACCACCTCCTCAGCTTCACAACCGTTGGGTTAGAAACCCGTACCACTCCACCTGCCTCATCTCTCTGTGTCTTGTAGGAATGGATTCCCACAAATTCCAACCCTACAAAGTCTAACAGCCCATAGAATCACATCTCACAAAGGCGACTTCTAGTAACAGAGTGGGTGTTAAATCTCTTGGTTTGTCAAATATACCCTGTTCTTCAGACTACCTGGGGTTGGGGGGGGGGTGAGGTACCAGCGAATCACAGTCTCAACTAGAGGAGATGGATGGCTTCGCTTGGAAAGCCTTGGGGTGGAAAACATTAGCTAGAGATTAAGAAAAAGAACGAACCAAGGAAAAGAGAAAAGGGCAGAGGAGTGGGGGAGTGGGGGAGGGTTTAGTGGAACACTGCTCTGCTGAGCAACGAGGACTCCCTCTGTGGTGTCTTTCTTCAGAGGCCTTGACAGGGCGAGCTGGTGTGCTAGGCAGGGTGGTTTTTGTTTTGTTTTGTCTTGGTTTGGTTTTGGTTTTTGCCAACTGGACATAAATCTAGAATTATCTAGGAAGAGAGAAGTTTCATTGATGCGTTCCCTCCATCAGACTAGCATTAGGCAAGTTGGCAAGTGTGTGGGGGGGGGGGCGTTTTCTTGACCAGTGATTGATGTGGAAAGGCCCAGCCCACTATGAGCAGGGGTCCTGGGTGGCTTAAGAAAGCAAGCTGAGTAAGCCGAGCTGTGTCCCTCCACGCCCCCCCCAACTGTGTTCCTCCACAACCCTCCCTACCCCCGTTCAGTTCCCATCTTGGCTTCCCTCCCTGATGGAACCTATATTGTAAGCGGAAGTAAACCCTCTCCTCCCGCAGGCCACTTTTGGTCAGAGTGTTTATCGCAGCAACAGAAAGCCATCTAGGACAGCTGGCAAGGTCAAGAGAAGGCAGACCAGCTGGGGAAATATCTGTGGGTTAGCACTAACTTTCTTCTATGATTTAAGGACCTGAAAAGGTTCTAAATAAGTGTTCCTGTGAGGCAAGATCTTTCCTTTCTTTTCCAGCTACAGTCAGCACCGCTGGCCGTCTCCACCACTCAGGGTCAGCTAAGGTACACCTCAGAGCTGTTGCTCAGCAGGAACACCTCTTCCAAGCTGATGAAAGTTGCCGTCTAAGTGGTTGTGACTTTAGTGTGGGTACTCTACACCGATTCGTGATTTAAACATTTGAAGTGAGATCGTCTTCTCTTTCTGGGTTGTGTCTGGTCTTGCCGATGATGTCAGCGCCGAGATAAATCCATTCTGGGATAGATAACAGGCCGGCGAGAAGTCTTGGGACATGAGGCTACCTGCCTGGTAAGAGAAATAGTAGTGGGCGACCCTTTGCACATTTTACCTTAGCAAAGGAGAGAATAAGGCACGCAATAGGAAATAGGTTAGAGGGACTTGTGCTAGGGACGGAGGATTCACTGTGGCAAATGCAGGAGCATGCTCACATATACAAGGCAGACACTGAGAAAAGAGCTGCCTGTGATGTGGAATCTTTGAATAAAATGCAAACTCTGAGGTGGTGAAATTTAGCGAAACCTCCATGGGCAAACACAGCTCCTATCCCAGTCCTCCAGGACAGACTTTCGGTATCCACAAGTCCAGTGCCCACTGGCGCCCTCTTCCGTACGCTGACGGCAGCTGCACACACGCAGGCATGCAAACATGACATTACTCACATATATGTACAGATAAGTGAGAGAGGTAAAAAGAATGAGCAGAGGAATGGGGAAGATTTAGGTGGAAATAGCTGCAGTGTAAAATTTCAATCTATCCACATGCAATTTCTTTGTACAATTTTCAGGGGGTCTGTAGCACAAACATAGTCTGGGAATGTCAGCCGAAACCTAGAGGTCTGTGCCGAGTTCTACTACACACGTACACCTTTCTGTGGCACCAGCCCTGTTCCGCCTGACACGGTCTCATTCTGTAGCTGAGGCTGGATGGAACTCATGACCCCCCACCACCTCCTCAGCTTCACAACCGTTGGGTTAGAAACCCGTACCACTCCACCTGCCTCATCTCTCTGTGTCTTGTAGGAATGGATTCCCACAAATTCCAACCCTACAAAGTCTAACAGCCCATAGAATCACATCTCACAAAGGCGACTTCTAGTAACAGAGTGGGTGTTAAATCTCTTGGTTTGTCAAATATACCCTGTTCTTCAGACTACCTGGGGTTGGGGGGGGGGTGAGGTACCAGCGAATCACAGTCTCAACTAGAGGAGATGGATGGCTTCGCTTGGAAAGCCTTGGGGTGGAAAACATTAGCTAGAGATTAAGAAAAAGAACGAACCAAGGAAAAGAGAAAAGGGCAGAGGAGTGGGGGAGTGGGGGAGGGTTTAGTGGAACACTGCTCTGCTGAGCAACGAGGACTCCCTCTGTGGTGTCTTTCTTCAGAGGCCTTGACAGGGCGAGCTGGTGTGCTAGGCAGGGTGGTTTTTGTTTTGTTTTGTCTTGGTTTGGTTTTGGTTTTTGCCAACTGGACATAAATCTAGAATTATCTAGGAAGAGAGAAGTTTCATTGATGCGTTCCCTCCATCAGACTAGCATTAGGCAAGTTGGCAAGTGTGTGGGGGGGGGGGCGTTTTCTTGACCAGTGATTGATGTGGAAAGGCCCAGCCCACTATGAGCAGGGGTCCTGGGTGGCTTAAGAAAGCAAGCTGAGTAAGCCGAGCTGTGTCCCTCCACGCCCCCCCCAACTGTGTTCCTCCACAACCCTCCCTACCCCCGTTCAGTTCCCATCTTGGCTTCCCTCCCTGATGGAACCTATATTGTAAGCGGAAGTAAACCCTCTCCTCCCGCAGGCCACTTTTGGTCAGAGTGTTTATCGCAGCAACAGAAAGCCATCTAGGACAGCTGGCAAGGTCAAGAGAAGGCAGACCAGCTGGGGAAATATCTGTGGGTTAGCACTAACTTTCTTCTATGATTTAAGGACCTGAAAAGGTTCTAAATAAGTGTTCCTGTGAGGCAAGATCTTTCCTTTCTTTTCCAGCTACAGTCAGCACCGCTGGCCGTCTCCACCACTCAGGGTCAGCTAAGGTACACCTCAGAGCTGTTGCTCAGCAGGAACACCTCTTCCAAGCTGATGAAAGTTGCCGTCTAAGTGGTTGTGACTTTAGTGTGGGTACTCTACACCGATTCGTGATTTAAACATTTGAAGTGAGATCGTCTTCTCTTTCTGGGTTGTGTCTGGTCTTGCCGATGATGTCAGCGCCGAGATAAATCCATTCTGGGATAGATAACAGGCCGGCGAGAAGTCTTGGGACATGAGGCTACCTGCCTGGTAAGAGAAATAGTAGTGGGCGACCCTTTGCACATTTTACCTTAGCAAAGGAGAGAATAAGGCACGCAATAGGAAATAGGTTAGAGGGACTTGTGCTAGGGACGGAGGATTCACTGTGGCAAATGCAGGAGCATGCTCACATATACAAGGCAGACACTGAGAAAAGAGCTGCCTGTGATGTGGAATCTTTGAATAAAATGCAAACTCTGAGGTGGTGAAATTTAGCGAAACCTCCATGGGCAAACACAGCTCCTATCCCAGTCCTCCAGGACAGACTTTCGGTATCCACAAGTCCAGTGCCCACTGGCGCCCTCTTCCGTACGCTGACGGCAGCTGCACACACGCAGGCATGCAAACATGACATTACTCACATATATGTACAGATAAGTGAGAGAGGTAAAAAGAATGAGCAGAGGAATGGGGAAGATTTAGGTGGAAATAGCTGCAGTGTAAAATTTCAATCTATCCACATGCAATTTCTTTGTACAATTTTCAGGGGGTCTGTAGCACAAACATAGTCTGGGAATGTCAGCCGAAACCTAGAGGTCTGTGCCCCTCAGCACCCGGGTTCTGTGTGCCTGAGTGTCAGAAGGCGTGTCTAGAACTCGCAGCGGAGCAGAAGATGACCTTGGACTTCTGATATTCCTGAGCGTACCTACCAAGTGCTGGGAATACGGGGCTATGCCACCATAGCTGCTTTATGTGATCCTGGGCATAGAAAGCATGCTTCCAACTGAGCCACATCCCCGGCCCAGTTTGGCTTATTTTCCTTTTCTTTTTAAACCACAGAACCTCCCTCATGCGCACCTGGGGATTCTGCCACTCCAGTTCATGCCCCACTTGGAGAGTCGGAGTCAGAGCTCTGGTGGTTCCAATAGGAATGGACTCATGTGTTTGAATGCTTGGTTGATAGGGAGTAGCACGATTAGGAGGCGTGGCCTTGTTTGAGTGGGTGTGGCCTTGTTAGAGGAAGTGCATTTCAGGGAGGGAAAGGGGGGGATGCAGGAGGTGAGGGGGAAGGAGAGCTTTGAGGTCTATGCTCAAGCTGCTCCCAGAGTGGGATGTATTCTCCTTCTACTGCCTGCAGATCAAGATGCAGAAAGAACTCTTAGCTCCTTCTCCAGCACCATGTCTGCCTGGCTGGCACCATGCTTCCCGCCATGATGATAATGGACTGAACCTTAGAACCTGTAAGCCAGCCCCAGTTAAATGTTGTCCTTTATAAGAGCTGCCGTAATGTCTCTTCACAGCAACGACACCCTAACTAATACAACTGCTTCCATCCCTCCTGCCTGCCACCCCATGCCTCATCTTCTGGACCCTTCTCAGATGCTCTGGACCCAGAGAGCAGCTTGCAGAAATGCAGAGAAAAATTCTCATGGAGTGTCTCTGAGGTGAAAAGTCAGTCAAGGCATGGACAGAGTTAATAACTCGTCCAAGAGACTCACAGCCAAGGACTGTGTCAGCACTGTCCAGGAATGGAGAGCAATGGCTTCGCACTTCAAGCAGGGGTTTGTCTGGAACAAGGAAAGGCTCACCTGCCTTCCTGAAATTTCTGGTTGGTTCTAGAAACACTTGGTCCATGAAGTGGCACCTTCACCCTTCTGCAGACTGGAGTGAGAAGAGAGTGTGTATAGTAGGAGACAGAGAGAGAAAGAGAGAGAGAGAGAGAGAGAGAAAGGGAGACCCACGTTCAAGAAGGTGCTGGTCACACGCAGAAATCAAATAGGTTACAGTGAGAGAGACTGGCGATAGCCCCAGGGCAACACCAGATAGGACAGGGCCCAGCCTTTCAGAGGTGAGCGGAGAGTGAGAGACAGAAGGAGCCACTTAAATGACATCTCAGGCAGAGCCTCGTGTGCCAGAGCTGGGGGGGGGGGGACAGCATTATAACAACTGGGGGAAAGAAAACAAACAAACAAACAAACAAACAAGCCTAGGTTGGTAAGACCTGTCTCCATGAGGCTGGAGTTAGATATGCTGTCTTAGGTCCAGGTAAAAGGGTTGAAATCTATACCAAGGATCCCGATCAGTGTGAACCAGGGTCGTGTTTCGCTTTAGTTTGCCTTTCAGCTTCACTGTTCAACACAGCTGACCTTAAAATACTCCCCTGTTGTTTGTTGTTGTTGTTTTGTTTCGTCTTTGTTTTTTGAGACAGGGTTTCTCTGTGTAGCCCTGGCTGTTCTATAGCTCACTCTGTGGACCAGGCTGGCCTTGAACTAACTCACAGAGGTCCACCTGCCTCTGACTCCTGAGTGCTGGAATTCAAGGTATATGCCACCACCACCTGGCTTTCTTTTTTCTTTTTTTGTAAGAGTAATCCCCCCCCCCCCCACCGTGCCCCTTCCCTTTCTTCCTCTTGTTCTACCCCTGCTCGGTCCAGGCCCTGCTCGCTCAGGCCCTGTAAGAGTTATTTTTATGAACAGTTTGTGCATGTGTCCATGTATGTGTATGTGACCTCATGTGTGTATGGTATTCATGTGTGTGCACACATCTGCACATGTCCACGTGTATGCATGTGTCTGTGTGTGTCCATGAGTGTGTGAGTCATGGGTGTGAAAGCACAAGAAGGGGGTGTGGGGTGCTCTGGTGCTGAAGATACAGTGGTAAGCTACTCTAGGAGCCAAATTCTGGTTCCCTGGAGGAGCAGCGAGTGCCACTGCTCCAGCCTCTTTTCTGTTTCTTTCTCCTTTCTTTCCTTTTTCTCCCCCCTCTCCTCTGAGACGGAGCCTTGTCACAAAGCCCTCTCGTTCCTCTTGCCTTGGTCTCCTGAGTTTGGATGAATCATCTGCATGAACCAGTCCGCCTGGCTTACACTCTGCTCTTCTTCCAAGACCCCACTGTGTCCCCATCTCCTGCTGACTCACCAAACATCTGGAAAGCTCACTGACCCTGCCTTGGCTCAGAGGTGGAATGCCAGGCACTCCAGGCTCTGACTTGGCCTCCTCGGTCCTGATTCAGTTTACCCTTTGCTTCCCAGCCAAAGCCCCTGTCACTCCCATCTCGGGCCGCTGGCTGGGCTCTGCTGACCTCTAAGTTGACCTCCAGTACCTGGTCAACCCCATACTGGACACCATGCCCAATTAGGATTCTCACCATGTGACACACACTAGGAAGGTCCCGTGACTTTTCTGATCAGGCCGTGCTCCCTATCAGAGCCCAGTGCAGTCACATGATGTTCTGGTTCTCCGGGTGCAGCTCAGTCCAATCACACGGTTTTCCAAGCAGTCTTGCTGGAGATTGTAAAAGCTCTGATCTATTTATATTTAAATATTATCTCAGTGGTGGACTGTCTGGGACAGGAAATGTGTAAAAATCAGCCTGAAACATCTTGGACTAGTAGCGAGCGAGGGATCTGTCAAGGAATCTGCAGGCCACGCCAGAAGAGCTCAGAGCCAACTTGGAGGTCTGTCTCAGTCTAAAGATGGAAACACTGGAACAATAAAAACAGTAAGTGCAGTGGATAAATAAGAACACCACAGACACTAAACCCCTAAGTCCTTCCTGGGAATGGCAGAGGACCACTGTAAACAGAAGCAAAGCCGTCTCACAGCACAGAGCTAGCCACATGGTTGAGGAGGGGGCATTTCTCTCCACTGGTGTGCTGGGTTCCCACTAAGAAATGAAGGACAGGTAAGCACTCCTGAAGTCACTGTTCCTGTGATGGGCATTAAGGGTGGCTAACAGGAATCGTAGCCTATACTTTATGATGCTGGATTTGATGAGGCTTTCTGTCTAGGGAACCAAAGGAACAAGCAACAGAAACCAAAACTGACAGATAGGACTCCACAAAAGTTTAAAACTTTAAATACAGCAGCATCAATTGAGAGAAAAGATGGTTTGAAGACAGGGAGAACATATTTGCAACTCATTTATCTGGTAAGGGGCAAGTATCACAATATGTAAATAACTCCTACAATTCAATAACAAAAACCAAACAAGCAGATTTAAAAAAAAAATGGGCAGAGGAGCGGAGGAGATGGCTCAGTGGTCAAGAACACTGGATTGTAGAGGACCCAGGTTCAGTTCCCAGAACCCACATGGCAGCCCACAACCATCAGTAACAGGGTCAGGGGAATCTGATGCCCCCTTCTGGCCTCCATGGACACTGCATGCATGGAGTACATACACATACGCAGGTCAAACATCCAGACACATAAAATAAAAAATAATAAGTCAGAGAATTTAAATAGACATCACTTTAAATTTTTTTTACAAGTGAACTGTGAAGAGATGCTCAATATAACTTACCTAAGTCAGTTAATCACGAATCTAGACCAACCATCTCCATCCATTAGGATGCAGAAGAGAAGAGATATCAGAGAGGGTGGAGAGAGATGACGGTCTGTGATGTTGTCTGTATTCTGTTGACAGGAATACAGAGCGATGCGGCCACTACGGAATCTCAGATGGCAGTCCCTCAAAATTCAAACATCCAGGAAGTTCAAAATTCAAATACCAAGGTTAGTCCTGATGGTTGCCTACCTGTGATCCAAGCACTTAAGAGCTGGAGGAAACAAGTACAAAGGTAGTCAAAGCTACAGGAGAGCCTGTCTCGGAAAAGAGACTTACCATGTGACCTAACAATTCCATTTTTGGATATATTCCCGTCCTCAAAAAAAAAAAAAAAAAAAAAAAATCAAAGCAAGCTTTGAAAGCACTGTTCATAACAGCGTCATCTGCAAGAGCTGCAAGATAGAAATAACCCTACTACTCCGCACTGGAGGAGAGTACACATCAAAATGGGATACTTATACACAACAGATAAGTCCCCTAAGGCAGGGGTTCTCAACATGTGGGTTGCGACCCCTTTGGGGTGTCAGAGGACCTTTTCACAGGGGTCGCATAGCAAATATCCTGCATATCAGGTATTGGCCTTATGATTCGTCCTAACAGTAGCAACATTATAGTTATAAAGTAATAATCAAATAATGTTATCCTTGGGGATCACTACATGAACTACCTACATGCAAAACATGGTTAGACTAACCCGGTGTTTAGGCTGTAGTGAAATTGTTCAAATGGTAGATCTGCATTTCTGAATTTCTAGTGATACGTAGAATTGGCAACAGAAAAGCTGATTTCTAATTTTGTTGTCAACTTTTCTTTTTAATGAGAACATCTCTAGATAAAATATCTTTAGATAAAATATTTCACTTTATTTGTTTTCTATATAGTAAGGGCTAAAGAATGTAAGATTTGGAAGAATTGCCACACGATGAAAGTGTTTCCAAGTACCAAACAGATGCCTAGCTGGGAAGAGTCACCAGACATGGCCCAGGGCAGCAAGGAAGTCAATGACAGCAGGGTCACAGTACAGGCATGATGTCGAGGCCCCAAGAGTTACCAGCCATCCCTCATGGAAGGCATTCCTATTTCTATTTAGACACAGGCAACCAAAGATCAGAGGAATGGCTTAGTAAATGAAGGAGTACGAATTCAAGTATGGGGCTGGAGAGATGGTTCCGTGGTTTAAGAGCACTTGATGCTCTTCCAGAAGACCCGGGTTCAATCCCCAGCACCTTCATGGAGGCTCACAACTCTCTGTAACTTCAGTTCCAGGGGTTCTGGCGCCCTCTTCTGGCCTCTGTAGGCACTGCACACATGTGGCTTGCATGAATATAAGCAAAAGACATACACACATACAATGAAATAAAAAGAATGATGAGTTCAAGTCTTGCCCTATAGTTGAGTCATGGGGCCTGGGAGGGTAGTTTAATACTAGATTCTCAGAGGCACCAGCAAAAAAGAGTTAAATTCTTAACCTCAATGTGTCGCCTATAATAAAACATCAGAAATCTGTTCCTGGTTCAGAGATAAAGTTGTAGATAGATGAACAATATCTATAAAATAAAAGGAATGCAGTATATCTCATTCCCTTCTAAATTGGTCATGTCTCAAAACAATATTTTGCTTCAGATAAAAACATATTATTCAAATTGGCTTCATATCTTCTTTTTTTCTTTCTTTCTTTCTTTCTTTCTTCCTTTCTTCCTTCCTTTCTTTCTTTCTTTCTTTCTTTCTTTCTTTCTTTCTTTCTTTCTTTCTTTCTTTCTTTCCTTCCTTCTTTCTCTCTCTCTCTCTCTTTCTTTCTTTCTTTCTTTCTTTCTTTCTTTCTTTCTTTCTTTCTTTCTTTCTTAAAGAATGGTTCCCAGAAAATGTAAAATTACACGAGTGGCTCACACTACATCAGCTCCAGACCCTTCCTAGTTACTTTGACAATTCAGCTCTGAACCATTATCAAAGTTCGGTGCCAAAACCTGTCTCTAAGATGCAGGTGGAGCTGAATTTTCAGAACTCAAAGCTACTTTGCAAATTCCACAGGTAGCCCCCCCCAACACACACACACCCACCCTCTCACACGTTCTACAACCCACCCCATGCAACTTCCTGCTGTTTCCCCACCAACACACACAACCAAGAGACTGCCTAAATCCATTCGTGTTGGATGCAACATTTAATGGCAGATTAAATGTTTCATGTATCATTAAAAAAAAAAAAGAGGTAGATTGTTATTTTTTTTAAAGCTGAAAATTCGAAGGTGAAAAACCAGGGAGGTAAGAGAATTAAAATAGTGATTCCCTTTGCCTACACCCAACCCCCAATCAGCTGCTAGACCAGTGGTCCTCAACCTGTGGGTCGCGACCCCCTTGGGGGTTTCCTGCACGTCCGATATTTATATTACTATTCATGTCAGTAGCAAAATTACAGTTGTGTAGCAGCAACACAATAATCTTATAATTGGGGGGTCACCACAACATGAGGATCATATATTAAAGAATCAGCTTTAGGAAGGTTGAGAGCCACTGCTGTGGATGGTAGCCGGGAAAGCTGAGAGTTTGGGAGAAAACTCAGCAGGTGATAAAAAATGGTCCCATGGGGAAAACAGCACTCATTTCTGATTGTATGTGTGGTTACTAGTGCAAGAAGTCTGCAACCTTTCATTACAACTCCAGTGGGACGCCCTCCTCTGGTCTGCACAGGTACTGCATGCTTGCCACATATCTGTATACTTCTGGTTAGCAACCGCTAGCAAACTTGCTGCAAAAGAACACTACTCCATAAAGCCAGCTGCTTGGGGATGCTTAACAGGGGTTTCAGCTGCCCCTTCTCTCATGGGAGAGAATTGGGTCTCGGCTTTGCTCTTAAGATCCATGTCTTTTTCTTTATAAAAATACTGTTCAGCCACACGGTGGAAAAATTAAAACTATAGATGCTGGAGGGATAGATAGCTCAGTAGTTAAGAGCACTGGCTGTTCTTCCAAAGGACCTGGCTCAATTCCCAGCACCCACGTGGTGGCTCACAACCATCTATAACTCCAGTCCTTGGGTGTCTGCCGCCCTCCTCTGGCCTCTACAGGCACTGCATGTATGTAGCGCACAGACATACCTTCAAGTAAAATGCGTGTACACATGAAATAAGATAATTTTTTAATGAAAAAAAAAAAGCATGAACACATTTTGTTGAACTTGCTGGTTTTCTCTCATATGAATGAATCAGCATGGTCAGGAGGGCGTATGTACCAAGCTGTGTAACACAAGAGACATGAGTTCCACTGTCAGCTCCCTATCTGCCTTTGGGATTGGCACGTACATTTAGAGACATGGCCCAGACCCTTTATTTATTTTTTTAAAGACTTATTTATTTATTTTATGTATGCGAGTACACTGTAACTGTCTTCAGACACACACCAGAAGAGGGCATCAGATCCCATTACAGATGGTCGTGTGGTTGCTGGGGATCAAACTCAGGACCTCTGGAAGAGCAGTCAGTGCTCTTAACCGCTGAGCCATCTCTCCAGCCCGAGACCCTTTATCCTTGATGAGTGTGGAGAATATCTATCTGCACACAAGCTGGGATGTGAAGCGGATAAGGGGAACTCAGACAGCCATGAATTTGTGCGCTGCCTCCGGAACTCGTGATTTGACTTTGGGTGAGTTACTTAACCTCTCGGAGCCTCATCTTTAAAAAATGAGGAGAACGCTCTTCTCCTAGAGGGCTGCAGTGAGAGGCCGGGAGAAGGCGTGCTTGAACACAGGGCCTGATAAAGGATCTAAGTCTATGTTGGTCTGGCTCACGGGCAGGAGGTGTGGTTGTGCCTAGTGGGAGCTGAGGGCGTGGCTTCAGTTCCCAAGCTTCCTGAGACCACAGGCCAGAGCCCAGATGAACATAGAGGAGTATTATCCCTGGCTGTGAAGGGAGATGGAACTCACAGATTCACACTGACAACCAGGGCTGGGCCTGCCAGACTGAGACAAATAACAAATGTGTTAATTAGTAAAATGGAATGAATAGATGAATGTTGCAAGAGCTTTCAGCGCAGTAGCGTGACGGATGACCTGCGCAGGTCACAACAGGATGGGTTGGGGAGGTGAGGTGGAAGCAAGGGGAATAACAATCCCAGCCTGGTTTACGAAATTATTTGAATATCCTTGGTAGAAAGGGGGTCTTGATGTAGGAGGAAGCGTGTGTGGTGGGGGGCAGGGTATGACTTGAGATAGAGTTAAAATGGAGACAGGCCGGGCAGTGGTAGTGCACGTCTTTAATCCCAGCACTTGGGAGGCAGAGGCAGAGGGATTTCCGAGTTCGAGGCCAGCCTGGTCTACAGAGTGAGTTCCAGGACAGCCAGGGCTACACAGGGAAACCCTGTCTCGAAACCACTCCCCCTCCACCCCCCCCCCCAAAAAAAAAAGAAAAGAAAAAAAGGAAAAGATGGAGACACATTATTCTTAGCTGGCTCTGACGAAGTAAAATACACAGTAGAAAATACACAACCCTTAATGGGAGTTAGAGTAAGGTGCAAGGGGCTCTCCGAAGGGAGCTAGCATTAGCACCCCACGAGGAAAAAAATCAAAGCCGCGGGGCTAGAACTGAGATAGCACATGGCTCAGGAAGGAACTGGTGTCTCTCCATCTCCTCCAGAACGGCTTCCAGAGCAAGATGGCAGAACATAAGAAGTGGTGTGGATTCCATCGGAAGGGTAGAAATGGGGCTGGAGAGATGGCTGCCATCTGCTCTTCCTGAGGACCCAGGATAAACTCCCAGCACCCATACGTCATCTCATGGGCTCAGACGCCCTCTACTGGCCCCCTCGGGTACTCCATGCACATGCCACACATACAGGAAAAACACCTGTATACATAACGTAAAAATAAATAAACGTTTTGGAAAGAAAAAGTAGAGTGCAGATAAGAAAAGTTGGTGGGTCAGGAGAACAGTTGGGAGGATGTATGGCTCAGTACCTCCAGGTTCTTTCTGGAGAGGAGAAATGGTCTTTGCTTCCAGGGATCAAACTCCAAACTACACCCTTAGCATCCCTCTGTTTCAGACAACCAGGTCTCTTCCCCCTGAGCCTCAAGACTCATGGAGCTGTACTTAGCTCGGACCTTTGTCTTCAGGCCTCTTCCCTCAGGGCCTCACTAGCAGAGTCTAGCATAGATGGAGAAACGGTCTTTCAGAAGGGGATTGGGAACACTGCTCCTACAGCAGCTGGAAGCCAACGATGTGTAAATGGAGTTCTCTGGTTCTTATACTCATGGTGTGTAGAGAGTGTGGCAGGCACAGCTGGACACTCACTACACATCGTCTCCTCTCCATCTCTCCTCTGTTGACTAGATCCTGAGTCTTCAGTGTCTGTGTGGAATATCTCCTCCTCCAAGGACTCAGCCCTGAATGGCACAGAAGACAAATAAACTATTATTGTACTGAGATGTCAAGGATTGGTCTGTCTTAGTACGGGAAGATTGGAATGGCTCGGTCTACTTGTGTCCTGCTGCATGTGTGTTGAGATAGGAAAGGTGGGTCTGAAGAGATGGCTCAGTGGTTAAAAGAACCTGTCGCTCTTGCTGCAGACGCTGGTTAGATTCTCAGCATCCAAATGGTGGCTCACAACAGTCTGTAACCCTACTCCCAGGGGACTAAAAGCTGCCTTCTGACCTTCAAGGATACCAGGCATGCACATGGGTGCACATACCTACACTCAGACAAAAAAACTCATACACATAAAATAGTAAAGATTGGAAAGTCTGGGGCTGGAGAGATGGCTCAGTGGTTAAGAGCATTGACTGCTCTTCCAGAGGTCTTGAGTTCAATTCCTAGTACCCACATGGTGGCTCACAACCATCTGTAATGGAATCTGATGCCCTCTTCTGGTGTGTTTGAGGACAGCTACAGTGTACTCACATACATAAAATAAATAAATAAATCTTTAAAAAAAAAGGCAAGTCTAGTCACACACAGCTATGGGGCTCAAAATAATAGAGGAAAATATCTAAAGCTATCAAGGATAGTGTGGGAAGAAAACATAAGATAATAGATGGAAACTCAGTCCATGCTGACACAATTCAATACCCAAAGGATATTCCCCCAATTGATGATGCTGAATATCAACCAGAAATTAACATACAAAATGATGAAGCTGGGCCCCTTGTGTGTGTATCTAGATGTAAGAGCCCAAACTTCAACACTCTTTTCTTTTCTTTTTTTTTATTTGGGGGGGGGAGGGATTGAGACAGGGTTTCTCTGTATAGCCCTGGCTGTCCTGGAACTCACTTTGTAGACCAGGATGGCCTCGAACTCAGAAATCTGCCTGCCTCTGCCTCCTAAGTGCTAGGATTAAAGGCGTGTGCCACCACTGTCATGCTAACTTCAACACTCTTAGAGAAACAAAATAAGTGATAAACACAAGTCTCAGGGGCTGTAGAGATGGCTCATTGGTTAAAAACATTGGCTGCTCTTACAGAGGACCCAGGTTCGGTTCCCAGTACCCATGTGGCAGCTCTCAGCCATCTGTAACTCCTGTTCCAGGGGATCTGACACCCTCTTCTGGTCTCTGTGGGCACTGCATTCATATCGTGCATATATCCAGGTAAAACATTCCAGACATATCAAATAAGAAGATAAAAAAAAAAATTTAAACAGAGTAAGTCTTTATGGACTTGGGGTAGGCAAAGCTTTCTTAGATAACATGTCATGGACAAAACAACAAAGAAAAATAGGTTAGATGAAAAAGAAAATGTTTTTGTGATCCACAAGCTACTCATAAGAAAATGAAGATAAGCCATGTAATGGGGAAAATAGCTGAAATTCATATATTTTGTTTGAGACTTGTATAAAAAGCTATCTTGAAAAAGTAATGAGAAGTTTCTCTTCTGGTCCCAGGCGCTGCGGGAGCCATGGGTTACCGTGCAGGCATGGCCAAGTCCAAGAACCACACCACACACAACCAGTCCCGCAAATGGCACAGAAATGGCATCAAGAAACCCCAGTCACAAAAATACAAATCTCTTAAGGGGGTTGACCCCAAGTTGCTGAGGAACATGCACTTTGCCAAGAAGCACAAGAAAGGCCTGAAGAAGATGCAGGCCAACAATGCAAAGGCAGTGAGTGCGCTTGCAGAAGCCATCAAGGCCCTTGTGAAGGCTCAGGACATCAGGCCCAAGATGCCAAAGGACCCCAGCCACAAACTCAGCCGTCTGCCTTTCATTGCTCACCTCAAGCTTGGGAAATGGATTCGAAGCTACATGGCCAAGGGTCAGAGGCTCTGCCAACCAAAGCCCAAGGTTCAAACCAAGGCAGAGGCCACAGCTCCAGCTAAGACCCAGGCTTCAGCTCCAGCCCAGGCTCCCAAAGGAGCCCAGGCCCCGGTGAAGGCCCCATAGAAAGGCTCCTGCCAGTGTGAAGACAGATGGACTGCTGGGACACACCTACCCACACACTATTTGCAGATGACCAGTGTCCTGTGCTGTTTTTACAAATAAACTCAAGGCAAGAAAAAAAAAAGGTACTAAGAAATGATAAAAATCACAACAAATAAAATGTATCCAAAAGCAGCCAGGTAATACCAAAGATACGTTTCCAAAGAAGATGTGATAAATAGTCAGTAAACAGATGCAAATGTATCCCACTGTATTTGTCAACAGGGAAATGCAAATCAAAACCACAATGATATTCCATTCGACACCCACTAGCATAACTAAGACTGAAAAATTCAGACAGTAGCCAGCCTTGGGAAGGCTGTGGAGCAATCTCTTACCCCTACACACTGCCGGTGGGATATAAAACACAGTGACCTTTTTGAAAGGCATTTTGCAGTTCTTCTTATTAAACATAGAGTTATCCTGGTATCCAGGACAGGACAGGACACTCAGCACAATTCAGCCAGTCCCTGTGCAGTGAATCCCACTGGCCATGGCTTCCTTGAGGTTGCTCAAAGCACTGGATTTTAGAGCCTTCAGCCCCAGGTCTGTGGGTCACACAGCAAGTGAGGTAGCATCCTACTGATCTCTCTTATTTTTCAGGTAAGGAAACTGAGGCCTACAAAGACTGGAGATGCCGAAATAACATGGGGTTTAGGCTCATCTTCCAAGACTGTCTCTATTTGACTCCTTGTGCCAGATGCTAGCCAGAGGGGCTACCTTAGTGCCTCTTGCTGTGTGGTCCAAGACACCAAACACAACCATGACATTTACTCTCAAGACAGATTTACTTCCCCTCCCACCATGTGGCATATCTTTTGTTTTGTTTTGTTTTGTTTTGTTTTGTTTTGTTTTGTTTTGTTTTGTTGAGGCAGGGTCTCCTGGCTATCCTGGACCTCACTATATAGAAGACCAGGCTGACCTCAAACTCATAGAGATCTGCCTGCCTCTGCCTCGTGATTGCTGGGATTAAAGGTGTGCGACACCGTGCTTGGCCTAGGTGGCATGTCTTGAATTTCTCATCTTTCTCTACTCTCATTACTGATAGAGGCCAGGAGGAAGAGTTTCAGCTTGTCCTCCATGGCCACTCTATCTCTAACCCTGTCTCTTTTTTCTGTCATTATGATAAGCATATGATTTTACATATGGTTTAAAGATTATCAACTATTTCCTTCCTTCTGTCCTTTCTTTCTCCCTACCCTCTGCTCTTTCTCTCTCCCTCTTTCTCTGCTGAGGATGAAACCCAGGGGCCCGCAGAAGTCAGTTAAGCTTTTCACCCCTGGGCTGCACCCCTGGTTTCCACGGTAACTATTTACAGATGTCCATTTCGTAGCTAGAGATCCAGTTCCCTGAGAGAGTGTTTGCTTGGCTTACGTTGAGGCCCTGGGTTTGATCCTAGCACCACACAAAATCCACGCACATCACACCGTAGTACTCTCAGCACACTCACAGAACTCCCAGCCCACCCACGGAACTCCTTTTATCTTGCAAATGGAAGCTTTTACCCTCTAGCATTGAGCACGCTCTCCCTCTGCTTTCTGCCGCGGGATGCAACCCAGGGTCTGTCTTCTGAAACCCAACTGTTCTCAGTATTTCACAGACATGGACTCATAACGAACCTGCCTTCCCAAACCTTGCCCGTTTCACTTAGCGTGATGGTCCCAAGGTCCATCCCGTCGCAGCAGTCGTTGGAATGCCTTTCCTGTGAGCATGGATGACTGCGCGCAGGGAGCATGGTTGCCTTATCTGTTTATCCATCCCCAGGGTCTCTGTCGCTTCCGGGATGTTCAGAATACTTCTACTGTGAGAGCATGGGATACAGAGATCTCTTTGAGACCCTACCCCAGAGCAGAAATGTCAGATCACGTGATAGGTCTAGTTTTAATGCTTTGAGGATTCCCCATACAGGTTTCCAGACTGGTGACGTCATTTCCATTCACAACCCTAGCCATCAGGATTTGGACTTCTTCACTCGCTCCTGACATACATTTTTCTTAATAAATAGTAGCCGTCCTAAGAGGTGAGAAATGATATTTAATTGTCTTCCTGGTTTTTTAAAAAAAAGCTATTTCCTCCTCTGAAAATTCCTACCCTATATCACTATTAAATGTCTTCATTGTTGAAGTTAGTCTCGTCATTAATAATCGAATACTTTTTAGAATCAAATAGTTTATGTTAGAAATTTTATCTATCATCATTTCTCTTGTGCTCAGCTTTAAAAAAAAAAAATCTACCCTGCTCAATTTGGATGCGGCTCCCTCGAGGACAGATGACTTGATACAAGCCCCCAGATGCCTGCACACTAGAAAGTTAAGTCTGGCCAAAGTCAGGCTCCGGGTACCTCTCTCAGCTCCTTACTCCTCATGGCTGAGGGCCAAAGGAAAGACACTTCAATAAAAGGAGAGAAAACCAAACCGTGGTGTTTGGAAATGAGATGTGGCCTCCCGATTGCTATGACATAGCCACACATGTACACACACACACACACACACAGAGACACACACACACCACAGAGCTTCATGAAGCTCAGAGTGAGAGGATTTCTCTGGCATCCAGCAGACCCACACAGATATTGTCAGTCAGTTTCCCTTCTGGGCTTTTTTCTTTGGATGCTAATTGCTCCTGATGCAACCTGATGGGCTCTGGGGCCCCAACGCTCCCACATCCTTTCCTGTTAAAGGCATCAGCATCTTCACCGGGAATCCGGAAGGCAGATACACAGGCAGGAAGGATATGTAGTCCCGGTGTGAAAGTTCTGTGTGATACTGTGAAGGCCTGGCCCCCACACCCGCACCCTGCCCACACCCGCCACTCTCCTTCCATGCGGGGCGGGGGGCTCATTCATGGCTTGGGCCTTCATGTCAGCTTTTAGCTCCCTGAGATTATGATTCGGGTCCTGGCCAAGCATTCAGCATCCTGCTGACAAGAGCGTCAGAGGCTCCCTTACCCTGCTCACATCTTTGAGAAGACACGTTTTCTTATCGCCGTGGGGAAGAGGCCTCCCTTTGGGCACCAAAGTGAGATCACAGGATAAGGACCACTTCCTGTTTCGTTCGCTTTGATTTCATCCCGAGAGACTCTCCAGAGGGAAGTTGATAGAGACGGAGAGGCTGCTCGGTCCCTTCTGAAGAATTCTCAGGACGCTCTTGCCATCTGCCACGGCTGCAGCTAACCATCTTACCCAGTCTCTTCAGTCCTCTGGACAGGATTTTGATTTAGAAATCACACCGAGCCATGCAGCAAGCTGCCATTCTGCCATTTCCATTTACTGCAGGCAGTCAGACGGACCTATTGTAGATGTTAGGTGGGCCTGAGGGGGGAAGGCTTTGGATTCTGTACGTGCCTGGCTTGGGAATCTGGAACTTGGCGTTTTGCAGGCCTACCTCATCCCTTAGGTGGGCACAGCTGTCCTCACTGTGACCCCAAGCTCCTGCCAACGTTCATCCTACAGGGAGCACCAAGTGGCTTGTTTTATCTGTGTCTCGAAGAGGCAGATCCTGACAGGCATTTTCCAGGACTGGGTTGCAATTTTCCGTGAAAGTTTCCGGGTGTTCCCTTGTCAGGCACAGCTGCCTTTTGTCCGGGGCTCCCTCCCGGGGCCGGGAGGGGGGGGTTCTTAAGCAGTTTCCAAGGTCAGATTCCTGGCTAAGTCTTCCCCATTGCTACAGTTGGTTTCTGCATTCATTTCTGTAAACTTGACCCCAATCGAGGGGAGAAAACACTGAGCAGGTGTCATTTGGCTTGAAAGTACACCGAGTTGGGCCAACATCATCATCGCGGTGCCCTGTCATTCACCCACATGTCTACACCGCAGTAACTAAGGTTGTCCAGGATGCTGGGGAAGGGCTGAAGGATTTGCAATCAGTTGCATTGGGCCACTGTGTGGCTCTGCCATCAGTCGCTTGACCTTAGACAAGTTCTTCCACCATCCTAGATGTCCCCTCCCAGTCTCCATAACAACTGTGCAAAGCTAGTTCAGCTAAAAGAGAAGTAGCAGGCCCTGGCCTCTGACCTCACTGCTGTGGCATCCTGGTCCCTGGGCTCTGACCAGAGAGAGCATCTTTGCCGTTTCCTGAGTAGGTCAAGCACATTCTTGTCACCCAGTTTACCATTGTTACTTCCACCACCTGAGCCTTCTGCTCCCAGACAGCTTCATCCTCCATTCCTTCAAGTTTCAGGTTAAAAAATATATATTTTCCAGGATGCCGCCCTTCACTTCCGTTCCTTTCTATCTGCCTTACCTGTTTTTTCATGACTCTTATTTATAGGGCGGTACCCTATAGAACTGAACCCCACTTGTGAACCTTCCTACACTAAAACATAAGATCCAGAAAGCAGGGATGTTCACTACGGGTGCTCAGTACCTATCACAGTGCCTAAGAAATCACTGATACCTGTGCTTGGTTACAAACCCCGGGAGGAGGGGTGGAGGTGCATATTTTACATATTCAAAGCAGACCGGCCTGACCTCCAGGTTCTCCCAGCATCCCTCAGACCCTACCAGGCATACCCTGCCCCCAGCCCTAAACTTTTCAGCCCAGGGGCTGGGCTGCCCTTTCCCCAGAGGTTCCTTCCAAAATAATCCAGACCTTTCTCTCTTGCTCTCAATCTCTCTCACTCCCCTCCCTCCTCCTCCTCCTCCTCCTCCCTCTGCCCGAATGCCCTTTCTCTCTTTCTCTTCCCCCTCCCCGACTCCTCTCCCTGGGCAATTCCCCTGGCTTCTATCCTTGGGGCCAGTGAACTTGCCCGCTGGAGAACAGCTTCCCAATAAAACTTCCTTAAATATAATCTAATCTGGCTTGGATTGGTTCCTTTCACCAGCAGAGAAGTAACCTGTCTACCTGGGAAGGAGTTGTTGAGTGAATATACAACAAAACAGTTATAGCAAGTCCAAAAATCAGAGATGCGGGCTATTATAGAGGCCTATGGGAAAGATGTTTAGTGCAGACCAGAATGGTCAGTGGACATCGGAAGACAGAAGTGTGTACACCTGGAGACCCTGGTGTCTTTGTACCTTATAAACCTTCGGCATAGTTGGAAGCGGTCACAATGGGACAGAGGGTAGACCAAGGGTCCAAAAGGACTGGCTTTCTGCCCCCTGGTAACCTCCCTAAAGAATAGAATTCTCTTGCTGAGTAGAGAGCAATTGAGGAGTGGCTCTAAGTGCTGGGGTCAGAAACCAAGGCATGGGCAAGCTAGGAACCGGGTGCAACTGTAAATCAGTTACTCTGAACTGGATAATCTAAAATATAGCACCAATCTTTTGAGTACAACCTAACATCACAAGTCTAATGGTTGAAGGCAAACGATTTTTACATACAAAAATGACACTTTGAAGGTTTGTGTCCTTCATTTTTTCCAGTACTGGGGTTTGAACCTGGACCCTTGCACAGGTGTGGCAAGCTCTCCACTACCAAGCTACAGCCTTAGCCCCACAAGATGTTTTGAGACAGCGACTCACTAGACAATGCAGGCTGGCCTCAAATCTGTGGCCCCCTTGCCTCTACTTCCTGAATGCTGGGGTTACGGGTATGTCTGTACCCTTACACCAGTCATAAAACATTTTAAAATTAATTTTATTATAAGTTTTTACTTATACACTTTACACCGCACTCACTGACCCCTCTCCCAGTCACCCCCTCCCATAATCTATTTCCCCCTTCCCCCTTTCTCTTCTCCTCTGGGCAGGTGGTACCCTACTGGGTATCTTCCCACCCTGGCACTTCAAGTCTCTGAAAGGCTAGGCGCATCCTCTCCCACTGAATCCAGACAAGGCAGCCCAACTAGAAAAACATATTCCATACACAGGCAACAGCCCCTGGGATAGCACTGTTCCAGTTGTTTGGGACCCACATGAAGACCAAGCTGCACATCTGCTACATATAAGCGAGGAGAATAAAATATTTTTTAAATTCATCATTATTTAAGGTTATCTTTGGGCTCCATGACTTTATGAAAATTCATACATGAACTTCCTGTTTTGACTTGAAAACATTCCACAAAATACTTTTTCCTGGAAGTTATCATTTCAAGATATCTCAAATCCAAAATCCATAACACCCCTGCTGCCAAGCACACCAGATAAGAGACATTCAGTCATTTTCAGGGGAATCACTCAGTTCTGTTTAGGTACTATTGACTCTGCTATTCTCTTGTTTTTCCTCCGCTTTAGCAAGCCCGACAGAGCACTCCTGTGAGGTCCCCAGCCCTGGTGTTCACAGGGTTGATCCACCCAAGTAGGAACAAGCTCCTCCCACTCCGCCCTCAGCTCATTGACCAGTGAGGAAAAAGGAGAAAACAAGAGACAGAGACCTGTGGAAGTTGTGCTGTGATCAGAAGGGAATGAAGTGATCAGATGGAAGGCAGGTTTGCAGAAAGCAGCGTGCATGCTCCAAGAAGCAGGCTTAATTAAAGATGGCCAGACATGGTCAGGGACCCTCCAGAGACAGTAAAAGTGGCTGCCCTGCCTCATCCATTCTTTATGCTCCCAATTTGTGATGGTTTGTATATGCTTGGCCCAGTGAATGGAATTGTGAGAAGGCGTGGCTCTGTTGGAGTAGGTGTGTCAATGTGGGCATGGCCTTTAAGACCCTATTCCTAGCTGCCTAGAAGTCAGTATTCTGCTGGCAGCCTTCAGATGAAGATGTAGAACTCTCAGCTCCTCCTGCACCATGCCTGCCTGGAGGTTGCCATGTTCCTGCCTTGATGATAATGGACTCAGTCTGTGAGCTAGCCTCAATTAAATGTTGTCCTTCTAAGAGTTGCCTTGGTCATGGTGTCTGCTCACAGCAGTAAAAGCCTAACTAAGACACAGCAGTTACTTAGATATGTTTAAGAGAGATCTGGCCGAGCAGTGGTGGCACACGCCTTTAATCCCAGCACTTGGGAGGCAGAGGCAGGCGGATTTCTGAGTTCGAGGCCAGCCTGGTCTACAAAGTGAGTTCCAGGACAGCCAGGGCTACATACAGAGAAATCCTGTCTCGAAAAATCCAAAAAAAAAAAAAAAAAAAAAAAAAACCAAAAACAAAAAAAAGAGAGAGAGAGAGATCTGGAGTAGAAAATTGGCCCCGGTAGCTCATTTACGGGATTTGCTTTTTAATTTTTCTCCCCCTAAAACTCATACTGTCTTATAATTAAATAACCCTTTCTTCTTTCGCAGATCTGGAACCCCTGGGCTGCCTAAAGGGTTCCTGTCTGCTTTATTTTAATTAAAATTTTGAATTATTTTACATATGTGAGCCTTTTTGCCTGTATGTATGTATGTGCACCATATATATGTCTGAGGTTAGCCATCATGTAGGTGCTGGGAATTGAACTCAGGTCTCTGCCAAAGCAGTTTTCTCACCTCACTGGACAATGAGCTGAGGGCGGAGTGGGAGGAGCTTGTTCACACTTGGGTGGATGGGCCCTGTGAACACTGGGCTGGGGTGCGCATGGGAGTGCTCTGTAGCAGAGAGCAAGTCAATACAGTGTCTGTCAGCCACCCCACCCCTAGCCCCATCCCCACCCCTTTTCCCAGGCTACTCTTCTGTGCCCTGTCTCTGGTTTTTGCCTTTGATTCACATGTGATTACAGGTACCAGCAAACTGTTTTCCCACCCATACAACATAAACAGACGCCCCACCTCCCAGAACAAAGGCAGTTAGCTAGCGACCATCAGAGTGTCCTGTCATGGCCTGTGGGTCCACTCCACCACAGAACAAGTGTGTGTGGGGGGGGAGGCAATCCTGCCTGGGTTATCATCTGTGGAACACGCATGCTGATGTGGCTCTTCTCTGCCATCGCTTTGGCTGAGTTACCTCTGAGGCTGGATGCGGCCTGTCCTTTTACCAAGTGTACTAATATACCAAAGGTCTCCAGACCTTTGTAATCCTGATCCCTTCCCTGGAATCCCTGTGTAAGAGGGTGGTTTCCCACTGACTTGCTCTGTCTAAGCATGCCCTTCCCACGATGGGTGAGCTCTCTCTGATATACACCTGCAAGTGGCTGGCACCAGGTGCAGCGGTGGCTGTTTGTCCTTGCCCCTACCCCCACTGCATACCTGTGGACTGACGTCAGTTTTCGGAGGTCAAGAACTATTTGTTTACCTACAGATTATTATGAGGTAAATGCATAAATAAGATAAACGAGAAAACACGTACAAGCACGGCACCTGTTCCAATGACATAATGCAGGAAATTTATCGCTATTAAAGGAATATTTGGCTTTAAACTAATAATTACTAATAATTAGGTAGTGTGTGAATACCATAAAAAAAGGCTCTTGCGGAATCATCTCCCTGGCCTCTCAAAGCCCCTTCACAGCCTCCAGTTGTTGTTTGCTGCTTCTGTATTTCCCCTGAGTCTTTTATCCTATCAACTGTCTCTATGATGGTCAGGTGACTATGAGCCAGCGTGGACATTTGTGGCCACCCTTTCCTTTCTTGATACAGTAACTCTCTAAAGGTCTATTAGAGGCAGCTTTCTCTTGGAGCTACTAAACCTGACAGAAGTCATTAAAGTAGCAGGAGGGGTGAGAGTGAATAGGAGTGGGTGGATGGGGTGGGTGGATGGAGAGTGGATGGGGGAGGGAAGATGGGGGTGAATGAGGGGTGGCTAGAGTGTGGTTGGGGTGGATAGGGGTGGGTGGAGGGAGGGGGAGGGGGCAGGAAAGAGAAGGTGGATGGAGGGTAGATGGAGGGTGGATGGGGGTGGGGAGCCGGGGGGCAGATGGTGTGGGTAGATGAGAGGGGGTGGATGGGGGTGGGGAGCCGGGGGGCAGATGGTGTGGGTAGATGAGAGGGGGTGGATGGGGGTGGGTAGATGGAGAGGGTGGGTAGAGGTGGATGGGGTGGGTGGATGAGGGGTGAATGAGGTAGGTGGATGGGGTGGGTGAGTAGAGGAGGGAGCGTGGATGGGGTGTGTGGATGGGGGAGGGTGGATTGGAGTGGAATGGGGAGGGTAGATAGAGGGTGGATGGGGGTGGGTGGGTGAAGGGGGGTTAGGGTGGAGGGGTATGGATAGATGAGGAGGGTGAATGGGGGTGGGTGGGTAGAGGGTCTTACTCCACTGCCTTCGAGGGACTGTTTTAGGAAGCAGTGCGGTCCCTGGCTGCTAAGCGCTGAGCTGGAAGCTGGCTTCTTTGCAATAAAATGTATGCGGTAGTGAAAAGGGTATGGAATAATTTTAGCCCATGTATAGAAAAGAAAAACTGCACATGCTAGCACACCAGCAAACACGCTTATATATAAAAGTTCCTGTAAATATAGCCATATATAAAAATGGGTATATATAAATGTGTGTGTGTGTGTGTGTATTTTTGGGAGTTTTTCGTTTTGGTTTGGTTTCTTTGAAAGTGATTTTTACTTGGTTGTTATGGCTGGCCTGGAATTCATTTTGTAAATCAGGCTGACCTCGAACTCATGGAGATCCACCTGCCTCTGCCTCTTGAGGGCTAAAATTAAAGGCTTATGCCATCACACACCTGGCTCATGTCTGTGTCTGTGGTTGGGTTTTTTGTTGTTGTTGTTGGTTTGTTTTTTGGGGGGGTGAGGGGGGGTGATTGTAAAATAATTATACCATTTTCCACTTCCCTTTCCTCCATTCAAACCGTCCTAGATATCTTTTGTTGTTGTTGTTGTTCTCTTTTAAATTCATGGCCTCTTTTCCATCAATTTTTGTGACATAAGTGTGTGTGTGTGTGTGTATATGTGTGTGTGTGGGGGTGTTAAATACATATATATACAACCTGCTCAGTCTGCACATGGTTGCTTGTGTGTGTGTTCAGGGCTGGCCATTTGGGGTTGGATGACCAGTTGGTAAGCTCTTCCCTGGGGCTGTCTCCGGCTCTCGGCCTTCTTTAGTGGCCTGAGTTCTCTCTGTGGGGCCTAAGCCTTGTGTGCTTTCCCTGTCTGCATTAGAGAGGCTGTTGCTGTTGTTCTTGCTCTGACTTGTGTCTTTTTATAGAGAGAGTAAAAGCACAGGTTACGGCTGGGCGTTGGTGGTGCACACCTTTAATCCCAGCACCCAGGCAGAGGCAGGCAGATCTAGGCAGATCTCTGTGAGTTCCAGGACAGCCAAGGCTACACAGAGAAATCCTGTTTGGAAACAAATAAAAAGGTACAGGTTAATATAGTGGCACTAGGAATAAATTGCTCTTTTTCTTTAAACATCTCCTCAATATTTTGATAACAAAATAATAAAAACAAACACAAGAACAAACCCCTCTGAGGATTCAATCATAAAGTAAGGGAATTTGTTTTTTGTTTTTTTAAATCAACTGCAGTCCACTTTGTTGAAGCCAAGAGAAAAATATCTTTGCAGTGAAGGAATGGAAAACCCACTAGAATTTTAAAAAGCAAATTAACAAGTATAATGAAACCCAGTACCTAGCAAGTGCCTGGAATTTTACACTTATCACTTCTAGATACCACTTTTTAAGATGAGACTCAAAGGGACCACGTGACTCGTCCAAAGCCCGGCAGCCAGGGATAGGAGGGGCCAAGGGTCTAGCACAGCTCTGCCTTGCTCTTCTCTAGCTCCAGCAGTGCTCACAACTAAAAATAAAGATGCCACTGACGTGCAGAACAATGAGCAGACTGTGAGCTAAGGGTTGTTTAAACAAACATTACGAGGTGTGCGTGCACGCGCTGAGAAAAGTCAGAATGGATGGCCCCGGGACTGCTAACCCCTCTCCTCGAGGGCAGCGCTCCTCCTAACTTTAAAGCCTTGCAGTATTTCTGGTGTGTGGACCTTTTTAAACAAAGAACGTGATTTGTGTTTGTAAAAGCCAATATACAGAGGTCACTGTCACTCATGGTGTGTTGGTTTGGGGTGGCTGCAGGCTTCATTTCCTTAACTTTTTTTTTTGGGGGGGGGCGTTTCGAGGCAGGGTTTCTCTGTGTAGCCCTGGCTGTCCCGGAACTCACTCTGTAGACCAGGCTGGTCTCGAACTCAGAAATCCGCCTGCCTCTGCCTCCCGAGTGCTGGGATTAAAGGCGTGCGCCACCACCGCCCGGCTCGAACCCCATTTTATGAAGTACTGGGATTAAAGGCGTAATAATGATGATGGTGATGCATGTCGTTCTTTTCTTTACATTTCTTCCCTACTTACAGTTGGCAGCCGTCCTGATTTGCTTCTTGTTGCTAGGATAAACACCGGGACCGAGAGACTTGGAGAGGAAAGGGTTTATTGGGCTTCCCTCCATCACTGAGGGAACGGGGCTGGGCTGGAACCCATGCAGGGAGCAGCAGGCAGGAACTGAAGCAGAGGCCATGGAGGAGTGCCGCTTACCAGCTTGCTCAGCCTGCTTTCCTCTAGCACCCAGCACCATCTGCCCAGGGTTGGTACCCCTCACAGTGACCTAGATTCTCCCACATCAATCAATCAAGAAAATGGCCCCACAGACTTGCCCACAGGTCAATATGATGGGAGTGTTTTGCTCAGTTGAAGTTGCCTCTTCCAGGATGGCTGTGGCTTGTGCCACAAAACACAACAAGTTCTTGTTGGCAAAACACTAATCACTGTAGCTCTTAAGAATGGGGATCCAGGGCTGGCGAGATGGCTCCGAGGGTAAGAGCACTGATTGCAGAAGGTCCTGAGTTCAAATCCCAGCAACCACATGGTGGCTCACAACCACCCATAATGAGATCTGACACCTTCTTCTGGTGTGTTTGAAGATAGCTACAGTGTACTTATTTATAATAATAAATAAATCTTTGGGCAGGAGCATGCAGGGACTGAGCAAGCGGGTTGACCAGAGCAAGCAGAGGTCCTAAAAATTCAATTTCCAACAACCACATGAAGGCTCACAACCATCTGTACAGCTACAGTGCACTCACATACATTAAATAAATAAATAAATAAATAAATAAATAAATAAATAAATAGGGAGCCAAGGTTCAAGTCACACAATGCCCTTGGGCTTAATAGAATGCTTAACCCTAAGTCTCTATTCTCCCACCCTCTGAATCCACTTCCCTTGAGATTTGTGATTTCCCACGAAGCCGCCATCGGTAGGTCACCGTAGAGAATCATTTGTTCTTTCCACGATCAAAGAAGGCATTGGGAAAAAAAGGGATGAGTCCCCCTGCATACAGAGATGTCCTGGAGGAAGGCAGGGTACTCAGGGGGCCACCCTACCCCACCCGCCCGCCCGCAGAGCAGACCTCCTGCAGCTGACCAGCACACACCCTGAAAAGCCGCAGGTGGCCAGTCTTAAGTCAAATCCAATCTCGTTTCTAAACCTCTCTCATCCCTCACATCCACTCCCATAATCCCCCACAGAGCAATGGGACCAACAGATTATCTTGTGATCCTAAATGTCAGGGCAGATTTCTGTCAAAACAGTGTGAGATGCCTTTGTGTTGAGGGTGAGAGAACAAGCAAGCTTTGCAGGCCACATGGCCTCAGCTGAAGCGATGAAGGAACCTCCCCAAGCCAAAAGGGCAGGAGGGAGAGAGCAGGAGCTAGCGGGAGCCCAGCAAAATTCCACAGGCGCGACCCCGGGAAGACGGCCTGCTTTCCAGTGTTTCTTTAGCATCCACCCCTGAACTTCTCTCTCTCTCTCTCTCTTTTTTTTTTTCCCTTTTACTATGACTTCTGACTTATTCCAGGGAACGCCTGCTTCCTGGAGGAAGTCAACTGTAAGTTGTAAGAGGGGAAGGAGAGATGATCTTCCAGCGGCAGGAAATAGAAAGCTCCTCGCTGTCCTCTCAGCCCCTTCGCTTGAACACGTAGCTGGGGAGAGCAAGGGCTTGGGTCAGAGGTGATTAGCAGCCGAGGCTTGGGAGAAAAGCTCCCTCGCAGGATGCCGAGGTAGAAGGGGCGGCTGCCCAGAAGCACGTAGGGACTGAACTGTCCTGCTGAGCTGCTGACGACAAATGGCAAGTGAGGCTAGGGGTAAAAAAAAAGGGGGGGGGCGGTACTGGCATTTAAGAGAGAAAAACAGACATGGTCCAGACACGTGCCTGGCTCCTCGCACACACAAGAGGATGGAACACAAAATAAATAGCGGGGCCTTTGCCCTACAGGCCAGTTACACCCACGTATTTCTGAGAGCCTGTTAGAAAAGGACCAAAGACTAACAATTCAGCCACTTTTTGTCCTTGTTACTTTTTAAAAAAAAAATACAGGGCTTGCTATGTAGCCTCAGGCTGGTCTCGAACTCTTAATTACTCTGCTGATGGGTCCCAAGTGCTGAGATTATTGGAGTGCGCCATCGTCCCGGGCTCACTTCTCTATTTTGAAGTCATTTGTGACTGTCACATTAAGGGACCAGTTTATTTTATCTTTAAATCTATTTCACTTTATGCGCCTGATGTTTTGCATGCTTGTGTCGTCTGTGTATCCTGTGCATGCCCGGTGTCTGAGGCCAGAAGAGAGCATTTGGGACTGGAGTTACAGATGGGCAGGTGGGAAGCGACTTGTAGGTTGCTGGGAACCAAACCCAGGTATTCCCGGGAGAGCAGCCAGTGCCCTTAACCTTGGAGCCTCACTGCTTCCTTTTGAAAGGAGTGGGATGGGAGCAGGGCAAGCGGAGGGAGCGTGTGTAGAAAGGAAGATGGACCTGTCTGTAAAATAGGAGTGGCTGTATTTGGTTGTTTAGTCAAGGCCCAAGAGTAGGCTCTAAGACAAGCATTAGAGCCAGGGAGAGAAGGGTGGCAGAGAGGAGGTTAGAGGAAATACCTCCCCTTTAATAATTTATTTTATTTTTATGCACATTGGTGTTTTGCTTGCATGTGCCTAAGTGAGGGTATCGGATCCCCTGGAACTGGGGTTACAGACAGTTGTGAGCTGCCATATGGGTGTTAGGAATTGAATTTGGGTCTTCTGCAAGAACAGCCAGTACTCTTTTTTTTTTTTTTTTTTTTTTTTTTTGGTTTTTCGAGACAGGGTTTCTCTGTGTAGCCCTGGCTGTCCTGGAACTCACTCTGTAGACCAGGCTGGCCTCGAACTCAGAATACCTGCCTCTGCCTCCCAAGTGCTGGGATCAGCCAGTACTCTTAACCCCTGAGCCATCTCTCCAGCCCAACCACTCACCTTTAAAGGGGATGCCTTGAACCCGAAAACCTTGCCTGGATCTTCTCTGTGGAGAGAGGAGTTCTGGGAGTGGGGTGGGGTGGGGGGCTCACAGTCCTTACAGGGACTAGAGATGGGATTTCACTGGGTTCTGCCTGATGCAAAAGCCATTCATTCAGTCCTGATCACTGTGCTGTCACTAAGACAGAGGAGGACCGTGGACACCCTGAGAGAGAACAGCCTAAGAAAGCTAAGCACTACATGCAAATGTCAAGTCACCTGAGACTGACCCTGTCTCAGAGATCTTAGAGGGACTGGCTTGTACCAGGCCATGTGTCTACGTGACATGGTGTGTCTTGAGAGAGAGATATTTTAATATTCTGGCATATCGACTTTCTGGGTGTGGTACACTCTGGTTGCACATGCAGCACACCCAGACAACATTGTGTGAGGCTTGTCGCTCACCTGGAAACTCACGGTCCCAGGATTGAACTGAGCTAGCCAGAAAGGGGCCGCCCTGCCCAGGTATCTCACTGTGATAATAATCAGAGTCTGGTCTTAACCCCCAAGAACTTCTGGAGGTAAACGGGGGAGTACAGAGGACCTTGAAGTCATGTTATGAAATAAGACCAGTCTATTGACTGTGAATTTGTGCAAAACAATGTGTGTTCTGGTATTTTGACAACTCTTGTGTTCTTCTCAGTGAGAAATAAGAAAAGTGATTAGCCAAGGCGGGCAGTTAAGAAAGAGCGTCCTTTGGGGTCTGGAGAGATGGCAGGCACACTGGTTAAGGTGTGCACTACTTTCCAGAGGATTTGAATTCGACTCCCAACACCTACGCCAGGCACCCGTGCCTCCAGCTCCTGGGGATCCGATACCTCCAGCCTTCTCAGGCGCACCCCAACCCTGTGCATATACACTCACTCAGACACACACATACATGACCAAAAAATCACACAAATCTGTTTTAAAAGGAAAGAAAGCGTCTGCTTATCTGCCTGGTCCGTGTTGCTCTCCAGCCTGGGTCTTCACGCTTTGCGCGCTCTAAGCACACTGCATGTGTCTTGTGTTTGCCTGACCTCTGTCTGTCATACAACTGCACTTGTTCCCGCTCTGCTTTGAGCACCGAATGTTTGCAAATCCTACGCCTGCAAACTTTTGTTCCCCCCACCCTCTGCACATACACACTCCAGCCTACCTCCCGTTTGTAGACCTACCCAGATGCATGTTGCTTTTGCTGTCTCCTGTTGGTGGAGGGCATTTCTGTGTCAGTGGGCCTGGAGCTCTGAGAATACAGAGCTCTCACCAGTTGTCGTCAATGTCTTCCTATGTCATGTGTTTGGTCAGAAGGCTGGCCTCTCCGTTTGGGATCCTCCCTACAGATCCTCTCAGAGACAGCAGGAATACCAGAAGGGCTGACATGCATAGCCCTGTTACAGACCCTCTGGGCAGAGCAGATCCTTTAGAAACCCCTACAGTCTCAGTGCTTGCGAGCTGCCCTAAGACTTGCCCAGAAAAGCCAGGCAAAGGCCAGATCCTTAACAGGGAAACCACCCAAGTAGTAATGACGTTGGAACACAGTTTAGTAGTAGATTTAACTAAAATATGAGTGGGGCCAGGTGGGATGTGAAAGAGCCTATGTCTCTACGGACAGGTGATCCAGGCCCATCTCACAGGTGAAGATACAAACGGTTTAAAAGTTACCATGGTAGCAGGGTGTGGTGGCAAAAGCCTTTAATCCCAGCACTTGGGAGGCAGAGGCAGGAGAATTTCTGAGCTCGAGGCCAGCCTGTTGGTCTACAGAGTGAGTTCCAGGACAGTCAGGACTATACGTAGAAACCCTGTCTCAAAACAAAACAAAACAAAACAAAACAAAGAAACAAAAAAAGTTATCAAGGTACAGTGCGTGTCTTCAACAATCCCAAATTGAAACTCTGTCCCCATTAAACAATAGCTCTTCCTTTCCCTTCTACTTCCTGACCCCTGTGAGTCCCTATGTCCCAGAGCTTCTTGGAAGTAGCCACAGGTAGCACCTGTCCCCCTAGGAGTGTCGTATTTCACTCTTATGACATCACCAGGTTTCCTCCGCGTCACGGCGCGTGTCAAAATGCCCTTCCTGTTTAAGGCTGAGTAATATTCCCATTGTGTAGACGGCTGACATTTTTCTAGACAGATGAATGATTTTAATCCAAGGGAGCGAGGCACGTACATCTCAGGCTCTTTCGTGCATGGAAGCAACACTTCTGTCAGTGTCTGTTAGTGAGGCTGCACCAGATCGAAAATCCAAGTGAAACAAAATAAAGGGGTAACAGGCTCTACCCTCCAAGCTCCAAGCTCACAGCAAAGGGCTGGAGAACCTACAGACTCCTTCCTCATAGTCCCATTTCTGAGTGGAGCACCCCATTGTTTGGGATCAAATGGCTCGCTGCCTCTCACCCTTCACTGACCCCACCCACCCCATGACTGCTTCCCACCAGCCTTCTCTCCCTGGCACACCCTGGCCTTCCCTCCTCTCCAAGTCACGTACAGAGGCCTACAGAGGCCTCGGGGACATCGCCCACTGAAGCTAAGTAGCCCTGAGACCTCACACTCCCCCACCTGTCCCTCCCCAGCTTTCCCTGTTGCCCAACTTCCCTGTCCTGGTGAACCGGGCTGCCATCCTATCACTTCCGCGCCACTGAGGCCTGGGTAATTTGTACCACCCCCTCTTCAGTTTTCATCACCAGGCCTCAGGCTGCCGAGGACAGGTCCGCCTCCCCACACAAAGCCTGCTTCACGCCTTCATGCCTTCCCCTTCCAGGTCCACTCCACATCTGGGGTCCAGGCTCTGGGAACTAACGAACTCTGGGAACTAACAAACGCTATGTCACTGTACCTCACTCAGACTTGCCTCTAGGCCTACTGCACTCCTGAAGGGATCTGTAGCTGCGTCTCCTGCCTGGCTGCCATGCTACCATCCTGGAAAACTCCCTAAGCCAAGTCAGCTCTGCCCCACTGGGGAATTTCTGCAACTGCCAATCCTCAGCCTCCGTCTCACCTACACCCTCCTAGTACAGCTTGGTTCTGGGCAGCGTTGTTTTCTGCCTTTGTTTTTTTCCCTGTGGCCCCAGTCCACTTCACTTCACATTCAGCTTCTGGACATCCGTGGGAACCTCCACACCCAAACCCTGGATACCCCTCTCCTCTGCTGCCTCACCCCTACTCTCTCCTCCCTTCCTCCTTTAGGTCATCAACCTACAACACAGACTGATCTGACCATTGTGTCCCTTGCAGTCTTCAGGCTTGTGAATTTCAACACAACTCACCCATTTCTTTACAAATTTTTTTTTTTTTTTTTTTTTTTTGGTTTTTCGAGACAGGGTTTCTCTGTGTAGCCCTTGCAGTCCTAGAACTCACTTTGTAGACCAGGCTGGCCTTGAACTCAGAAATCCGCCTGCCTCTGCCTCCCAAGTGCTGGTACTAAAGGCGTGCGCCACCACGCCCGGCTCAATATTCTTGTATTTTACCTAAAAGGTTTCTCTTTCCTTTTTTTTTTTTTTTTAAGATTTAATTATGTATATGAGTGCTCTATCAGCATGTACATCAGATCCCATTACGGATTGTTGTGAGCCACCATGTGGTTGCTGGGAATTGAACTCAGGACCTCTGGAAGAGCAGTCAGTGCTCTTAATTACTGAGCCATCTTTCTTTCTTTCTTTCTTCCTCTCTCTCTCTCTCTCTCTCTCTCTTTCTTTCTCTCTTTCTTCCTGATGTGATGGATATGGGGAATTACCCAGGCTTCTTACTACACATTGTACCTACACATAACATCACACTATAGCCTACAAATATATACAAGTAGACTGTGTCAGCTAAAAATCATTTTCTGGGACTGGAGAGCTGGCTCAGCCACTAACAGCACTTGTTGCTCTTGCAGAGGACCTGAGTTCACATCCCGGCACCCATATGGAGCCTCACAACTCCAGTTCCAGGGGTTCCAATGCCTTCTCTTCACCTCTATGGACCCTGCATATCCATGGTACACAGACACAAAAGCAAGCAAAGCACTCACACACATAAACTGATATAAAAATCAATCTACAAACCTTTAAAGTGATTTTCTTCCCGAGGTGCTGAGGTTGAGTCTATGAGACCCGTGCATGCAGGGGAAACCCTCTACCATTGGGCTATCTCTCAAGCCTCTAAACAGCAACAACAACAACAACAACAACATTTTTAAGTAGGTTCCTTTTAATATAACCAGAATGGCTTATACAACAAACAAGCTGTAATGTAAATGAATCAGGTAGGAGGGGTCAGGCTAACACCAAAACCCAGGTGAGTTAATCAGGAGAACTGTGAGGAAGGGGGCTATTGAAGGATTGTGGCTGTCCAGATACTGATCAGGCCCTGGGCAGAGTACATTCACCCAATGAAAACATCTTACATGCTTCGAAAGAACAAGCAGTAAGGGCTAGAGATGGCTCAGAAGTTAAAAGCACCTGCTGGACCTGCAGAGGACCTGAGTTCGGTTCCCCCACATCCAGGCAGTTCAAAATCACCTGTAACTACAGTCTCTGTGGGAATCTATCACACGTCTAGCCTCCATGGGCACCTGCAGTAGTGTACACACACACACACACATACACACACACTCAATCAATCACTTAATCAAGTAATCAGTCAATCAATCAGAATAATCAATCAGTCCTTGAGAGGAAAATGTAAAGTCTGAGAAAGCTCCAGAAGTTTGCAGGATGCACACTCAGCTTCGGCACCTAAGCCTGAGGTAACTTCCCATCCTTTGCAGACCCAGGTTTATGTGACTTCCTAAGTGAATGTCTGGAGCCCCTGCCCTGACGACGCCATTGTCACAAAACCTTTGCCATGCATGCTTGTGCCCAGAGGATTCAACATCAATCACCCTTCGCAAGGGTGTTCCTCTGTGTGCTTTATGCAAAGGGAGTTTGCAGAGGGAGCAGCAGATCCCACCCACTCGCACAGTCCTCTACACTCTTCCTTCTTCTTTTTTTTTTTTTTAAAGATTTATTTATTTATTATATGTAAGTACACTGTAGCTGTCTTCAGACCCTCCAGAAGAGGGCGCCAGATCTTGTTACGGATGGTTGTGAGCCACCATGTGGTTGCTGGGATTTGAACTCTGGACCTTCGGAAGAGCAGTCGGGTGCTCTTACCCACTGAGCCATCTCACCAGCCCT
Organism: Mus caroli; assembly: GCF_978045245.1. NCBI lineage: Eukaryota > Metazoa > Chordata > Mammalia > Rodentia > Muridae > Mus > Mus caroli. Next base: position 151,977,504 of record NW_028227259.1, read on the forward strand.
ACACTCTTCCTTCTTTCACGGCCCTAGAGAAACAAACTGGATGTCTTCCTAACTTGTCTGACAGTAAAGCCCTCATCAACCTCCTTAGCTTCTGGATCAAGAATAGATTGCTGACTCCATGTTGGACTAAAAAGCCCCAGGTGGTCAGTATGCCAGGGCGCCCCTTCCACCTGGGAAGGTCTCAGCCCGCTCCCTACCTCCCGTTACCTCTGTGTGGCACTGCAGCCTCTAAATGTGGTTAGAGGCTTCTTCTGAACACATTTACTCCCAGTGAGAAGTGAAAGCAACACACACGCACACGCACACACACACACACACAGTTGAGAAAAGTACCCATGACATTTAAGGAACATTTAACCAATGAAAATGTGTTACAAATTGTAGCTAATTGTCTCTACATTCTGTCTTGTAGAACAATTAGGGGACTGACTAGGCAAATCATACCTGCCCTTTGGAACCTATACTTTGATTCTCCTGTTTGTGAGTCAGACTGTCCTTCTTGCCCTGTTGGGGAGTGTAGCAGACACTGCAGCATCTTTGGCTCTAGGGTAATAATGTACCTGTGCCTGTGCCCACCACAAACAGCTACCAATGAGCCTGTCCTGAAATGTCTTGACACAGGTCAGGTTCCAACAACTGGGACGATGTCTGACCTCAATGTCTAGGCACATAGAAGAGAAGGTGAACAGTTACAGTTCTTCAGCTGACATCCTTGTGATGGGACGTCCTCGCTGATGAAGACATCCGTCACCATCTCTTTTAATTGTGTATTAAAGAATAAGGGATTGTTCTGAGCCAGATCTGGAGGTAATAATAACAACAACAATGTTGGGCCTTGATGATATTGGATTTACTGTGTGCTTTGAACACTGGTTCATTCAGTGTCTCTCAGCACCATACGAGGAAGGATATTGACCTTTTGGGAGGGGGGGGATAAAAAAAGGAGATGGGACCAGCCCCTAGCTGGTCACATCACATTCACAGTCATGGGAGGAGAGAGACAAATGCATGCGTGCTCACTGGCTGGCCTGATTGGGCTCAGCTCCATTTCTCCCCTCTTCCACAGTTCAGGACACCCTGCCTATGGAATGGTGTTGCCCACAGTAGGCTAGGTCTTCCCACATCTATTAGCATAATCAAGACATTCCCTCCATAGACATGTCCATAAGCCAACCCAAAGTAGACAATCCTTCACTGGAAACCTCTTCCTAGATGAGTACAGATTGTGTCAACTTGACACTTTGAGCTGTCACAGCACGCTGTTTACTTCTAACACTAACACATGGTGCCAAGCACTGTCTAGTGTTTGATGCATGCTGCCCCATCCTTTTCCATTAAGGTCCTGTGCTGGTAACTTGCCAGGGAATGTGGAGCGTGGCCTCTAATGACCACTGTCATCTGTGTCACACATCATGCTACACTTTAAGGTTTGGGTGAGTGTGTGTCATATGAGCTTCCTGTTTTTCTTCTTAATAATGCACACAGTAACTTTTCCCACTTCAATTTACATCAACAAAGCCCTTTGTATTGTACTCTCTACTGTGGTGGATACTAAGTTGCCGATTCTGTCTCCTTTGACTTTAGCGCCAACACCACTGAGTTCATCAGAGTCTTCAGTTCCAGTTTTTGTCCCAAGCATGGTTCTCCTTCACCCACCTTTTATTTATCCATATTTTTATATTTACTTATATATTTGGGGGTTTTGTTTTTGTCTTGTTTTGTTTTCCTCTGCTTGTATGCCTGTGCACTACGTGCATGCAGTATCCAAGGAAAACAGAAGAAGACATCATATCCTCTGGAACTGGAGTTCCAAATGGTAGTAAGTCACTATGTGGGTGCTGGGAATTGAACCCTGGTCCTCTGCAATAGCTGTGTCCTCAGCTGCCCCTACTTACCCATATTCCGAGTAATAAGATGATCTCAAGAAATAGAGCATTAACAATAGCCCCACTCACTCCGATGCCCCTTCCCTGGCTCTGCCCATGTGGAGCCATTTTGCAAAATTTTATATTTCCTTGTTTCTTCCAGTTTATACCTCAAATATCTACTCTTTACTTTTATTTTGAACTTCATTCATTCATTTATTCGCCTCCTGTCCTGTAGGTTGACTCACTGTGTCTCACATAGCTACAGTCAGTCCTTCTTCTCTACTGTGTAATTTTCCCACACAGTTGCTGGTGGGTGTTTTGGCTACTCTCCACCTTCAGACACCAGGAAGGTGGTGTTCTCTTGGCCATTGTCTTATGCTACTTCCCCCTTTTCAGAGTGTGAAAAGTCGGGCACAAGGAAGTGAAAGAACTCACCCAAGACCTTCCCAGCCAGTCCTGGCAGCCTATTCAGGATTCCAGCCTGAACCAGAAGCTCCTGTCCCTCCCCCTCCCCCCTCTCCCCTCCCTCCAAGACATCACCCAGCTCTTGTCAGACTTGCTGTGAATGAAAGAGCAAGGGCAGGGAGAAAGGAAAAGGATCTTCCGTCCCCATTTCCCTGCTAGAAAGTTACTCCGCCCACTCTGTGCCTCTTAGAGAGGAAAAGCTTGTAGGTTGGGTTGATTAGCCTTTCAAATAGTGCACTTATTCTCTTGGATCCAGTAACTATCCACTCCCATCTCAAAAGTAACCTGGAGGTCAGCCCTAAACAGGTGCACAGACAGCAACACTAAATGGACTCTGTGTTTGTGTATGTGTGTGTGTGTGTATGAGCTTGCACATGCAAATGGCAAACACATATAATGTCTGTGTGTGTGTGTAGCAATAATAAATATAGAAGAAGTAGTCATGAGTTTGAGAGGGAGTGGGGGAAGGGTCATGTGAAGAGTTAGAGGGGAAGAAATTCTCAAAAACGACTAGATTTTTTTCTGAGGCCATGTGCTCCCCCAGCCTGCTTTCACATGTAGAAGCTGTTCAGGCATATGTTTAAATTCCCTTTGCAGGGAGATTAACTATGCATCTATACAGTCTTTTTTTAGGCCAGAGTTCAATAGAGCAGGTCAGAGACTAATAAAACATGAGTTGCTAAGCCTGCTAGAATGTTCCTGGAAACAAGATAACTAAACTTGCCTCTTCCAATTATAAATAGGTTTGAGAGAGAAAACTCACCAGTGAGCCTAAGAATCTCTTAGCATAGAAACTGTAAACCAGCATTTTGAAAGCCAAAATGATCTTATCCATGTGTGAAGGAATCAGGGGGGGTTGACGGGAACCGGGAAGGAATGTAGACTGTGTTGTGTTTAACGATTCTTTTCAAAAACATCTTTTTATTTTACTCCAGGGCACTAAAAACTGCAGACTTTGGATTTCCATAGATTTCTTTGCATGTGCTCCTGCCTGTTTTCTGGGCTCTGCAAGGTCACACACCCCATTGTCACCCAGGAACTTCAAGGTCCCTACTCTTTCTTCTCTTCATGTCAATGACCATTCTAGGGGCTTCTTATCTCTCCAAAAGCTACATCTAAGATTTTTATTTGTTATTAGCATTTGTGTAGTTTGTGTGTGTGTGTGTGTGTGTGTGTGTGTGTGTGTGTGTGTGTGAAACGTGTGCTTGCAGGTTTTTGTGTGGAGGTCAGAGAACAACTTTCTAGAATGGTTTCACCCTTTTCATCTTATTGAGACAGGGTCTCTGTATTTTCACTGTCTGCCAAACCCAGGATAATTGGAAACTCACATCCATTCTGTCTCTACCTCCTATCTTTCAATAGAATCCTAGGATGGTAGACACATCTGGCTTTTCGAGGGTTCCAGGAACCAAGCTCAGAGCCTCAAAGGATCATACAGTGTCTTAACCCACTGAGTCGTCTTGCCACCCCTCCAACAGCGCTATTTCTCATTTCTGTTTGCAGCTTTCTGTGAATGTGACTTTGGGAGCACAGACGTTTTGTGTTGTTCCTTAAAACATCAAACACAAACATTGTAAAAAGATGAATACGACGTTTTGGGCAGTTTAGGGTACCAAGCACTGTCACCATCCTCCCACACCTCCTGCCTTGCTGTGAGTGCCGACCCACCTCTGCACAAACATGTTATCTATATGGTGGGAAGTTGGAATAATCTATACCCCTGAGTCAGCGTCTCCTTGTGTTTTCCCAGAAACAGACATGTCACGATGCTTTTCGGGAAGCATAGACACTATTACAATTCCAGGCTAGTGATACAGGGAAGAGGAGGCTGTCATCCGAGTATATTTATTGAATTATTTCCTCCAAGGAATTCTGGACACACAGTGCAAAGCTCACATTGTACTGCTCTGGGTCAACAGAGCTGGGGTACTCACGTCAATTCCCACAGTCTGAAGACTGAAGGAGGAGGAGAAGGAAGTGTGGGTGGCCACACTTAGGGTGATTGGCTGGAACTTGTTTGGGACACATCTAATGCCTTAAGTGGCATGGGCGGACCCAGAGTGTATGCTGTCCTTCTGTGTTCAAGCAACACTAATTATAACCCAGACACTTCCTGGTTGCCACAGAGTCTTACACGTCAGGGATTAATTTCTGCATAATATTTCATAATGGAATCAGAATTTTCCTAGCCCTTTCTTATCGGATAGATGGTTAGGTTGCTACAAAATGGAGGGGCACCCCATCAACAGGTCCCTCAATTATTCAAATCCCAAATCTAAAAAAAGGAAAAGGAAAGAGAAAAAGAAAAAAAAAAGGCATAGAGTATCCCAATATCGGGGGATGGAACGCTGTGTTCTTAACAAAACGTTTCCTTTTTTTGTTGTTTTGTTTTGTGTAACAAGCCAAGCAGAAACTTGTGTGAGAATCAGGAACCCCGAGAGTGTGCAATGCACTCTGTTATTTAGGGTGACGGCTTAATTACAAGTATAGGATCATGCAACAGCCGTGCCTTGTTCTAGGGGATTTATTAGGTCTCTAAATTCTGCCTACCAAAATTTCACATGAGGGCCGTGATACAGGCCCTCACGTGAGGACGGCTTCCGATGGAAAATAAAGATGAACCGAGAACCCAGGAACACCCTTTGAGCTGATGTTAAAAAAAAACAAAAGAGAACCCCACTTCTGGAATGAGCACCCAAACCCATCTGACCCCACAACTCACTCATTCAGTTTGGGCAGGTACCCTGGACCTCCATTCTTTAAACAGAACTATTCCTTAAGCAGAGAGGAAAATAACCTCCTTGTTGGACAGCTGTCTCCCTCTGATAAGTCCCTGCCCTCCACTCTGTCCTGCCTAGAAGATCCCCTTCTAGGGAGCAATGGTTGGGCACAGGCTGACTCCAGTGAGCTCACATAAATCTCCCTAGGCCCTTTGAGTGTGTGTGTGTGTGTGTGTATCTGTGTGTTTGTGTGCATATATGTATGCTTTTATGCGTGTATATGTGTGCTCAGAGGTGTTCATATATGAGGAAGCCATAGGCTGACATGGAATATCTTCCTTGGTCACTTTCTGTCTTGGATTTTTGGTTTGATTTGGTTTTTTTTTTTTTTTTTTTTTTTTTGAGACAGGGTTTCTCTGTGTAGTCCTGACTGTCCTGGAACTTGCTCTGTAGACCAGGCCTGGCCTCGAACTCACACAGATCCATCTCTGTGTCTGCCTCCCGAGTGCTGGGATTAAAGCCATGTGCCACCACTGCCCGGCTTCCATCCTAGTTTTTGAGACCAGGTCTCTCACTGAACCTGGAGCTTATTGATTGTCCTAGGCTGGCTGGCCTCACTCACCGACCCACAGATCTCCAGCTCTGCGTCCCCTGTGCTGGGACTACAGATACACACTGCTACGTGTGGGTTTCTTTTTTACATAGGTTCTGAGAGACCACCCAAGTCCTCATGCCTATAAGCATGTTACTAACTGAGCCATCTTCCGGCCTTCCCCGAAGCCCGTTAGTGTGAGCTCACTCTCCTGTGCTTTCTTACCAACTGTGACAAATGTGCCACCTTGATGCTCAAAACAGGGACCCCACCCTAGGTGTGGCAGCATGCACCTGTAGTCTTAACACTTGAAGGTGGGGCGGGCGGGCAGGTGTGTGTGTGTGTGTGTGTGTGTGTGTGTGTGTGTGTGTGTGGGATTGTGAGTTTGAGACCAGCCTGGGCTACAAAGTGAAAACTTGTCTCAAAAAAAGTTTGTTTTGTTTGGTTACTGCTCAAAAACTGGGGGAGGGGGTGTTCACATTAAAAATCATTGTCCAGATGAAAAGACAAACATTTACAGATCTTGTGCTGAGTTGCTGGAACTCCACATATATGTCTGTGCACCCTGGGGTCCTTGTTGGTGTAAGGAATGCTGGAGTGAGCTTTTCTGGAAAGACATGTGTCTCTGTTCTGAATGTCCCAGAATCCCGCCTCCATAGATGTTCTGGGGACTTTCAGCCCTGCCTCCAGACATGTTCTGGGGACTTTTGCTTTTGGAGAGCGGTCAGGACACATGATCTCTAACTCCAAGATTACATAATTCCAGTTTATGCGAAGGCTCAGCCTTGAATTAACTCCCCTCGTCTGCTTTCCACTGACCATTCGCTGGCGACCATTCGCTGGCTCAGAGCCAGAACAACAATATGCCCAGACTTGTAACACTCTAAATCTCTCTCTCTCTCTCTCTCTTTTCTTTTCTTATTCCCATAACGTTCTCCAACAATTTCATTTAGCTGACCAATTGTCAATTTGGGGTCCTGGGAAAGAATAAGGAATGAATTCCCTCTGTTCCATCCAGCAAATCCAAACTCCATTCCTTTCTGACGGCCAATCATACGCACCCGAGCTAAGCTCCACCATAGGGGCTCCGTTTTATATCTTGGGGTAATCCCCTGAACTAACTGTTCCCTTAGAGCAAAACCTTAGAAACTTTATCTCTGTATTCCCTTTGGACAATATTTCTTTCCAGGAATTTGAGACTAGGACTGGATCTGTAAGTGAACTCTTGGAAGTTCTAAATGGTTTATATGCTATTGAATTCCTCACATGTATACAACTTTGGTTTGTATCAGCGAACAGCACTGGCCATTTGCGTTGTGACATCACCGGCATTGAGTTGCTAAAAATCCTTTGCAATGGTTCCATTCATTTCTTTCAATGCAGTAGAATACTCAGTTGAGGGGAAGAGCTGTTTTTCATTTGAAAGTGGAAAGCCGGGTCCTAGGGACATAGGGAAGGAACAGACCTCGCGAGCTGAATTTTCAGTCTGTCTCTCCCTCATATCAGTGCTCTTTACATTTTGTGAGCACTTGATTTAGGACATTCAGAAAAGAGCGCCAGCCCAGAGCCGCGTCTTTTTATCGCCACCTACCGTCGTCTTTGAGAACTGCACGAACATTCCCTCTAATCCCAAACACCCTAGAGAAAGGGACTCCAATCCACCCTAGAAACTAGAGGCACTGTACTGGGACAGGAAGAAAGAAGACTATGGAAACGATGTTCTCAGATTCTGGGTAGTGAGCCTGGAAAATGAGTCACTGATGGAAGCCCGTCTGTCACTAATTTTATTCTTTAGATTTTTAAATGTTACTTTATGAGTATGAGTGTTTGCTCACAGGCATGTATGTGCACGGTATTAAGTCCGATGCCCGTAGAGGCCACAAGAGGGCATTGTGCCCCCTGGAACGAGAGTTGCCCCATGAGTGAGTGCTGGGAACCTAACCCAGGTCCTCTGCCACAGCAGCAAGTGCTCTTAGCCTCTGAGGCTCTCTCCAGATCCCAGTCTCTTTATTTATTTTTTTTTTCAAAATGGAAGTCTTAGTTGGAAAAGATTTCAACCAAAGCTCAAGTAGTCTGAACGACATTTTTCAAAGTGATCTTCTAGATTGTTCTCAAACGGAATTAAGAGCAGTCCTTTGACAGCAGATCTGTGCAGAGGTGTGTTGGTCCTATCACAGTTCTCCCAGACTGCTCTCTGTTTGAAAGCAGCCATTACAAGGTTAGCTTCAGTGTATCTTGGAAAAGATTGACAGCCTAAGAACAGATAAAACATGCCTCCCTGAGATTCTCCTCTTTGGTGGTGACTTCTCCCCCACCAATACTTTGCTAGTTCCCGGACAGGTTGGGTGGGTTAGAGTTGGGGGGCTTCCGAAAGCTTCTCAGAACAAGAATGACGAGGCTGTTGTCCAGAGGGGCCCCCTGAGAATCGTGTTTGGGAACAGGCCGACCCCATGAGGTATATTATCTTTGCCACATTTTGCTGCTTTGTGGGAAATTTATTTTTAATCTTTAACAAAGCCAGCCATGTTTATCTGAAGCGCTGAAAAACTTTAATAGTTTAAAACAAAACTTTTAAAAAATAATTAAACCGACAATGAACACTGAAACATGAAAGTCAGACCGACTGTTACCTTAACAAGAAAGGGCTTCCCAGAGATCAAACAGAACGCTGTTTGTTTTATTTGCTAACGGCAAATAACAAGTACTTTCACTTTAAGGGATTCCGAGGATTATTGAAGGAGTCCAGAAGTTTCTACTGACTTACTCCCACCAAGGCAAAGGTTTCCCACACCTTGGGTTCAGGAAACGTGCTATCCTGAACGCTTAGAAGGTAGCACATGATTGGTGCCTTTAGCATGAGCACACCTTATCCAAAATGATGGGGGAGGGGGACTCCCTCAGATTTTTTTTTTTTTTCCTGCATAGTGCTTACTCAGCTCAGCTCTGAGAAGTCTGCAGCTGCATGCTTGCTGCGTTTCTCAATGACTGAACTGCTTCCCTCAGTGCACCCACTCACCATGATCTGGCTTTTATATCGTCTTTAATGAGCCCTGCTGAGAGGCAGAGGCAGGCAGATCTTGGGGGAATTCAAGGCCAACCTGGAGAGTCCCAGGCCAGCCAGGGTTACAGGGTTACATAGTGAGACCCGTCTCAAAACAGTGTCAGAGGGCAGGAGACACCCCCCCCCCCATATAAAGAGAAGATTCAGGAAAAACAAACCCTTTAAGGATCAAATCCTTTAAGTGGATCAATTGTATCAGATCAACTAGTAGAGTTTTTCCCCCCCCCCTCTGGAGACAAACTTGGCTTTGGATCAGCAAAGAGAATATTTTCAAGTTGTTCTTTTATTTTTAAACTGTATCCCACGTTCTATACATAGGCTTTAATTTGCTTTCCAGGGCACTTCAGTTAAATCCTCAGCACAAATAGCATTCTCATCTAGCCTGAGTCGATGACTTTCCATTCAATGCTGATTTCACCCTTTCCTTGGAACGCTGGCCCAAGGCCGGGCGGATTCTAAATGAGGGGACACTGACCCATACGACACTTGGTGATATCTCTGTGGGAAGGTTCTTTGTGACCGGTCACATCCTGATCTGCCAATTTATGAGTGAGGAGGCAGCTGCGGCTCCAACTTCACAACTGCAGCCCAGAAATAGAACTTGAGGTTCTTTTAATATGCACGTTATCTAGATAAAGCTAGATCTGGGATGCCCCTGACAGGTTCTCTGACTCTTTGCTTTGTTTGTACAAACTAAATATAGAACTGTGAGCAACTCTTTTTTTTTTTTTCCTCTTCTTCTTCTCGTGTGCATCTAAGCATACAAGGAAATCAGGCTGCTTCTAAAAGAAAAATAAGCCCTGTTTCTTCTTGGGAACTCTTTTGAGGTCAGCGGTTCTGAAGTACAGGGATCGGAGCAGAAAGGACTTATTCTCTGATTTTCCCACCCTGCCCTGTGAGTGATGTCTTTCTATGGTCAGGGTGGGGGAGCAAGGCATTTGTTGTAGTAAGACTGAATAACCCTCCTGTGTAAAATCACCTCAGGTCCATGTTGACCCCCACTTTAACTCCAGAGACTGTGGAAGGAGGAAAAAGTGCAGCCACCCTCCTCATGGTGACAATGACTGCTGGGTGCTTGCTGAGAGGTCTGTCTTGCTTGGTGTGATCGCGGCCATTATTTTAAATGCAGGTGACATTCTGATGGCTGGGCTACATCAACTGGGTACTGGGAGGTGTGCAGAAGAAGAGAGCTTTGTATTTTGAGGAATCTATTCGACTGTGGGGCCATTCCAAGGCAGAGGGCACAGTTTCTAAGCTACCACATCTTCATCATAGGACCCGGCTACCACACAGACTACTCCTTCAGGATGTTGTCTTTCCATGAAGAATTTGATTTAGGATTTCTTATAGTGACCAAGAGGGAAATGTAGCAGAGATGAATGACATTAATACATCTTTCAAGAATATCTGGGGTAGCAGGGGAGGAGCCAAAGCCAGGGAGCATTTTATCACTGAGCAACAACAGCCCAGGCTCCTAGTGTGTGTGTGTGTGTGTGTGTGTGTGCGTGCGAGCACTCAAGTGCATGTATCACATGTGCCTATGCCATCTGCTACATATGGCAAGTTATGTGTTTGTGTGAATGTATGGTGTGTTTTAGGTCTATGTCTGCAGTGTGTGTGTGTGTGTGTGTGTGTGTGTGTGGTGCGTATAGTGTATGTTTGAGAGAGTATGATGTGTGCACATGGTGTATGTGTTTGTGTGTGGTGTGTGTGTGTATATGTCTGTGTGTGTATGCCCTATACATGTACGGTATATGTGTGTGGGTGTGTATGTTGCGGGAGCGGGGAGTATGCATGTCTACATGTTCATGTGAACACAGACGTGCATATGTAGAGGTTGGAGGACAAGCTCAGGTGTTCGCTCTCAACTTCCACTTTTGGCTCTGTGTACACCAAGCTTACTGGGCCATGAGCTTCCAGAAATCCTGCCTCACCTCCCATCTCAATAGGAGTGTTGGGATTATAGATCTATGCATCTGTGTCTGGCTTTGTGTGGGTCTGGGATGCTGGGCTCAGATTTTTGTGTTTGCATGGCAGATGCTCTACCCACTAAGCCATCTCAGCCCTTTAAGGTTTTCTTCTTTCTTTTTCTTTTTTTTTTAAGATTTATTTATTTATTATATATAAGTACACTGTAGCTGTCTTCAGACACTCCAGAAGAGGGCGCCAGATCTCGTTACGAATGGTTGTGAGCCACCATGTGGTTGCTGGGATTTGAACTCTGGACCTTCGGAAGAGCAGTTGGGTGCTCTTACCCACTGAGCCATCTCACCAACCTTTCTTTCGTTCTTTCTTTCTTTCTTTCTTTCTTTCTTTCTTTCTTTCTTTCTTTCTTTCCTTCTTCTTCTTCTTCTTCTTCTTCTTCTTCTTCTTCTTCTTCTTCTTCTTCTTCTTCTTCTTCTTCTTCTTCTTCTTCTTCTCTCCTCTCCCTCTCCTCCCTCTCCCTCTCTTTTGTTTTTTTCAAGACAGGGTTTCTCTGTATAGCCCTGGCTGTCCTGGAACTCACTCTGTAGACCAGGCTGGCCTTGAACTCAGAAATCTGCCTGCTTCTGCCTCCCAAGTCTGTCTTTTCTTTTCTTTTCTTTTCTTTCCTTTTCCTTTCTTTTCTTTCTTCTTCTTCTTCTTCCTCTCTCTCTCTCTCTCTCTCTCTCTCTCTCTCTCTCTCTCTCTCACACACACACACACACACACACACACGGAGGCTAGAGATTGACTTCCACTGTCTTCACCTGCACTCCATTTGATCTTTTGGGAAAGGGTCTCTCACAGAACTCAGCACTGCTGATTGGCCAGCCAGCTTCAGGGATTTCCCTGTTTCTCCAACACTCCCACCCCACTGTCCCCAGCACCCCTTGATTAGGGATGCACTTGGCCACCTGGCTTTTGAGGTGGATGCTGAGGATGTGAATTCTTTGGTCATCTTGCAGCCTGTCAGGCATTTTACTCACGGAGCGACCTCCCAGCCCTGCTTGCCTGTTTGGAGATAAGAGTCTCATCCTGTAGTCCAGGCTGGCCTTGAACTTATGGCAGTTGTCTTGCTTCAGCACCCTCCCCCACAAGTCCTGGGATTTTTGAGAGTGAGCCACTGGAACCCAGCTCACTCCACAGATACTCTGGCTTGTGTGTCAGCAGGGGACACAGTTGTGCTCAGACACAATCAAAACAGGTACTTTACAAGGGGTCTATCTTTTCACAGACTGCAGAGAGGTTCCAGGTCACCAGTGGTGTCTCTGCCTCAGTGGCCACCTGCACACTTCTCCTTTTCAAAAGATATGCTGGGGTGGGGGTGGGGGGACAGCTGAGTTGGCTGGGAGATAGAGGGAGAATAGTGGGAAATGTCTCTCCCTCCCTGCCTCCCTTCCCCCCTCCCTCCCTCCCTCCCTGCCTTGCCCTTTCCTCTCTGTGGTCTGTGTTCTGCTCCATCACCACCCCAGTCTCTCGTCTCCCCTCCCCACCCCTCTTCCAGTCCTTCCCTTTCTCTCCTCTTCCACCCTCTAGCCAAACTGCCAAATTCATAATCCATGATAGGTGAGTGCAAAGGAAACATCTTGGAGTTCCCAGCTACTCCACAAATTAGTCAGACTGCATCAATAGCTTACAAAACTAAGTCCAAGCCAAGTCCAACAAGGCTGTATGGATGTAGCAGAAGGAGCGTTCCCCAGTGTTTTGGGAGGTATTTGATAGACACTATCTACTGTTCTTGTTTGACATACATCATTAATGGGTTGAACACTGTCTTATTTTTATTTGTAACAGGGAACTAAGACCCAGAATAAGCCCTTTCTTCCCTGAATTGCTTTCATCAGAGTATTTTAACCATAGCAACAAGAAAAAGAAATACAGGGGGCTGGTGAGATGGCTCAGTGGGTAAGAGCACCCGACTGCTCTTCCGAAGGTCCAGAGTTCAAGTCCCAGCAACCACATGGTGGCTCACAACCATCCTTAACGAGATCTGGCGCTCTCTTCTGGAGTGTCTGAAGACAGCTACAGTGTACTTACATATAATAAATAAATAAAAAAAAAAAAGAAAAAGAAATACAAAGACACTTGGTTACTTGATGGCTGTGTTGCCACCCCCCCCCCGAAAGCTGGAACCCCACAAAGATAAGAACCACACTGACAAGCACTGCACCCCTGGAAGCTAACACATTATACACTTTGATCAACATCAGTGGCTAAAAGAGTTCCTTAGAAGAAGACACGGGTCGGGGCAGTTTTACAGGCCAGCTTCCCGAGACTGCAGGAACAGATAACTCCAGTCCTACAATCTCTCAAGAGTGTGGGAAAAGATACACACACCTTCTGCTGACCAGCTGTGGACCAGCTCTGGACCCTTCCCATGTTACCCAGACAGGAGAACCATCAACTCCAATCTTGATTACAGATTCAAAGTCTTAAGTGTGTTAGCATCTCTCTCTCTCTCTCTGCTGCACACTCGAGTGTGTGTGAAAGATAATGATCAACAAGGCTTACTTCAGGAGTGAAAGATTACTGCAGTATTAGAAAACATGTACATTAACAGATTAAAAGAGGAAAAAACATGGTCATTTCAAAACAAGGCTTTTCTTTTCGATCCAGGCAAACCCCACAATCTGCTTATAATAAAACAAACTAAAGTGCCTTAGTCAAACAAAGATGCGGGGGGAGTTCTTAGCATAAGTAATAAACTGTATCTTTAAAAACATCTCCCCTGAACATAATGCTTCACAAACAAGCTAAAAGCATTTCCTTCACAAATGAGGAATAAGGTGAGGCCCACAATTTCAATGCTGAAGATCCAGGCGTCATCACCGAACCCTGACTGCAACAGCGGAGTGTGAAGGAGAGTTAAGATTTGGAAAGGAAAAGTGAGACCAAAAAAAAAAAAAAAAAAGCAAAGCAAGCTAGCATTATTTATTTTAATTTATATTTATTTCATGTTTATTATATTTATATATTTATTTTCATTATGTTTATTTTATATTTAGCACTAGAGTATCAAAGGTTGTCTACATAGAAAACTTCCACAAACAATAAGAGAATCTGGCTAGGGCTGGGATGTGACTCAGCCAATAAAACGCTGCTCATCAAACATAACGAGGGGTTTGGGATGCCCAGGACATACATGTGTGAATGCTGAGTGTGTGTGGTAAGACACACCTGTAGCCCTGGCACTCAGGAGGTGACAACCGGGACTCCCCAGAGCAAGCTGGCTAGCTGAACTAGCCGGATCCAAGAGCTCCGGGGCCAAATGAGAGATGGTCTCGATGAAGGCAGTGGAGAGGAACCGAGGACTCTTCAGCCTCCACGGGCACCAGTGCCCACGTGCGTCCATGAACACACAATTCACTTGTGTACAAATACACGTACTACACACACACACACACACACACACACACACACACACACGAGAGAGAGAAAGAGAGAGAGAGAGAGAGAGAGAGAGGTGCACTTAGCTACATAGAAATGATCAATGGCCAGAGGTTAACTGCACCTCTGTATATCAGCCAAAGAGATGAAGATTTTCATTGTAAAAGGGCACCATTTATGGTACCACACAACATCAGGGGCCTGGGAATAAATCTATTTTGAATATTTTGAGAAAATCGTATACTCTATAGAATTTGCTGAAATGCACATGAAGTCCACACCGGCCGGTGGAGAAGCATGTCACAGGAACAGACAGGTTCCATTTTAAAGATGTCTGTTTTCCTTAAGTGCCATAGAGTGAACTCGAATGGAAATAACCTTAGTAACTTATCTTAACATTTATATGAAAAACCCAAGTCCCAGAAATAGTCCACCAGACATCTAAGAAAGTTGAAAGCCTCTCCCCAGCAGGGATGGGAAGATATTATAAAATTGTATTTATTAAGACAGAATTTATAGAATTTCATTCAGAGATGGACAAGTTGACCAACTGAGTAGAAAGAGATGCCCAGAATAAATGTTTGGCAAAGCTGGCATTGTGGGCAAGTGGAGAAAACAGATTTTTCCAATAGAAAGAACACTAGAATAACTCATGTGATGGTCAGAACTGGTCCTGAATCTTGCCCTGAGGGTGCACCCACAGGTGAATAACTTATGTGATAGAGTCAGGAAAACTAGTCCTGAATCTCACCCTGTGCGTGCACCCACAGGTGAATAAATACTGTCACAGTGGCATGACACAGACAGGAATGTTTGGACGTTTCAGAGGGAAAGTATTGATAGATTTGGTTATGTCTAAATTCGTAACACTTCTTTATCAGAAGCCTGCCCCTGACAGGGGCTGGGGATGCAGCTCAGTTGTCCAGGGCCTGTTCAGCATCACTGAGATCATGAGTTCAATCTCCAGGACAGAAGCAAAAGTCAAATGAAAAACCATCACTGATTGAAAGGTAACACAGACAAGCCAATAGCCAAAGGAGGGAACCGGTAGCAGCTTACAGTGGAAAACCTGTGCTCTGACGGGAGTAATTCTGGAGAATAAAATGAAATCACAATGATACAATCCTATATTGGAGATGAACTAAACCGTAACAACTGAAGGAGACGGAGCAGCACAAATGTGGAGACACAGGAACGGAGTGAGCTGACGTATAAAGTTGCTTTAGTAGTTTAATTACCATTTTGATATTTTTAAAAAAGAACTATAGACCTTCTCAAAAGAAGTGAAATGACTGATAAACACTTTAAAAAGTTTTCAGCATCAGCAGCCCCTAGGGAAATGCAAATTTAAGCATTGAGAGTCCACCTCAGCTCACTTGGAACTGCTGAGCTCAAGACAACAAAGGACAGGCCCAGCATGGGGGCTCTGGTCTTTAATGTCAGCACTCCGGAGGTAGAGGCAGGCTGGGATCTCTGAGAATCTAAGGTCAGCGGGGTCTCTGTAGTGAATTCCAGGACTGCCAGGGCTACACAGTGAGACCCTGTCCAACAACCAAATGACAGCAACTGGTGACAGATCGTCCTGAGACTGTGGCCACTGTGGAAATAAATCAGTGTGGGGATTCCTCAAAAGTCTAGAAGTAAGAACTGGAGAGATAAGCTGGGCGTGGTGGCACATGCCTTTAATCCCAGCACTCGGGAGGCAGAGGCAGGCGGATTTCTGAGTTCGAGGCCAGCCTGGTCTACAAAGTGAGCTCCAGGACAGTCAGAGCTATAAAGAGAAACCCTGTCTCGAAACCGCCCCCCCCCCCCAAAAAAAAAAAAGAACTGGAGAGATGGCTCAGTGGTTAAGGGCACTTGCTCTTGGAGAGGTCCCAGGCTCAACTCCCAGCACCCATGTGACAGCTCACAACTATCTGTCACTCCAGTTCTGGGGAATCCAGTGCCCTCCTCTGGACTCTGTGGGTATTAGGCATGCACATGGTATGCATACATACATGTGAGCAGAACAATCAATAAATATAAAATGAGAAGTCTTTCATCTGGAAATAGAACTATCACAGCATCCAGCCAGACCATTACTGGCAATCACCCAAAGGTCTCTATCTTCCAGAGATACTTGCTCATCTGGGCTTCCTGCTCGTAATAGCTAGGAAATGCAACTGGCCTGCGAGTCCATCGGGGGATGAATGGGTAATATAAACGTGGCACATATGCACAATGGAATTTTATCTAGCCATAAAGGAAAAGAAATGAAATGATGAAATCTGCATTTTAGATGCATGGAGCTAAAAGCTATTATACTGACTGAGGTAAGCCAGGCACAGAAAGACAGACAGTGGATCCTAGTCATATAATATTTTATTATAAATACCTTTTAAGATTAAATTGTTATAGTTAAGCCTCCCCACTGTTCCAAGGTCCAAGAAGCCTGCAAGCTTGAAATCTGGTAGGAATGCAGAAGGGAAGTTACCTATTCAGTAACTAATTAAGCATTACAAAAGACAAAAGGTTGCCAGTAAGGCAATCCCACTGAGACAGAGATCTTCTCTACAGCTAGGTATAGCGAGCTTCACATTAGAAGCAAGTTGGTAAATTCTTCTGTAGACCCAGAAAATAGGGTGTTGGGGCATTGCAGTATTCATGAAAGGGTCTGCTAGTGCAGAATCCCTGGAGGCGGGTTTTACAATAGACTAGTTTACACCTGGCTCCCTTCTTTTGCGGCAGCAGCCTGGTCCCCACCTTCTTTTGATGTATACATTCCTTTTGTAACTTGGTAGATTGTATTTTGCCTGGTTTCTTGCTATTTCTTTGGTATAAAAAGTTTGATGCTCGACCTGACACAATACATCCAGATTCTACACAATCTCGCATGTTGGTCTGTCTGTCACCCGCTGACGCTTTGCCCACCGGCCCCAGAGACCCGTTCCACGAAGACAAAGGGACCCTGAGGGTCTGCGGCAGGCCACCACAACTTAAGCCATCATTACTAAGGCAACGGCTTTAAGATTCACTGGGCCAATAGTCAAAGGATTAAGAGCTGGCTCATTTGGTAGTAAGGTATGTGTCTTAGTTAGGGTTTCACTGCTGTGAACAGACACCAACACCAAGGCAACTCTTAAAAGGACAACAGTTAATTAGGGCTGGCTTACAAGTTCAGCGGTTCAGTTCAATATCATCAAGGCAGGAGCATGGCAGCATCCAGACAGGCATGGTGCAGTAGGAGCTGAGAGTTCTGTATCTTCATCTGAAGGCTGCTAGCAGAAGACTGGCTTCCAGGCAGCTAGGGTGAGGGTCTTAAGCAAGCCCATGCCCACAGTGACACACCCACTCCAACAAGACCACACCCACTCCAATGAGGCCACACCTCCTAATAGTGCCACTCCCTGGGCCAAGCATATACAAATCATCACAGTGTGTAAAGGAGAATTATTAGACCTGCCCATGCAAACAATGAACTGGAGGCGGGGGCGGGGGGGGGGGGGAGGTATATCGAGCCCAAATCAGAAAATGCTGGGAACTGAACATAGATCTTTTTTCATTTTTCTAGCCCTTATAACTGCAGCTTAAAAAAAAAAATTATCTCAGGGCATCATGGCCCATGCCTGTAATGGTAGATTCAGGAGACAGAGACAGGAGGATTAAGAGTACACACTCGGGGCTGGTGAGATGGTTCAGTGGGTAAGAGCACCGACTGCTCTTCCAAAGGTACTGAGTTCAAATCTCAGCAACCACATGGTGACTCACAACCACCCATAATGAGATCTGATACCCTCTTCTGGTGCGTTTGAAGACAGCTACAGTGAACTTATACTAATAAATAAATCTTTAAAAAAAAAAAGTACACACCCATGTTCAGACACAGAGTAAGCTGGTGGGCAGTGTGAGCTACTGAAATCCTACTTCAATAACATACATAATCATTTAATGTTTGTCGACTACACGTGCCGAATGATACAGAGTCAGTCCTGAACACTTGCTGAACATTTCTTTTAGCACCGGGCAATGAAATTATAAAAAAGAGGAATTTCCTTACATGTGAGATGCTGAAATTTTCCTGGAGGAACAGATATGTAAATAGATATCTTAAATGCACTTAACAAAGAAAGGGCTCATGGGATCAGACCAAAGACATGTTGGTATGGTGATGGTCTTTGGTTTTATGTATCTGTGTACATGAGTACAGTTCAAGCCCAGAAGAGGGCATTGGATCGTCTTAAGCTGAGTTACAGATGGCTTTGAGCCTCCTGATGAGAGTGATGTGAAAGGAACCCGGGTCCTCTGAGAGGAGACACAGTCTGGGCATATCAGTGAAGTCATTTACATAGTTTTAAAATGATGTACCCTGAATGTGGGAGGCACCATCCCATAGGCTGGGATCCTAGGCTGAGTAACAAGGCAAAAATAAGAGGACGACATTCATTTCTCTCTGCTTCTGACTGCAGAACCCAAGTGACCAGTTGCCTCATCCTCCGGTCAGCACAGCTAAGACCTGCTTTAGCTAGCTGGCTGCCTTGTCTTCTCCTTCATGCTATGCCATACTCTCATAATGTGAGCAACAGGGCTGGAGAGATGGCTCGCGGTTAAGAGCATCTGTTGCTCTTACAGAGGCCTTGTATCCCTTTCCCAGCACACACAGGGTGGCTCCCAATCATCTACTTATAACGCCAGTCCTATGAGTCCCTAAGACTCTCTCGTGTTGGCAAACACCGCTAATGTTGCAAAAGAGTGTGAGGGCACCAGGCACACACCTGATGCACACGCAGACAGTCAAACAAAACGTTTTAGAGGAATCCTTAAAAAATTAATTTTAAAAAGCTTAATGAAAAGCCGGGCGTGGTGGCGCACGCCTTTAATTCCAGCACTTGGGAGGCAGAGGTAGGCGGATTTCTGAGTTCGAGGCCAGCCTGGTCTACAGAGTGAGTTCCAGGACAGTCAGGGCTACACAGAGAAACCCTGTATCGAAAAACCAAAAAAAAAAAAAAAAAAAAGCTTAATGAAAATACTTAGGGAGATGACTCATGTACAGCATGTAGAACCAACCACGTTATATGTAATTCTAAGAGCCTGACATACGTTAGCTCTGATGACACTGACCCCCATGTCACCGAAAAGGATTTAGTCCCAGGGAACCTCCCAAGTCTTTGCTGTCTTCCAGTCTGGCCACACTGACCATATCGCCGCCTTCTGCCTCCGGCTTTTAAATTGCTTATTATGAACGAACCGGTGGCCAGACCTGACTTGGGACTCAGGTTCTGATTGCCCCCTCAAGTTCGGAAACATCCACACCCCACAACCCCTGGAACCCGCCTCTGCCTGAGGCTCGGTGCCTAAGCTAGCTTGGTCCTTTCCTTGGGTTCTACACATACCCAGCCTCGGACCTTCGACTTATAAAACGGTAAAGGCCTGTTGTCCGACTTTTGACTCAGCAGAGGACTTTATGTAAATCACCACCGTGCGTCCTTGGATGGCCCGTGGGAAGTCTGTGCATCAGCACACGCCCATCTAACACCGTCCCGCGAGGCCAGCGCACACCCGAGCTGCGCCCTTGGCCCTCGCTTCCCGGGGGAGAGCAAGCGTGGGAGCCCCGACACAACGCGACTCCCTGCTCCTCCCACGCCCTCTTTCCTTCCTGGCCGGACGGACGCACTTCCGGCGGATGGGGCGGGGGGGGGGGGCGCGTCTCGGCCCCGGAAACGGAAGTGGGCGGTTTGGCCGGCGGACTCGAGCAGGTTCAGAGGGTCTCACAGAACTGTATCCAAAATGGTGAGTGAGCGCGGAGGGCCGCCGTCGCGGTGGGTACCGTGTCGTGGTGCGGGCACGATCGCGGCTGCGCGGTCACGGCGGGTGTCTGACGTGGGCGGGACCCGGGCTGCACGCTCTCGGGTGGTCCTGACTCCGATCGGACCGCTCGGGTCAGTTCCCTCGGGCCTCCCAGGCCACAGCGCCCCTTCCCAGCAGTGGAGGCGGATGCACTCCATGCACTGGGCGCCTCGGAAAGCCAAGCTTTGTGTGCGTGTTGGGACACGCCAGGTGCCCTCTCCCTCAGGGTGACTGCACCCCTACACCCGCCAAGACGCACGACCGCCCATTGCATTCGTACAGCTCAGCCTCGGTTTACAAACATCTCTTTGTGTGTCATGTGTTGCTCCCGTTTTGTTCGTATAGTTAGTGCTTGAACTCTCTCGCATCCCCCTCTGGCCGCTCCTCCCCTTCTGGCCTCTCCTCCTGCCCCACTTTCTGTTTCTCTTTGAGCAGATTCCTGAGTCACTATGGCACTCCTCCGCACGCCATGTGCCCACGTCCAGAAAGCTTGGATTGGCGGAGACCGCTAACCAGTGTAAAGGAATGTGAGAAACGCTGAAATACGAATGGTTTTAGGTCTTCATAGACTTAACTTTTATCTGACACTGAACTAGAACCTTTAGGCGTTTTCATATTTTACAAAAGGACACCGGGAAGATAGTAACAGCAATACCAGAGTTCAGAATTTCCCCTTTGTGCGTAGCGAAACTTCTCCTTTGGTGCTTTTCAGTAAATCTGTCCGCAGGAGAACACAGTACTACAGTGCTGTCAGTCAGCACTGGGACAGCTATACTCATAGACAGGGCCAGTCCTGGAAGTCTGTGCTTGACTGGCAGTCACGAAGTGGGTGACTGTCCAGGATAGATTACCTGTTGTCTTTCTGATCCCCGTGGTTTCCTGTGTGAAGAGTGGGGACAGCAACAGTACCAGGCCCTTGAATTATAGACTTGGAGCCCCGAACTCTATTTTCTCAGATGTTAATGAGGCCTAGAAGGAGATCCGTTAGCGATTTTGTTGGTGAGGTGGTATGTTTTGGGGAAACCTGGTGCAGAATTGGGGAAACTGGTGAGGCTCAAGCAAGACCCAGTTGGGGCTGCTGACACCCCCCCCCCCCATGCGAGCTGCCAGGTCAAATACACAGGTGAAGTAAGTCTATCAAATAGCTGCTTTCTCAGAATTGTTTGGTCTAGACGAGTAATAGAGACCAGGTCATCTGTATCTAAGCAGTTTGTGCTGTCAGATGTCGGGTGACAGTGACCGTTCCAAAGGAGCTGTTTTTAACCTTTTGCACTGTTTCACCTAGCTGCATTTATTTTTAATCATAGAAGACAGCTCCTCCCCCATTCTGTCAGATCCTATGACCTCATGTCTAGGTGTCATGCCGTAACTCTACCTCTGGTATTGTATTTGACCTGCCTGTTCCCTGGGGTTCTGTCCTCAGCCTTTTCCCTAGGTTAAAACACTACAACCAATGGGAGGGTTCTTTCCAGTGAAGCAGATCTGGCTGATCATACCAAGATTAGGGTAAAGCTCAAGTTTTTTGGTACATAATGACTGTCCACCTTTGAATTTTACCCCTTCAGTAATGTCAGTCATCTCAAACTGGCCGTAGTTTGTCTATTCATTCCTTTTCTTTTTCTTCATACGATACTCTCCCTGCTGCCACATTCAGAAGTTAGAGCAGGAGTCTTTCTACCCTCGGATGTGGTGCTCAATGTACCCCGTGCACTGGCTACCGCAGCACTTCAGGCTCTCTCTGTAGATCCTGGGTTCCTTAAGGGCACGGTTCTTAGCACCTCTGTCCTCTAACCAGCGCGTTGACTTTTGTTTTGTAGAACGCCAGAGGCCTTGGGTCGGAGCTGAAGGACAGTATTCCAGTCGCGGAGCTCTCAGCCAGCGGGCCTTTCGAGAGTCACGATCTTCTCCGGAAAGGGTATGTCGGGGAGCTGGGGCTGTGCCTTGCTCGTTCTCACGAAGCACTTCTTGTGGATTCTCTCCAAGGTGCTCTCTCTGGAAGGCTGTAAATGTGTATTTGATTCTTGTCTGTAGTGAGGTGTGTACTCGGGGTGTGGAGAGGAAGAATAATGCGTGTTCCTTGTAGCTGGAGAACTCTTGTAGCAGAATAACAGCATGCAGGCTTGCAGGAAGGGGGTCCTCCTAGTGTCTGGGACTATTGGTAGGATTCTCTGGGCTCGTTTGATGAGGGAGCTAGCACTGGAGATTGAACCTAGGGTGTCATATAATGGGAAACAAGCCCTCTACCACTGAGATCTATAGCCCTAGCCCTTAGTTTAGTAGGATTCTTACTGCTCGTAACTCAGTCGTTGACCTCTCGATGCTACTGACTGCAGGAGACACGAGAATATAGCATTTATATAGCAGTGGTTAACAAAGGACTGGGCAACCATGGCTTGAGTTTGGATCCCCAACACCCATTTAAGGGCAGGTCACCGTAGCCAGTTAATGGTCACTGTGTTAGTGAGAGCCTGCCTCAGAACAGAAGGCGGAGGGCAGCAGGGGAAGCACCCGAAACATGAAACACACATGCACACGCGCACGCACACACACACACACGCACACACCTCCTTAAGAAAGGATGGTGGCTGGGTGGCAGTGGTGCGTGCCTTTAATCCCAGCACTTGGGAGGCAGAACTGTCCTGTGAGTTCCAGGACAGTCAGGGCTACATGGAAAGCCTGTCTTGAAAAGTCTTCCTCACCCCATCCCACCCCACCCCTGAGAGACAGGGGGTTGGGGGGAGAGACAGGGGGTTGGGTGGGTATACACCGAGGAAACAAGGCCTTCCTTCCCGACACAGCAGTACTAAAGCAAACATGAACTTACAAAGCCTGTGGCAGGCACAGAGCCTGCACAAGCCAGATGGGGTACCAGTGCTTAGGCAGGAAGTGGACAAAAGCCCCCATCCATAACCTAGACGCTACCTCCAAGTGCTAACCTCTTGCAGACTAAAAATTGCTTTTCTTCAGTGTCGTCCATGTGGACACACAATCTACACGTAAGGGCAGGCCAAATAAGCTCAGTGGAACTTCATTTTTTTCTAACTTAGAGATCTTTTGTTTCTATGTTGTGGTTTCTGGCTTTGTGTTTTTATGAGATTACTGTGTGTGCAGAGGTTTGAGAAAACTCTTATGTTCAATAAAAATCAGAAAGGGAGGGGGAGAGGCAGAGACGGAGAGAGAAAGGGTGACGTGCTGTGGCTGCTTGGTTTTGGGTTCCAACTCTGTTGTCCCCTGGACGACGTCTTGTGACAGGTGCTCAGCGTTCCAGTCAGTGACCAGGGCGAATAGTACTTGTTTTACCCAGTCAGAGCAAGGGAGTCAGTACCCGAGAACAGAGTCAGAACCCGGCTCGCTCTGGCACTTCGTGGTGGCTGCTTTTGTTTTGTTCTCCAGCTCCCTGTCCTACCTGCTTCTGTGATTTCCTTCTTTAGACACCTGTTCCAGTCGTCTGCCCCTGGCACATCACTTTTCTGCTCAGTCATACAATACAAGGTCGATGTGACTTCCAGTGTATTTCCACCCTAACTGAAAATGCTGACTTTTCCTCCAGTAGAGTGGCATTCTGGCATCCTGGTGCTGAGGTCTGGGCACATACGTAGTCCCTTTTGGATTAGTAGGAAAGACACAGGATATGGCCTCTTGGAGTCATAATTTGATCTGTAGTAAAATTAATAGGCTGAGGGCTGGAGAGATGGCTCAGCAGTTATAGTATTTGTTCTTCCTGAGGACCCTGGTTCAGTTCCCAGCAGCCCCATGGAGGCTCATAACCACCTGTAACTCCATTTCCAGGGAATCAGATGCCCTCTTCTGGCCTCTGTGGGAACCAGGGCAAACACGTACAGACAGTTTTTAAAGAAAATTAATAGGCTAGCCACCAGCTAGTCCTGCTGAGCCCCACCAGAAGACTGCACAGGAAGGCCGTTTTCATGTTCTCCCTCTCTGATGGCCATCTCTTCACAGTACTCAGTGGATGATTGTGGCAGGGCTTGTAGGCTTTGTGGCCCTCAGACCCTGCTTTACACAGTACTTAGCAGGACAGTGACTGTGGATGGGTCCTAACTGTGGGTCTCCTAAGCATGTGGTTTGACATGTCTTATAAAGGTACAGTACTGAAGGAAGAGTCTTAGCTAGTCTGTCTTAGGAGCAGCATCCCATCAAAGTGGCAGTAATAATAGACACATGCTTAGTGAGTTCTTGTAAAACAACTTAAACATTTTTATTAGAAGATTTAGGAGACAGAGGGATGACTCAGTGGTTAAGAGCATTGGCTGCTTTTCTAGAGAACTGGGATTTATTTCCCAGCACCCACATAGCAGCTGACAACTGTCTGTAACTGCAGTCTTGGGAATCTGGTGCCCTCCTCTGTTTCCAAGGGCATCAGACACACAGGTGGTACAAAGACAGACATATAGGCAAAACATCCATGCACATAATAAATTTTAAAAAATTAATTTACATGAGAACCCATGAAAGACATCAAAATAAACAATGGAACTCAGTGGAAACAATTAAATGGTAAAAATATGGCACAGCTTTTCAGTGGCATTGCTCTCAGGGCTTTATTATAGATGGAGGACTGAGCTAGCATCCACGTTTGCAAAGCCTCTGTCTTAGGGTTTCACTGCTGTGAACAGACTCCATGACCAAGGCAACTCAGAGAAGAACAACATTTAATTGGGACTGGCTTACAGGTTCAGAGGTTCAGTCCATTATCATCAAGGCGGGAACATGGCAGCATCCAGGCAGGCATGGTGCAGGAGGAGCTGAGAGTTCTACATCTTCATCTGAAGGCTGCTAGCAGAATACTGACTTCCAGGAAGCTAGGAGTAAGGCCATGTCCACAGTGACACACCTACTCCAGCAAGGCCACACCTCCTAATAGTGCCACTCCCTGGGCCATGCATATACAAACCATCACATTCCGCTCCCTGGCCCTCAAAGGCTTGTTCAAACACATGAATCTGTGGGGGCCATACCTAAACATAACATAATGCAAAATACATTTAGTCCAACTTCCAGAGTCCCCATAGTCTATAGCAGCCTTAACAATGTTAAAAGTTCAAAGTTTCATCTGAGATTCATCCAATCACTTAACTGTAATCCCCAAGGCAAGACAGGAAACCAGCGGGGCAAACTCCAAACTCTGCATCTCCATGTCTGATTTCAAGGTGATCTTACAGATCTCCAACTCCTTTTTCATCGTTTTTGACTGCAACAAACTTCTTTCTCCTGGGCTGGCTTCACTCCCTGTTAGCAGCTTTCCTCAGCAGATAGCTATGGCATCTCGAACATCTAGGGGTCTCCAAGGTAACTTCAGTGTCACAGCTCTTGTTTCAATGTCTGGGCACCTCCAGAAGATCTGTATCTTCTGGTGTCACTTCTCCAGCTCTGTTCTCCCTAGCACTCTAAGCTCGGTTTTCATCCACTCCACTACGGCTGCCGTTCTTAGTGATTATCCATCTCCAGTACACTAGGGTCTTCCTCTGTACCTAGGCTTCACCAATAGCCTCTCATAGGCAGGCTCTCTTCATAGTGCCAAGCCTCAACTCCTTTGCATGACCCCTTCAGTCCTGGGCCATTAACTGTAATTGAGGCTGCACCTTCACCAATGGCCTTCCATGACCTCTCACAGTGCTGAGCCTCAGCTGTTCTTCATGACCTCTCATGCCTTCAAAACCAGTATCACCTGGGTAACTCTTACACATTACCAAGTACAGCTGCAGCACAAGGTACAACCTTGGCTATCTCTGGAACACAACTTCTCTGTGCTCTCAGAAAACACTTCCCAGAAGATTTCACCTCAGTGATGCTGGTCTCTTCATAATCACCACTAATTTCTTAGCTCCAGCTAAGCAGAATCAGTTGTCCAGGTAGCCCCTTATATTTTTCACTCTAAAGCCAGAGCCACATGGCTGAAGCTGACATGTTCTGATGCTTCCTGAGGCTGAAACATAGCCCCCACTTACTCTATCACCAGCTTTCTGTTTTCCGACTCCTCTGCCTAAGCTTAGCTGTCCTGGTACTTGCTCTGTAGATTGACCTTGAACACAGAAATCTGCTGGCCTGTCTCCTAAGCATTGGGATTAAAGATGTGGTCCGCCAAGCCTGGATTTAAGATTTTCTTCACCTAGAACTTGCTCTGTTCTAGGCTGGCCTTGAACTCAGAGACCTGATATTCATTGCCTCCTGGGATTAAAGGCTTGTACTACCACGCCTGGACCTAAATTTAGCTGCAAGGAATCTTGCCCCAAGATCACTCACTACTCCCAAATTCAATTTAATCTCCTTGCGCACAGGATTCAGCTCCATTTCACTTCCTGGTGCCCCTTTAGTATTCAAACAATAGATTTTATATTTTTCCTTTCTCAGCTTGCTACACTTCCTTAAAGTGTTCTTCATGAGACTTAGCCAGAGAACAGAGTCTATGATAGGTGTTTCTGAGACTTCCTTTGTCAGTGCAATTAATCTGAGTCTCTTCACCTTAACCTCAGGCAGACTCTTCAGACAAGGGCAAAAATGTAGCCACGTTCATCACCAAAATACCATGTTTTGAAATTCACCTCTTGGGCCACTCCCTGGGCCAAGCATATCCAATCCCTCACAGCCTCCATGTCATTGTGTAGCAGCAGTGTCTGTAACAGATGCGTGAGGAGTCTGGCTGCCTTTCATTCATAGTTGTATGTATTTCCACAAACGTTCTGTCCCTATACTGAGGGGCACCATCAAGATGACATCAGCGTTCTCTCCCCCAGAAAACCTATTGCACACTTAGGGTTTTGTGGGGTGGTGGAGTGGTGGTTTTTTTTTTCAAGACAAGGTTTCTTTCTGTGTAGCTCTAGCTATTGTGGAACTTGCTTTGTGGACCAGGCTGACCTTGAACTCAGAGACCCGCCAGCCTTTGCCTCTCAGGGGCTGGCATTATAGCCCCCACCACCGGACTATAGTTATAATCTTGGGTGTGTCAGTGGAGATCGTGTCCCAGGCCTCATGCTTGCTGAAAACACGTTCACCCAGCGAGCTCCACCCCACACCCCAGATACTCCACAGTTACATGTGCTGTCTTTTATTGAAATATTTCCTTGTTGCTTTTTAATCAGCTGGCATTCTACTGTTGCACTGTTTATGTTATGTATGCTGTCATAAGGGCGGTGGCCATCCACCTTCCAGCCCACAGACTGTGCAGTACCAGAGAGTGCTCTGGTTAAAGACCCGTGTTGTGTCTGGTGGGCAGTGTTAGCAGTCTCATCAAAAGTGTTATTTCCACTGAGTTTAATGTCTTCTGCTTCCTTCTGTTAGTTGGTGGCTCCTTCAGGGCTTTGATGGTGAGGGCAGAGGCACAGGGCACCACGTCAGGTTCTCTGCAACCCTGAGACTTTTCCAGTCACCAGTAGCCTTGGCAATGTCATCACCAACTTTTTTTGGATATGGACCCAGAGGACTGATCTTGGCGGGCCGAGGCAGTTGTGTCACCAACTTCGCCTCTGGTGTACCTCAAGTACGACTTTGATCTTGTTGGGGCCAAACTTGGGCAGCATGGTGGAAGCACCTGGTGTCAGATGAACCCGGATTTGGGGTGACCAAAGAAAATTGCACTGTAGCCCCCTCTAAGCAGAAAACTAAAAAGATGGATGTTCATGTGTGCAGCTTCGAGCTATGATAGAGCAATATGCATAGTAGCCTATTAAATATTTATGGGTTTTTTTTCCCTTCTAGGTTTTCTTGTGTGAAAAATGAACTTTTGCCCAGTCACCCTCTCGAGTTATCAGAAAAAAACGTGAGTGTGTTATGTGTCTTTCTTTTTTAAAACAAGCTGTCTTAGGTATATTGGTATTTTGTTAGCATTTACTTCTGCATACCAGTAGAGGGCATCATGATGTTGTGAGCTGCCATGTGGGTTCTGGGACTTGAACTCAGGACCTTCAGAGTTCTTAAGCACAGAGCCATCTCTCCAGCCCTATGTCTTTTTATCCCGTGCTAGAAAAATAGAAGTAGGCATGGGCCCTTTGAGATCAGACAGCCACATTTGAAGACACTTGGGGTGCCATTACTGCATACAGGAAGGAAGATGGGCAGATCCCTGGTGATCACTGGCTGGCCTAGCTGAATCTCTGGGTTCTGGATTCAGTGAGAGACCCTGTCTCACAAAATAACACGGGACTGTTGAGGAGAAACCTGGCGTTGACTCTGCCCGGTGTCTGCAGGAAACATATACGTGAACACACATGAAAACCACACGTACACATGCCACACACACACATACACACAGATGCAGAGACATAAATGTTATAAAATCAAGAAATGTTAACTCTTGGCCTCAGGATTGTTGGTGTCGCGTGTTCAGAACAGCATTGCTCCCTTTGTAACTAATGAGCTTTTAGGTTAGAGTCACTCTGTCTTCTGTAGTTCCAGCTCAACCAGGACAAGATGAACTTTTCCACGCTGAGGAACATCCAGGGTCTGTTTGCTCCCCTGAAGTTACAGATGGAATTCAAGGCAGTGCAGCAGGTGAGTCTGTCTCTGTCCCTCGTGCCGATGTTCTCATGGTGGCTGTCAGACCTAACCCTCCATGCTCCCTATCCTGCCTCCCTCTGTAACACATGACCCTTGTTACTGCTTCACAGAGGAAAAGTTGTTAGGTGGAGAACGGCTTCACGTCATAGACGCAGTGTCTGAGAACAGCATAGTTTTCTGTCTTCATGATTCTCTGCCCTCTGCAGGCAGCCTTGCATACACAGCTGGGTGTGCCTGTTGCTAAGGGATAGCTGTGTGCAGATGTCCTTCTGCCTGGGAGAACTGTCCCCTGCCTGGGTTTTGGGCCCCATTGCGTCACACTGCTTCAGGGAACAGCTCCCTGCCAGCAGCCCTGCCTGCTGCAACCGACACCTTTTTTCTTCTCTCCTTGCTTTAGCTCATCAGAAGCAGTCACAGACATTCAAATCCCATCTTAAAATTGTAATAACTAATTAGTCTTGAGATAGGCTGTCTCACCACGGCTGCCTAGAACTTGCTTTGTAGAACATGCTGGCCTTGAACTCCCAGGGATCTGCCTCGCCCCACATCTTTCCTCACTTGTCTGCTGGTACAGGTTGAGCTGCTGGGAGCCATTGTTCCCTATGTCTGTTACTTTGCTTCCTTCTCTGAGCCAGTGTCTTCTGGCTCCAGCCTGTGCGGGGTTTGCTCCTGAGCAGGGCAGACATTTTCTCACCCCAGCTTCTCTGTTTTCCCTGTATTTTTATAGACCTCAAATTGGTGTCCCCTTCCTCTCTGAAACCCATTTGTAGCTCTGTGGTTCCTTCTGTCTGTCACCTGAGATGCTGGTGGTGTTGGGGGCCAGCTTTGTTCTCTCTCCTGTTTCCTGCCTGTACCTAGCAGTTAACTCTGTGCACTTGACTTCCTCTAACTCGCCTGACCTGTTTTTCTGGTTGGAAGGCCCACAGGCATCTTGGATTTCACACGGGCTGTGTAGAATAACTCATTATTCTTCACCTTGTGGGTGAATAGGCTTCTGTCTAAGGACATTGGAGCATTTGCCTTGTCACCCTCACCCTAGAGATCTGGTCCTTACCAGGTCTCCATGCCACCCAGTCCCCTTTCCCCCAGAGTGACTGTAAACCCCTCACTGTGTCCTGCTTCTCACTTTGCCCTCTAGATAAAGCCCAGCTGCCTGGTGGATCAGCATCTGCCTCCTGCTTTAGACTTCATGCATTTGTTTCCTGCTACTCAGGATCCTTTCTCTGGCCTAGCGAGACTTGAGTCTTGCAGCCAGTGCTATGAGTGCCATTGATTTTATAGGTGTGAGATTCTGGAAGCTACTTTTAGGACTTTGCAAGGATACAGCTCTAGCCGGGCGTGGTGGCACACGCCTTTAATCGGGAGTCAGGGGCAGGCAGATTTCTGAGTTTGAGGCCAGCCTGGTCTACAGAGTGAGTTCCAGGACAGCCAGGGCTATACAGAGAAACCCTGTCTCGAAAAACCAACCAACCAACAAACAAAAAACAAAAAAAGACTACAGCTCTAACATGGCTTCAAATGAGAAGGGCTGAGTCCTGAGTGTTTTAATCTAAATTCCAGTCTCAAACTAATCTGAAAACTCGAGAGTAGCAATCTGACGCACATGTATTGTTGCTTACGGTTTATTTAGTCTTATTGTGTGTGTGTGTGTGTGTGAGGGGGTGGGGGTAGGACCTGACTCATAGGCTGTCCTTAGCCTCTGTATAGGTGCTGGGAATCTAGCCTGGTTTTCCTGGAAGAACAGCCAGAGCTCACTGGTAACTGTGAGTCATCCCCCAAGTCCTTGCCAGTGTGAAATGGAAGACCAGTCAGGGCAGCACAGGTTATTCTGAAGGTTCCCGCGAAATGGTGTTTGACACAGAGCGCAGCCTCCCTCATCTCTGCCTTTGCCTTGGTTTGAGCTGCATATTGCTAATAAAATTGAAGGTCTGAGTTTTTAAATATCATTTTGTTGAAAATCTTTGCTCCTGTATAGTCCTTGTTTTCCTGATCCCCATCCTTGGGTTTTTTGAGCCCCGTCTCTGATGCTCTCCACCTCGGATGCTCTCCCGGGCCCTTTGCTCTCTTCTCCATTTAGAGGTTCCCGTTTCTATTTCTGTTCCTTCCTCCTTCTCTCTTCTCCATGCTTCCTTTTTCGGTTTTGAATGACAGCTGGAGAAGTTTTTTTCACATTGTAAAGACTAAATAACGTAGGCTGTTGGTAACTGAGAATGGGTCCCCTCACTGAGTAGTGGGGGAGGTCTCCCGTAACTGCGTCTGCAGACACTGACCACAGGATTAGTTTCCGTCATGGTGTCACTTGCTGCTGACCACCTAGTACTCTTGGTAAATTATAAAGTCATCTGCAGCTTGAGTGGCAGTGGCCACCCTGTCTGTGCACGGGCTTTCAGGTCGGTAACTTGTACAGAGCCACGTGATGGGCTCTGTGATTGTCAGACGGTGAATCTTTCCAGATGTTTCTGTCTGCACAGCCTGTGCCCCTTTCCCGTGTTTCACTTGGTTTCCAGTCCACACCTGTCTATTGCATGACATTGGCTGCAGTGACACGGTGACTTTAAAGGCCTCCTGAGTGAGTTTGGTCTGCATTTCCGGTTAGCACTGCGTTTGGAAGGGTTGCCTTTTTCACCTCTGTGCTAAGCATTGCAGAGCAGCAACAATGTCCTTGGCTGAGGAGAGTGACTCTTCACTCGCCAGGTCCTGTTGGAACTTGGTCTCCCTGAGCTGGAGCAAGGTGGGCTCGGGGTGGGCTTTTCATCGTGCTATCGTTTTCCCAAACAGAAGCAGCCCCCGAGCGCAGGTGGGCCTGGTGGTAGTAAGCACTGGCAGATGTGCTGGGTAAAGTTATGGTGCCAGCGCCATCGTCCGTGCACTTTAAAACCCGGTCTGTCCCTAAGGCGTGAGTTCTTATTTCCCACTGGCTGAATGACAGTTTTACTTAGTTGTATACATTCTTCCAGTGAAGAGCGAAGTGCATGGTTGGCCTCCCTGAGCCGTCTGCAGCTCTCTCTTCCCTTCTCCCCAGGTTCACCGCCTCCCGTTTCTCCCGAGCTCAAACCTCTCACTGGATATTTTGAGGGGCAGCGATGAGACCATTGGTTTTGAGGACATTCTTAATGGTGAGTGGCACTCAGCACTGTGGGACACTATACTTACTACACAAGGTGACATCAGCCCGCTGCGTCTGTCCCAGGGACATCACAGGAGTCACTCGTAGTCACTCACAGCCCACACATAGATTTAATGGTAATTACTTTGTAAGTCAAGCTGGCACGTTGTTCTGAGATCTGCCATTTCAGTCAGTTTAACAGTCATTCATTCATTCTGTGTTGTGCTTATTGAGACTGATGTCTGCTCTGTACATCTGGAGATCCATGGTCATGTGTGCTTCAAGGTCCACAGCGTTTGTGGGACTGGTTTTTAAAGGAGTTAGATAAGGTCTTCCTTTGAAACTTGAAACACCCCGTCCAGTGATCTGTGTGCTGAGGCAGTCAGTGAGGAGGAAGGTCGAAGCTGCTGTTCACCACCAGATCCCGAGGGAATGGTGTTGTGGCCGAGACAGATGGATGACTTCTGAGTAAGAGCCGTGCACACAGCGTCCTGTGCTTCTGGGCCCAGGGAAGACAGACAGGTCCAGCCCCACCCTGTGCATAGCCTCTAGCAGGTCCACCCCAGCCATGCAGGGGAACTGGAAAAACCCAGCACAACTCCATTGTGTTTTAGGTTGCTGGTGCTTGGGGGTGGACACAGCAAAAGTAGAGTGAGCCACTGTCCCCTGAGGGGACTTCATAAATGCGGGGAAACCTGGGATTACTGAGCTCGCTCAGACTATTAAATATACAGTTGACGCATATCAAAGTCTTCAGAACTTATGTGTTTAAAAAAAGAGAGAAGAAGATTGTGAGCATCAATTCGGTCTCATATTAAGGCACTGGGCAAGGCTGTGAATACAAACAGTGAACCTTAGATTTATCCTCAGGTAGAGGAGGTGGACTTTAAACGGGCGGGCGAGGAATAAGTCTTGTTGGGTTGGGAGGGTCAAGTGCTCTCGTGATATGATAGATAAGCTCAGTTCAAGTCCGAGGAAGACTGTCTGCAGCCAGAGAAACCATAGACTCGGGTCTGATGGCTAAGGCTTTTTTGAGAGGGGTTGCCCGACAAGGTAGCATGCTGCAGGTTTGTGGATGGTGGAAGAGATGGGAGACTCCTTATGGCAGATAGACAATGCCTGCATTCTGTGGTCCCTGGTCCCTGAACCGCACTTCCTGTGGTGTGCAGAGGCCAGGTGACACTTGTGTATTTGTCCAATTTTTGTTCTGGAAAGGACTCTGTATCCAGGGCTCCTCAGCCCTAAATCAGGCATTAAAGCTGCTTATTGTGGCCATCTCTGCCTTCGGGGACTGCTGCAGGTGTAACCATCACAGTCGGGCACGGCAAGCAGGCTTTCATTCCGTGTGTGTGTGTGTGTGTGTGTGTGTGTGTGTGTGTGTGTGTTGAGCACAGAGGCCAT
Organism: Mus caroli; assembly: GCF_978045245.1. NCBI lineage: Eukaryota > Metazoa > Chordata > Mammalia > Rodentia > Muridae > Mus > Mus caroli. The sequence continues at coordinate 152,010,400 of NW_028227259.1, forward strand.
TGTCCGTCTGCACTGTTGGTGTAAGACTCGGGTGTGCAGTAACGTGGCTCAGTGGTGCTTGTTTCAAGACTCACACAGTGTGTGAGGACTTGGGTCCTAGAGTGGTGGGGGCCAGTAAGAAACGGCGTGGAGTACGGTGAGGTTGAGAGCCAGACAGGCCAGACAGAGCAGAACCTGCAGCCCACAGACAGGCACTGGATGCTCACTCGGAGTGCACCATTGAGTCAGCTTAGGCTGAGCATATGTGACCTAGTTTCGTGTCTCAGACAATCATGAAATGAGCTCTCTCTGTTGTGCATCTCTCTGGGATAGAAATTAGCTGCAGAGTTCCCCTGTTGAGAGGGCTGATGTCCACTGCCGTGAGACTGCTACAGTGCACATGAGTAGCGTCCCTTGGCTGGGAGCTGTGTGTGCATAGATGGTGTAGCTGAGGACTACCATGGCTACCCAGAGTGGGTCTCTCCCTCTGTGCTGCATTAATTCACTGCGGAGACCTTCCTTGTCGCCCGTCTTCCTTGTTCCTCACTGAGTGACCTGCACACTCATTGCTCCTCTACCCGCTGCCCAGATAGCAGTGTGGTCTCAGGCAGCGTTGGCTAACTCGGCTTTCTCTGCACATTTTACGAGAGCACCAGCTAAATCACACTGCACTTTTCAGGGCTCTCCCACCTCCATACTTACGGTAATTGAGTAAGTGCACTAGTAAAGTTACACTGGACATTTCAGGGTCTCCCGCCTCCTTACCGTAAGGGAGTGAGAGAGTGAGTTGCAGGTTGAGGCAGGGCTTGTCCTGTGTCCTGGGAGCTCACTGCACATCTCCTAACTTGCCGCCTTGCTGTGTGCTTCCTGATTTGGTAAGGGTGATGACACACTTTTCGAAAGTTGGATCTTTAAGAGCTGGAATGGAAAGAACGTTAACGAGTGAGCGTTCTCTGTGGTCACAACAGCACATCACCCAAGCTGGCTCTTTGCTTTCCCAAGCCTGCTCTGCTCGCCTGTTTCCTTGGTCTTCATTTTGTGCACACTGTACGGGTTTGGCACGTTCAGCTCGGTCAGTGTTGCAAGGGTGAGACTTGGCCTGGAAGCTCTCTTCCATTGCCAGGACTTGATGGCGGCTTTCGTGTTACCACAGTCCAGAGCAGTGTTTCCAGTCTAAACTCCAGGTGCTGGGTTTTAAGGTGTTTGTGCTTCGGAATTCTGATTTCTCTGTGTGTGTATGTGATGGAACAGAAAATGGGAATGATAAAATGTTTTTACAACTTAGAATGTCCTCGGTCAGGTGAGGCGCCATGGGAAGCATCAGAACCTTGGAAGAGGGTCTCCTTCCTTCCTTCCTTCCTTCCTTCCTTCCTTCCTTCCTTCCTTCCTTCCTTCCTTCCTTTCTAGATTTATTTTTATGTGCATTGGTGTTTTGCCTGCATGTATTGCTGTGTGAGGAGAGGCCCAGAGCCCCTTCAACTGCTGTGGGAAGTGTATGTAGTTGGGTCCCTTCAAGCAAGATACAAACTTGTTTTACCGCCCACCCCAACTTCCCTTGGCCCCTTTGCAGTCAGTTCCAGCTCCAGCCCTAGCCAGCCTGCTTGTTGTCACACTGGGTTGGTTCAGACGATCCCAGATCCTGATATGATGACTCCTGTGTTTCCCTCTGTGTCGGAATGCCCACTGATAGCGCTTCTTTCTGTTTCTTTCCAGATCCATCACAAAGCGAACTGATGGGTGAGCCCCACGTGATGGTGGAACATAAGCTGGGCTTGCTGTAATACGGGGCCCTCGCAGGGAGGAAGGACGGGTGCGCTCTGCATAGTTTCCTGCTACAGTCTGATGTTCACAGCAGTAAAGTGCTGAGAAGGTCGCCGGGCCATGTGAAAGCGTTTGAGGCTTGGTTTTGAGTTGTGAGTCAGTTGAGATCCTACAGGTGGTTCTGAGGTTACAGCAAAGCCCAAATTCTGAAAATGTGTTTCTTATAAATGTTATAAACAGGCAATAAAAGTTCCCAGGAACCTCCTTGAGAATCATGTGTGTGGTTGGGTTTGGTAGCAGCATCCGGCGCAGAGCCTTAGTGTTGCTCGGTAGAATGCTGCTTGCACCTTAAGGGTTATAGCCAAGTATTCTTACAAGTTGAGAAGTTTAAGTTTGCAGAGTTTGGCCTTTTTTATGTGAAAAGTTAGGTATAGCAGCCGGGGCATGAAGCTTGAACGATTTTATCTCGAATTTTATCTCGCCTGTTAGCTTATCAGTGTTCTGTGGAAGGAAAGTACAGGTCACTTGGTTTTAAGTTATGTATCAAGGTACAGAAATGTTTTAAGTTATGAGAATATTCCTGTTATACACCCATGAATAGTTCCAGGATGACCACACAACCACCATGTCTCCTCACCCCCTGACACACTGGCATCTCTGGGTTCTGATATCCAGGTGTTTCTTTAGAACACTGACCACAAGGCAGCCCGCCCTTGGTCCATGGAGACCTGTTCTGGGACCTCCATTGGATGTCTGAAACTGTGGGTAGTATCTAACTCTGTCATACTAGGTTTATTCCCTCAAGACATAATGCCTGTGATACTTAATTTAATTAGGCAAAGTCAAAGGCTAACAGCAATAGCTGATAATAAACTGAAGCAGTTGCTGCAATATCCTGTAATAAAGTCCTCTGACTGGGTTTCAAGACAAGACACTGTTTGTGGACTCTGAGCACAGGTGACTAAGCCATTGAGTTGAAATGATGTAGAGACGGGTAGATAGAGCAAGAAGAAAGGACATGGTGGTTGTGCGATCATCCTGGAACATGTTCCTTTCTCATGACGCAAACTTTGAGGACATGAGACAGCCACACTCACTGGGCCAGCAGTTGAGATCCTCAAAATATAGGCCACTCAAGTAGGTTTCTGCTCAGCCAAGAAGCCGTCTATTGCCCCTCCACTGTAAGATCATCCTGTCTAGTCTCAATGGCAGCCACTGTAGGCCGTTCAGGTGAGGACAGGCAGTATAGATGCATGCTTGCCGTTGCTTTGCCATGTTGGGATCTTATACAGGGCCTGGCATCTGGTATGCAAGTGCTGTGCCACTATGTCCAGTCCGTCTGCATAATATAGAAAGGCCAGAGTCCAGCCTCATGTTCCTGAGGCTCACCTTCCTCGCCTGTCACGTGGGAAATGAAGAGCCACTTTACAGGGTCACTATCAATGCCATACGTTGATAGGGAATGAGCTTTGTAAACATAGGTGGTTTTTCCCAGATTATAGAAAAGTCACGGCATCTTTATCATTATGTATGAAAACGGAGAAGTCTGGTAAAGGGCCCGGGGAGACATCCAGGTAAAGTGCTTGCCTTGCAAACAGAAAGCCCTGCGTCCAGTCCCTCAGACACCATCTGAAAAGCCTGCTGTGTTGGTGTGAGTTGGAATCCCAGTTGGCCAGCCAGCCCAGGCTCCTTGCAGAGCCCCAGAGCAGAGGACAACCATTCTTAAGAATCTAAGGTGGGTGGTGATTGAGCATCAGCAGCTGCAGTTGTCTTACACAGGTACAAACAAATGCACCTGCATGGGGAACAAAGGATAGAAACAAGAGAATCGGCTTGAAGGGTGCACGGGCCAACACTTCCATCTGTTTGCAGGTTTAGCTTAGGAACCAGAGAGGAGCGGTTACTTCACAAATCATTAGAGTTGGAATTTAAACAGTCCTTGCAAATAAAAATAAAGAAATTGTAGCCTTCACATTTAGTTCTGCAAACATTTACCAAGCATGCAATGAGCAGAGACTGTCCCTGTCCTCAAGGAGATCTACCAGGAAAGAAATAAATATGGTCTTGGGCTGGAGAGATTGCTCAGTGGTTAGAGCACTGGCTCCTCTTGCAGAGGACCTGGGTCCAGCTCCCATCCCCATGTGGCGGTTCACGACCATCTGGAATTCTAGTTCCAGGAAGTGTAGCACCCTCTTCTGGCCTCCATGAGCACTGCGTGCAAATGGTGTACAAGACCCTCTGTGGAGCTCCTGCAGAGCACACTTGGTTTACGAGACAGGGCAGGCACACACTTAAAAATCTCTTTAAAAATACATTGGAGAATGCTAGGTGGAATTCTTGTTTATACAAAGGGTTTGGAAGCCCTGCCGAGACTTGGGGGGCGGACGGGCTACATGTCAAGAACCCTGGGCACACAGGGAAAGCAGGGATTTTTGGCTGAGACAGTTTTACAAAAACACGAAAGAAGGGAATGAGTCAAAAGTGTAAAAAGGAGAGGAGGTGGTGTTTGGGGGGACAAGGATGGATCTAGATATGGGTATGGGGGTGTGTGATGTGGGGTGGGGTCACATGCTTGTCCGATTATTCCTCTATAAGCAACAGTTGCTGGAAAAGATAAGATCTGTGTTTTAGAAACATCCTTCTCAGAACAGTGTGGAGCCTGAGAAGGGGGAGGGAAGAAAGATCAGGGGCGGAAGCCCAGCCAGGGTGTGTGGACTGTGACAGCCTTCTGCCATGCCACAGGGTGAGAACAGGCTATATAAGGTGTGCCTTTATACCACACTGAGCTGTCAGCTCAGTTTAAAGTTTAAGACAATTGTATTTATAATCTGATTTTCTACCCACTCCCTTCATTACACATAAAAACATCGTCAGGCTTGTCAGTGAATAAAATACTAGGGAAAATGAAAACTACATATTTTAAAAGATACTTCTGTTCAAGGACTTTTCATTCCATTAGTAGAGCCTTGACAGGCTCTTAAAACATCAGTCAAGTATGGGAAGAACTAGAAATGCCTGAAACATTATTTCAACAGTGATTATCCTGAATAAAAATTCCTCATTATGTCTTCAAAATCCCTGAGAGGCCAGCAAGCCCATTGTGCAGACGGAGAGACTGAGGTCAGAACTCCTTAATCACATGGGAGCATGCCAGTGAAGTTATTTAAGTTTTAGCAAGGTTCACAAGCCTTCCTTGGCTCTTCACGGAGTTTCTCTGGTCCATGGAGAAGTGAGCATAGTAGATGCTGGGCCTGTTCTCTGTAGAACACAGTGTGCTGCAGGGTGATCCCAAGAAGCAGCAGAGCTGGGTGCTTTCCGACTCACTTGGGTTCGGAGACAGGGTTTTGTCCCGTGGATTGCTGATGAAATGCTGATTGTGGAGTTTATATTCTTCAGGAGTTGCGCAGAGGGACGTATGCATTGCTGAGACTGTCATTAGTCTGATGTGTGCTCACTGCATAGGGACGTGTGCATTGCTGCTAACTGTCGTTAGTCTGATGTGTGCTCACTGCATAGGGACGTGTGCATTGCTGCCGACTGTCACTAGTCTGATGTGTGCTTACTGCATAGGGACGTGTGCATTGCTGCCGACTGTCACTAGTCTGATGTGTGCTCACTGCATAGGGACGTGTGCATTGCTGCCGACTGTCGTTAGTCTGATGTGTGCTCACTGCATAGGGACGTGTGCATTGCTGAGACTGTCGTTAGTCTGATGTGTGCTCACTGCATAGGGACGTGTGCATTGCTGAGACTGTCACTAGTCTGATGTGTGCTCACTGCATAGGGACGTGTGCATTGCTGCTAACTGTTGTTAGTCTGATGTGTGCTCACTGCATAGGGACGTGTGCATTGCTGCCGACTGTCGTTAGTCTGATGTGTGCTCACTGCATAGGGACGTGTGCATTGCTGCTAACTGTCGTTAGTCTGATGTGTGCTCACTGCATAGGGACGTGTGCATTGCTGCTAACTGTTGTTAGTCTGATGTGTGCTCACTGCATAGGGACGTGTGCATTGCTGAGACTGTCGTTAGTCTGATGTGTGCTCACTGCATAGGGACGTGTGCATTGCTGCTAACTGTTGTTAGTCTGATGTGTGCTCACTGCATAGGGACGTGTGCATTGCTGCCGACTGTCACTAGTCTGATGTGTGCTCACTGCATAGGGACGTGTGCATTGCTGAGACTGTCACTAGTCTGATGTGTGCTTACTGCATAGGGACGTGTGCATTGCTGCTAACTGTCGTTAGTCTGATGTGTGCTCACTGCATAGGGACGTGTGCATTGCTGCCGACTGTCACTAGTCTGATGTGTGCTTACTGCATAGGGACGTGTGCATTGCTGCCGACTGTCACTAGTCTGATGTGTGCTCACTGCATAGGGACGTGTGCATTGCTGAGACTGTCGTTAGTCTGATGTGTGCTCACTGCATAGGGACGTGTGCATTGCTGCTAACTGTTGTTAGTCTGATGTGTGCTCACTGCATAGGGACGTGTGCATTGCTGAGACTGTCGTTAGTCTGATGTGTGCTCACTGCATAGGGACGTGTGCATTGCTGCCGACTGTCACTAGTCTGATGTGTGCTCACTGCATAGGGACGTGTGCATTGCTGCCGACTGTCACTAGTCTGATGTGTGCTCACTGCATAGGGACGTGTGCATTGCTGAGACTGTCACTAGTCTGATGTGTGCTCACTGCATAGGGACGTGTGCATTGCTGAGACTGTCACTAGTCTGATGTGTGCTCACTGCATAGGGACGTGTGCATTGCTGCCGACTGTCACTAGTCTGATGTGTGCTCACTGCATAGGGACGTGTGCATTGCTGCCGACTGTCACTAGTCTGATGTGTGCTCACTGCATAGGGACGTGTGCATTGCTGAGACTGTCACTAGTCTGATGTGTGCTCACTGCATAGGGACGTGTGCATTGCTGCCGACTGTCACTAGTCTGATGTGTGCTCACTGGGTTCTTCGTGGATGAGGAGTGTATAGCTTCCCTCTTCCCAGCCAATGCTCTTGACGCAGCTGCAAAAACAAACAAGAATTTGGAATGGGTTAAGAGATACATAAGTTACCAAGATTCTGTCTTTCCAGCCCATATGTGGCTTTTAATAAATTACTCAAGTTCTATGTAGCAGGTTTATCCTGGCATCTTGAACCCACTGATTTGTTACATATAGTGTTCTGAAAATTAATAAACTTGAGATTTTTCCTCTCTCCTACACTCTCAAGATACTCAGTTATTTTGCTGTGGAATCTTAGAGTCCCATAAAATGACTCCTCTATGTCTGTGACCTAAGGCCACCACCCCCAACTAGTTCTCAACAGCCAATGGCGCTGTCTCATTTTAAGTTCTCAAGTTATTGACAGGTGTATTCATGACCGATAATTCTTGAGAAAAGCATCCTCTGAAGCCAATGTCAAGAGCCTGTGTCACTTTGCTGGTAGAGGTAGACGATTCATTCAACCCATAGCCCTTTGATGGAACGAGAGCTACCTACCATAGACTGATGGCTGGGAGGACCAGGAGGCCAGCGGACAGCAGGAAGATGAAGCCAGGGTACCAGGCAACAGTGGCTGAGTAAATCCCACTATACGCAGAGGTCGAAGTGACTCCAGCCAGCGTCTCTAAGAAAGCTATACAAGCAAACAAAGCGCCTGTTTGGGGCAGAGGCGTGGAGGGAGAAAGAAGAGGAAAAGGCAGAGTTACAGAACAGTCAAAAGGGAACAGAGAGAACTTGTTCCCTGAAAACAGCAACAGGCGATGCCTTGGCGAACAAAAGCCATCCCCTCAATATCCTTGAGAAGGTGCTGGGATGTGACTCGGGTGTCAGAGCGCTTGTGCTAGCCAGGTGTGGTGGCACACACTCCTATGGTGCTCAGGATCAGAAACTCAAGGCCCTTCTTGAGAGCCTGACTCAACAACAACTCCATACCCTCATCCCCCCAAAGTCACCAATGCGTTTTGCAGATGAACACTCTGAGCCAAGGTGCTCCCTATGGACCTGTTGGGAGAGATGTTGAAAACCCCAAATAGCTGAGCTCCGATGTCCACAGGGGAACGCCGACAAAGGTACCAGCAGCTGACTCATTTGGAGACAGGAGTGTCTCCAACCCAGCCTCAAGCTAACCCTTCACGTTAGACAGACATCTAGCCACAGATAGAAAACTCCTGTGTGGACATTTACGTATCTCCGGTCTGAGCTCCAGCTCTGTCAATTCCACACACACATCTGTTCTGCTTCTGTGAGGTCCTCAGGGGCCCAGCTGTCCTGGTGCATGGTAACCAATTGATAAACGTGTTAAGTAAGCAAACAAAGGTTTAACTCTGGACTCTGCTCACCAGTCACCCAGTAGCATGTAGATAGACTGCCCTCGTGGTTTATGGTGATGCGCAGAGTTGGTTTAACTGGATTTCCTACTTGCTTAGTTACAATATTTTGTTTGTGTTTCTTGCTATTCCTGGGAATACCACTACAGTACAAAACCCTGACTGTACACTGCTGGTTCTGAGACACAAAGAAATCTATCCATTCTCTTAAGGTAAATAGGTCAGGCTGGGTGCCGTCTGTCTACTGCAGTACGCTATTACAGAATCGTATTGATTTGATGCTTGACCTCTCTGGGCAATCCAGTGTGTTGAATAAGCTGGAACAAATACATCCAGAGTGAGTATAGACTTAAAAAATAAATCAAGTGGGCTGGAGTAATGGCTCAGTCAAAAGCACTAGCTGCTCTTTTGGGGGTCCTGAGTTCAATTCCCAGCACCCACATGGTGGCTCACAACCATCTACAACTGTAGTCTCATAGGATCAGATGACTTCTTTGGTGTCAGATAGATGTGTATCAGATAAAACATCCCATGTACATAAAATAAATAAATCTTTAAAAAATAATTATAGCCCGGCAGTGGTGGTGCATGCCTTTAATCCCAGCACTTGGGAGGCAGAGGCAGGCAGATTTCTGAGTTCCAGGCCAGCCTGGTGTACAGAATGAGTTCCAGGACAGCCAGGACTACACAGAGAAACCCTGTCTCAAACAAAACAAAACAAAACAAAAACCAAAAATAATAAATAAAATAAGTTAAAAAAAGTATAAAGAAAATCAAGCCACTCAGAAGTCAGAACCATCTTATTGTATCCTGATTCCTACTCGCTGTGAGTTTGTGCGTGTCCCCAAAGCAAGACAGCAACTATAGGTCAGAAGACCTAAAAACACAGGAATTTTCAGAAACATTACCAAAATGCTATTTTCTCTCCCTTCTGGTTTTTCAGACATATCCTCTCTCAGTGAGCTTTGCCCTGGCCTCTGAACGCTCAGATTTCAGCTAGCAGACAGTGGTTGCACCTGGTGGCCTCTGTGGTCTGTCCCCCCTCTCTTGATCACTCTAAAATTCATCATATTTTCACAAAGTAACCTTTTTTTTTTAAAAAAAGAAATACAGCATTGGGACTATATTGAGATATTGAAATTTGGCCACTATCTAAAATACTTGTTAGTTCAGGGATAGGAACAAGATAATTATTATAATTATTCCTTTTAGATTTATTTATTTTATGTATATTAATGTTTGGCCTGTGGCTGTGTATGCACCATATGCATACCTGGTGCCTATGGAAGCCAGAAGAAGGTGTTAGATCCCCTGGAACTGGAGTTTACAGATGGTTCTGAGCCACCATTTGGGTGCTGAGACAGAATCCAGATCTGACAAGAGCAGCCAGTGCTCTGAACTGCTGAGCCATCTCTCGGCCCCTTAACTAAATTATTTTCTTTTGTTGTTATTCCTTTGGTGTCCCATCAGAGGAACCACTGAGGAAGTCAAGAACGCAGGTCTGTTTGTCCATGGCATCTTTATAGAATTTTCTGTTCCTAAGTGCTCTCTAGATAACTGTGGTGGTTTGAATATGCTTGGCCCATGGGATGTGGCACTAGTGGGTGTGGCCTCATTGGAAATAGGTGTGGCCTTGTTGGAGGAAGTGTGTCACTGTGTCGGCCAGCTTTGAGGTCTCCTAGTGCTTAGTCTCCACCCACTGTGGAATGAGAGTCTCTGCCAGGCTGCCTTCGGCTCAAGATGTAGAACTCCCAGCTCCTCCTCCAGCACCATGTCTGCCTGGACACTGCCATGTCCCCACCGTGATGACAATGGACTGAACCTCTGAATCTGTAAGCCGGTCCCAATTAAACATTTTATGTGTAAGAGTTGTGTGGTTACGGTGTCTCTTCACAGCAATAGGACCCCAAGACCAGCTCCATCACAACGTAGTCTGTGAAGACCTTCGAGGAAGGCAAAGCTTCCGCTTACAGGCAGCCAAGAGCCGGTCACCATGTTTTAAACCTGAGTGAAGTACGCAGTTTTCCCTAGCATTGACTAAGCAGACACAAACGCAAGTGCACTATGAGGAGTGGTTCACTGATACTCTGTAAGAACACTCGTTCAAGGCTCAAATACAAGACACAAAAAGTACCTAAGTCTGATGATAGTCCTAGAATACCGAGGGAGGACAGCGCCGCAGACACCAGCACCCACTTACAGCTTTCCTTATCTACCCTGTGTGGTAATTCTCTACCCGCACCTCCACAGCTCCCGTCTTCTGTGCTCCCGTCTGCCACTGGGGCCTTCCCTGCTGGCCACCTTGCACTCGGTCAAGGGAAAAGCAGCAGCAGTGGGCTTTGGTGTGTCTTCTCTGGGCCCCTCTGTCTGGGGCCCCTCTCTGGCTGCCTCGACAAGGCCCATCCTCTGTATGACATTGCATGGAATTCCCTGGGCTTGAACCAGCTTTGAGTTTCCAACTTGGTCTCAGGTGAAAGCCCAGAAGAAAGCATTTCTGGGGCCCAAGGCGAGAATGTAACTGAGGGTTACTATCACCTTCTAAGCATAGATGGCCCTCCATACACATGGGCTTCAACATCTAAAGGTTCTGCCAACTACCCATCAAATCTACAGTTAGGCTCTAAACACACAAGACAGCTTTTTCTTGTCATTATTCTCTAAACAGTAAACAGTAAAATTACTATTTAAATATTTGTATCATCTTAGATATTACAGGTCATCTACAGATGAAGAAAGCCTAAGGTTATGTATAAATTATATGTAGATAATTATCCAGCTTAAAGTTGGTTTAACTATTTTCATGGATTTTTTTTGGTCAGTGTGCAATATAATAAGCTTGACTGAACTTTTCATATGTACGCCACTGTTTCTTAGCTAAAAGAAAAACCCACAAAGGATATAGTATGCTGTGTCTTTCTACTAGGGAAGGCTAGATGCAATAAATGGAATTCCCAGGCTTTTCAAGAGTTCCATTTAGAAACTAGAGAGCAGTGAGCGAGCTGTCCAATGACTGCAGCCTACTCCGTTTGACTTCCCCTCAAGGTCCGGCTCAGAAGGATCATTTGCCACTCAGTGTCAATACCTTTGTACAACAAGGTCAGGGCAGTCCTACCTATGAGGAGTCCCCACTGGTCCCCACTTCGGTGGGGGCTGGGCACAGTCCATGGGAGAGGGTCATCCAGGCACTCAATGGACATGAACCAGAGCGACCCCGGTGGCCAGACTGCAGCTGGAGTGTAGGGGAGCTGAAAGTGCACAGTGGGGAAAATCCCTTGGCTCCAAGGTCTCCTTTCTTCTTCTGGCTGAGACAAGGCCAGAGAAGCCTCCTAAGGCAGGGTCCCCAAGCAGGGCCCCTCCACCTGAGTATTGAAGGTGCTTCCTTCAAAAGGAGGCCCTGGCCAGAAAGAGGTAGGCTACTCAGAAGCTTCGAGCATCAACTGTAATGATTGCAGTTGGTACATCTGTTGCAGGCTTTAAAGCAAACTCACCTTGCTCAGTCGAGTGGACCACCTTTGACAGCATGGACCTCAGGATGGAAAGTGGCATGATGGTGAAAATGAACGGGATCCTGACTGAGAGAAATAAATGACACAGTCAAACCAGGCTGAGTCGGGGTCCTTGTACCTAGGTACTCCCTCCTAGGAACACCCTGACTCACTGCGGCTGAAGATCCAGCTGACTGCAGCGTTACCTAATAGATCTGAGGCTTCCTTTATTCTAGAATTCGGGGTTTGGTCCTACAAATGGTATTCATGGACATTTTCATACAAGTGTGTCCAGTCTGCGTATATGGTCCAGATGAGACCCACCTGCCTATTTTTCTAATGATGTAATAACTTATTTAGCAAGTTTTGACTACTAATTAGCTTTTACTCATTTTAAAAATATTATTTTCATTTTTGGTGTGTGTGTGTGTGTGTGTGTGTGTGTGTGTGTGTATGTCCCATGTATATGTATATGCCAGACGAATGTGCTAGATTCCCTGGACCAGGTGGTCCTGAGCCTGGGAACTGAACTTAGGTCCTCTGAAGGGCTGTGCCTGCTCTTAACTGAGGAGAGGTCCCTGTAGCTCCTTTTCTATGTTTTTTATTTTTATTTTATATGTTTTATTTTGGCATTTGGGGGACTTTTATCCCCTTACTGTAAAGATTCCTTTATAGGTAAGCTGACTCTTTATTGTCCTGTTGGTTCAGTTTTTGGCTGGAAACTGTGAACACAATTGCCTCTGCTCTTAAATTTTATACATATATTAAAATGTGTGTGTGTGTGCTGCCCTTACTAATTTAGAACTTACTATGTAGACCAGACTGCCCTCAAACTCACATGTACACCCTGACCCCTACCTCTGCCTCCCAAATTCTATTCTTTTTTTTTTTTTCCAGGCTGGCATCGAACTCAAAAATCCGCCTGCCTCTGCCTCCCAAGTGCTAGGATTAAAGGCGTGCACCACCATGCTCGGCGGCATTTTCTTTTGCAAATAACATATTTACATTTTCCAGAGTATTTGCATGCATATGTTGACTATGGTCTTGGCCCTCTTCATGAAACAGGGGCATAGCTCCCACTGTCTAAAAGGCACTGCACTAAGTGCTCTCTTGTTCTCCAAGATTCAGTGTAAAACCCTCTGAATGGAGCATTCCTGTGCCCATCAGCGGAAGGGCTCAGAGGAACAAACATGCCAAGGTCACCCAGCGATATAGGAGGAAGTCAAGTCTTATTCTGATTCTTCAAACTGTTTCTCTGGCAAGAGATAAGGATGTGATACCTTCGTGGTAGAGACGACTGACTTGGACCAGGATTCTCTATTACAGCTCCATAACCCTTTCCAAGGTAGCATTCAAAGGAGCACTCATTTAAGTGGAAGCTCCACTCAGGGACTGAACCGCACACAAAAAATGTCCCTCAACGTACTTTTGGCAAATATGCAAATTTGGAAAATCTTGTTGATTCTGAGAATTTGTCATAACTTGGTAAATCTGGCATTCTGATTGTTGACTTCTGGCAAGCTAGCTGTTTACTTGCAATAGAATGGGTTCGTAGAGAGCTTTGTGTTGAGTGTAAACCCCTCCCCCTAACAGACTGAATTCATTTTCCATAAAAATCAGACACATTTGCAACTTACCTAAAAACATCATTAGAGTGGTCCTGGTGAAAGCAGACAGTGTCATCCCCACCATGGTGGTAAAAATGCCAATATAGGCAATGTGAATATCCTTCAAACAATAAGAAAATAGCCAGATGCCTAGGAAACTACTTAAGAAGGAGACACTGCCCAGGGCTGACCCATAGCCTATGTAAACCTCATTCCAGCAGAGCGGAGGGCCCAGCTCATAAAGTGTAAAAATTGGGGTGATTCCGATTATCACAAAGAAATAAATGACGAGGGTAAAAATCAGCAGACAAAGCAAAGCCTGCCGCTTACTGGAACCATTTTTAAAAAGCATGTAAGTCCGGTAAAATAGGTCCTTGAGGCTTTCAATACATGACATAGTCACAATCTGAGATGAAGACTCCTTTATGGGATCATTGAGGAAAAATAAAATGTAGGTCAGGTTGACTATAAGAACTACAGCAGTAATGAAATAGGACCACACAAAACCCAGTTCTTGGATAAAATAGCCAGATGACAGGCCTGTTAGCCCAGTAACGACTCCAAGCATGAAATCCAGGATGGCTATCCGGATGATTCTATGCTTGTATTCTTTCTGCTGATCCACAATGTAGGCGAAGCAAGCTCCCCAGAACGTGGTGTAATTCCCAAAGAGGGCGCCAATAAAGGTGGATGCTATCAGAAGCTGGAGAGGAAGGTCAAAGTAGGACATCACGCACAGCCAAGTGTTGGTACCCAGAGAGCCAAGAGATGACAGGACCATGGGAAGTTTCCGTCCGTGGTTGTCGCTGCTCGCTAAAAGCATGAAGGTAGACACCAGACCAGGAATTAAGGCACTCATTTCCACCTGCAGGTTGAAGAGAGATGCCTTTTTCTGAACTTCCTGCAAGGACAAACACAAAGGGTTGACAGATACAGTGACCGTAAAAAGACTGCAGTGTTGTCTCGGGTTATGAGCGGGAGGCCCCGGGTATGTCAGGGAATGGTGCCGATTAAGTTTTCACGTGGTTCATAAAGCACACATTAGAAGGTAACACACCCACACTTCATCATGAGACCCCCACACCATGCAGGGTAGAGAGTCAAAGCTACAAAGAGAAAAATGTGTGCCTGGTGTGTCTGTCTATACAATGGACATATGCATGTCACAGACGCTGGTGTTGGCAATAGAATGGTATTCTCCCACTCCCACCGCACCCCACCCCATCTCCATAAACCATTTGCACTGAGACACCATTGTGACTCCTGTTCAACACACTCAGTGATGATGACTGTTGCTGTGATGTGTCTTCTTGCCTAGGCTACAGGAGCGAGGCAAACATATACACTTCGTGTCTATTTGCTTGGTAGTTGTCTTAGTTAAGGTTTTAATGCTGTGAGCAGACACCATGACCAAAGCAACTCTTATAAGGACAACATTTAAGTGGGGCTGGCTTACAGGTTTAGAGAGGTTCAGTCCATTATCATCAAGGTGGGAACATAGCAGTGTCCAGGCAGACATGGTGCAGGAGTAGCTGAGAGTTCTACCTCTTCATCTGAAGGCTACTAGTGGAAGACTGGCTTCCAGGCAGCTAGAATGAGGGTCTTACAGCCCACACCCACAGTGACACACCTACTCTAACAAGGCCACACCTCCTAATAGTGCCACTCCCTGGGCCAAACATATTCAAACTATGACAGCAATCTCTAACTAGGTGGACCTCTGCTCCCCCTTCATCTTTGTGTCCACTGATCGAACTCATGAGAATAGATTCCTTCATTAGCTAAAGAAGCAATGAGATAGATCCAGAAGAAGAGTCTTGCATTGCTTAAGACAGTCGCAGCCATGGACCAAGAATATGATGACAATAGACAAGAGGCCATGTGTGCACAAGGACACACACTTGGGGAGCTGTGACACTCACTATGGCAGCCATTTGATGGGAAGAATTTGGGGCTATTTAAATACATTATGTGGGGCTGGAGATATTGCTCAGTGGTTAGAAGCACTGGCTGTTCTTGCAGAGGACCCTGGTTTGATTCCCAGCATCCACATGGTGATACCTAACTCTTGTAACTCCACTTCTAGGGCATCCAGCATCTTTTTCTTGCCTCCACAGGTACCTAGGTATGTACACAGTGCACAAACATGCATGCAGGCAAAACACCCATACACACACACACTCAATTTAAAAGTCTTTTACAAACATATTATGGGACTTGGAGAGATGTCTCAGCAGTTAAGAGCATTGGCTGCTCTTCCAAAGGACCCGGGTTCAAATCCCAGCACCCACATGGCACTTCACAACTGTCTGTAACTCCAGTTCCAGGGGCTCTGATGCTCTCACATGGAGGCAGAACACAACACCAATGTAAATATACTTTAGTAAATATAGTAAAGGCATATTGTGTTTGCCATGTCTTAGTTTTGTCTGATTCATACACTGGGCATGTTTATAATGTGAAATACTGTCTGTGAAGAGCAAAAGGCCCATGCTGTCGGAGAGAAGCCTGATGATTAATGAGCCTTAAAAAAAAAAAAATTGAGTGTTTTTCCTGCCCCACTATAACCTAACCTACAGTTGGCCAGACCTTTGTTTTCCTACTCTTGGTGTCACTAGCTCCGAGGACAGTCCTGGGCACACAGGGCAGGCTCTCAGTGGGTACCGAATGAACACATGGCTGAAGGAGATAAGGCCTCTGCCCCTTGCAGGCAGTCGAGGATACTATCAAATGATTGTATCTGTCACCACTTCTTCTGACAGGAGGGAAGTCAAACTTACTTTGATGGGAGGGTTAACACTGAGAGACATCTGAATTGCTCAGTGCAAGGCCTGGGCAGTGTTCAGTACCTAGTCTTGCCTGTTCCATGAGTAGCCATCAGGTAAGTATTTATCGAGTAAATATAAGGCCATCTTTTAACCAATTTCTCAAGCAGGTTTTCCCCTTGGGGTTCCTGTTCCCATTGATACTGGTCCACCCAAGCCTGTCTTCCCCTTTCTTCTGTTAGTTCTCACCCAGTCTTGACCAGCCACAACCTCCTCTGTCGTCTGGGAAAACTGCTTGTTGCTTTTTAAAAAAAACAAAAAAACAAAAAAACAAGATCTTTAACAAGAAAAACTCAAAGAACAGAGTTCCATCTGGAGTCACCACTGCGGGCATAAGAAACAGACTATGGGTCTGGAGAGTGGCTCAGTGGTTAGGAGCGCTGGCTGCTGTTGCAGAGGGCACACATTCAGTTTCCAGCACTTACATGGTGATCCACAGCCATTTGTAACATCAGTCTCAGAGGATCTGATGCCTTCTTCTGCCCTCTGAGCGTACTGTACATCAGACATACACGCAGGCAAAACATCCATACACTTAAAATAAGAACATCTCTTTAAAAAAAATTACCTGAGAAAAGCAGTCTCTGTTATCAGACTCCTGTTATTAATTTACTGCGTGAGAAGTAATTATTTAACAAGGAAAGGGTATTATCAAGTGGTTAGAAACTTCCTTCCTCTACAAAAGTCATCAAACATGGTTAGAAGCCACTTCTTTCCTTCTTAGCCAAAAGTACCAGGGATCCATCCCATAATCAGCTTCCAAACGCTGACACCATTGCATACACTAGCAAGATTTTGCTGAAAGGACCCAGATATAGCGGTCTCTTGTGAGACTGTGCCGGGGCCTAGCAAACACAGAAGTGGATGATCACAGTCAGCTATTCGATGGAACACACGGCCCCCAATGGAGGAGCTAGGGAAATTACCTAAGGAGCTAAAGGGAACTGCAACCCTATAGGTGGAACAACAATATGAACTAACCAGTACCCCGGAGCTCTTGTCTCTAGCTGCATATGTATCAAAAGATGGCCTAGTCGGCCATCACTGGAAAGAGAGGCCCATTGGACTTGCAAACTTTATATGCCCCAGTACAGGGGAACCCCAGGGCCAAAAAGGGGGAGTGGGTGGGTAGGGGATTGGGGGGGTGGGTATGGGGGACTTTTGGGATAGCATTGAAAATGTAAACGAGGAAAATACCTAATAAAAAAATAAATTAAAAAAAAAAAGTACCAACTATGGTGTGAGGTCCCTGTGGAGATTAAGCCTGGGATTAGCACGGAGGTGAGAGTTCTGGTCACAAGGCTCCCAAGAATACAGATGCGCACACTCACATATTGGGGTGATTTGAATAGAAATGGCCCCCATAGACACTTGTTAGTTCCTGTGGTATGTATGTGAGTACATACCATGTGTGTTCTTTTGTGACTGGGTTACCTCACTCAGGATGATATTTCCTAGTTCCATCCATTTGCCTAAGAATTTCATGAAGTCATTGTTTTTCATAGCTGAGTAGTACTCCATTGTGTAAATGTACCATATTTTCTGTACCCATTCCTCTGTTGAGGGGCATCTGGATTGTTTCCAGTTCCTGTGGCTTTGTTGGAGGATGAGTGTCAGTGGGGATGGGCCTATAGGTTTCAGTAGCTCAAGCCTGGCCTAGTGACTCTCTCTTCCTGCTGCCTGCTGATCCAGATGTAGAACTCTCAGCTCCTCCAGCACCATGTCTGCCTGTGTGCCACCACGCTTCCCACCGTGACAATAATAAACTTAATCTCTGAACTGTAAGCCAGTCCCAATGAAATGTTTTCCTTGATAAGAGGTGCCATGGGGCTGGTGAGGTGGCTCAGTGGTTAAGACCACTCACTGACTGCTCTTCCAAGGGTCCTGAGTTCAAATCCCAGCAACCACATGGTGGCTCACAACCATCCATAATGAGATCTGACGCCCTCTTCTGGTGTGTCTAAAGACAGCTACAGTGTACTTACATATAATAATAAAGAAATCTTTGGGAAAAAAAAAAAAGAGTTGCCATGGTCATGGTATCTGTTCACAGCAATAGAACACTAAGACATACACACACACACATACACATACATATACACATACATATACACATACATATACACGTATGTATGTATGTATGTATGTGTTAATAAAAAGGGTTGGGAAATAAGACTTCCCCTTAAGGCAGTCTCTCAAAATATGGAATATTGGTGCGAGAGCTCAATTTATTCTTTAATTATTTTTAGTTTTTGAGACAAGTTCTCCTTATATAGCCCGAGTTGGTCTTGACCTTGTAACCCTCTGCTTCTCTCTCTCCCTGGTGCTGGGATGTTCAGTAATAATAAATAGGGTTTATTATGACATATTTGGCGGTGACAAAGATTGAACCCAAGGCTTTGTGCATGCCAAGTAAGCCCACTGTCGTTAAGCTATATCCTCAGCCCTTGGATTTTTGAGAAAGAGTGTCTTACTGAGTTTCCCAGGTTGGCTTTGAACTTATGATCTTCCGGCCTCTGTCTCCTGGGGGCTAGAATTACAGGCAGTGCACCACCATTCCAAGTTTAGTTAAGGTTATTCTTCTTTCTACACCCCGATATGTCACATGCTAGCACATAGGCACCTGTGGGTGTATTTGCTATTGGGATGTGTCATAGTCTGCTTTAGTTGTCAGCCTGACACACAGTCAGCTTGGAGGAGGGAACCTCAAAGGAGGAGCTGCCTCCACCAGACTGGCCTGTGGCCATGTCTGTGTGCATTTTTCTTGATTGTTGTTTGTGAGGGAGGGCCCAGCCCACTGTGGGTGGCACCATTCCTAGGCAGCCGGTCCTGACGGCAGAAGAGAGGTAGCTGAGCAAGCTATGGGGAGGATGCCATTAAGAAGTGTTCCCCTGTGGTCTCTGCTTCGGGTTCCTGCCTTGCCTTCTTCCCTCCATGATGGGCTCTAACCTGTAAGCCAGGTAAACCCTCTCCCCTTCCAAGTTTGTTTTTGGTCAGCATTTTATCACAGCAACCGAGATGCAGACTCTGACCAGAAAGACAGACAGCTATGTCCGATCGGGACAGGGCTCCCCTGTCATAATGCACAAGGTCCTTTTACACATAATGGCACTTGGGGCCAGGTGATAAGAAAGGAATCTTGTTTTTCTAGTACTCTCCCAGGGCTGGCTCCTCATTTTTTATTTTTTATTTTTTTGTTTTTCGAGACAGGGTTTCTCTGTGTTGCCCTGGCTGTCCTGGAACTCACTCTGTAGACCAGGCAGGCCTCGAACTCAGAAATCCACCTGCCTCTGCCTCCCGAGTGCTGGGATTAAAGGCATGTGCCACCACACCCGGCTCTCATTTTTTAAGGTGATCAGTATACAAACTCCTAGCCCCGTATTTGGAAATGGAGAGACCAAGATCATACAACAGAGCCAGTTGCTAGTAATGGAAGCTCTGAGTAGGAGAGAAAGCTTTCAGACTGAGATGGAGGACGGTATTCTCTGCGAAGTCATGCAAGGACAGCATCTTGAAAGGGCCCAGAAGGAAGCGATGCAGACAAAAATGAGGCTGTCAGCCTCCCTTTATGTCCTGTCCTGTCCTGTCCTGTCCCAGCCGTGGCCAGCAAGGTAGGGTTGGGCAGGGGAATAGGGATGGGGTGGGGTGGGGCAGCGGTTTCTACTTCCCCACTCTTAGGGAAAGCACCCAAGATCTGAGGGCACCAACTTTGGGGAACAAGACTTGGAGTATGAATAGTCTCTTGGCTGGGCTGATGGTGCCTCACACTTTTAACTCCAGCACTCGGGAGGCAGAAGCAAGTGGATCTCTGTGAGTTTGAGGCCAGCCTGATCTACAGAGCAAGTTCCAGGACAACCACAGCTACACAGAGAAACCCTGTCTTTCAAAATAACAAAACAAAAACCAAAATAAAACACAACAACCCCCCAATAGTCACTTGAATGTTAGTCCATTTGAAAACAAAAAAGGAAAAGAAACATCAAATTGGAAGTTTGCCTTAAAGCAAAAAGAGACCACACTGCTCTATGCAGTGTGTGTGTGTGTGTGTGTGTGGGGGGGGGGTGTTGGTCAACAACTAGTGCTGGAGGAGCCAACACTGGCCTTCCTTCAGCGTAGAACACAAACAGGTACTTCCCTCCCAGGCTCCCCCCATACTGCAGCAGGGGGCTTGCCCCGGCACCCGGGGAGGGCTGGAAACAATCCCTGACTCCATCTCAGAAAGGATGAGCTCCTGGAACCTTCTCAATCCCGGGAAAGATGGATCTTGAAACATTTTTCTTTTAAGATCTGAGGAATCCAGCCTAGGCTCTTGGACATCATAGTCATGTGATCTAGTACTTAGCTTCTTCCATCTGTCTGTCTGTCTCTCTACCTACCTCTATCGATCAATCGATTTACCTATCTGTCTGTCTGTCTATCTATCGAGCCATCCTTCTGCCCCTTTATTGTTATTTCCTTGAGACAGGGTAGCCCAGGTTGATCTTGAACTCCCGACCCTCCTCCAGCCTCCTGAGTGCTGTATTACAGGCCTGAGCAGACTTTGTAGAGGGCAGTGAACCACTGGTGAGGCCCTTATGACTCTTTATGGCTGTGCTGTCCCCATGGCTGGTTTGAATGCTCTATTCCAAGAAAGCTCTCCTCAGCAAGAGGGCATGAGTGAGGGCAGGCCTTGGCCATGCAGGTGAACTTTGCCCCAACCACTTCTACCTGCTACCTTTCGGCTGCTGTGGGGGCACCTCAGGCCTTCCCATGGGCACTCTCTGCGGGTCCTCACCCCAGGCTCATTTGTGGGTACAGAGAGACCCTTCGATCAGGGAAGGGTCTTGTCTTGTCTGTGTGGGTGAAGGCAGGGCCAATCTTTTGTTGCCACCAAATATGCCTAATGAGCGAGCAAGTGAGCACAATTTTGAGCTTGCAAACGCAGCCCTGTAGAGAAACAGCTGATGTCTCCTGAATCCTGCTTGACAAAGCCTGCCTCATGAGAATGATGAGAATTATGACAAAGCTCTTGTCAGATACACACAGAACGGAGGGAGTCCCCACTATGTCTAGCTAAACGGTTTTAGGATACTGAGAGCTAAAGTAAGCCCTCGCCAGTCCAGATGTGAATGCAGGACTCAACTCCAGGGAGCCCAGTTTATCTTATCTAAGGCAGCCTCCTGACCTCAACAAATGCTGCCCCGCCCCCATGGGAGGCAGCTGACTCTGGTCCAGTTTTTCAGACTTTTGTTTTGTTTTCAAGAGACATACGAAGAGTGGGTGAGATTGTAGTGAGATTTCCTAAGGATAAAAGAGTTGGTCCCACAAGGCGGGTGGGGGTGGGGACAGGGGTGGAGGTGTATTACAGAGTTAGAAAGAGCCAGATTAAAGGTGTCAAGAGGAACTATTAACCGAAATAAGAACGGAGAGAAGGCGGCTTAATTTCATTTTGTGTGTTTTGTGTGTGTGTGTGTGTGGTCACACCTTGGAAAGCCTCTTTGGTTTGGAACCTGTTTCCATTCCCTGTTGACTCCAGGATGGGAGGTTTTCATTTTAATTTCTTACCTCCCGGAATGCAAAGATGGGGCTGCTTTTGTTTTGGTCACACTCAGAGCCATTGCTATTGGAAGCAAAGGTGTAGTTACCGGTTTCCTCCCAGATCCTCCGGTACACGTACTGCGCTGTCAGCGGGGTGGTCAGAGTCATAGCAAACGCGTTCAGGAGAATGGCGGGCTCTATGAATGAAATCTTCATATTGCTCAAGTGGGCAGGTCGAGTCTATTGCAGGGCGGGGAGCGGGAGGAGAGAAACGGGGCGGGGGGGGGGATAGAAATCATCAGTTGATTTTTTTATCCCAGAGGCTAAATTCTCAAAAGTGGGGAAGTTGGAACAATGTGTCATAAACAATCATGAGCAAGCAAAAAGAGTTCCAGATTTCTGAGAGAGTGCTCTTGCCGGGAGAGGGTACCCTAGTTCTCTCCGAGGAGCGGGGCCTCTCCGGACTAAGTCAACCTCCGCCCCCGACTCCGCTTAGCTAAGGCTCACAGTGCTGAGCCGAACCGCACCGGCTGGTTCCCATAAGGTAAACAATGAAGTTACCCGGGGACCCGGAGGTTATGTAATTACTATTATTTTGGCTGCAGGTTAAGGGCCTTGTAAAAAGCAGCTCCCGATCGGAAGGGGAGTTTAGTTTCTGTTTTCGTTTTTAAAACTCACCCCACGGTTACAGTCTTCCTGCTAGGCTAGGCACAGGTGGGACCGTGGTCGGGACTGTGTTCTCGGTTACCCAGTGCGGGGCGCAGCACCCCCGGGTTTTCAGCACGGTTCGCCAGCTGGGGAGAGCCGAAGGAAGGGGCAGCGAGGTGGAGCTAGACCGCAACACGGGGACGTCCCTTGGGACGGGACACTCGAGCGCTGTTAGAAGGCAAAGAGAGATAAGCGCACCTCCCGGACTCTGTTGGCCCTGGACTCAGTCCCCGCCGCTCCCCGCGCCGCCGCACTCTTGGTCTTTGCGCCCTAGTGGTGACTCGGCCGCCGAGCATCATCACACAGCCAAGAGCTGGCAATCTTCGGCCGGAGCTGTCACCCGCTTCCCTAGCTCGCTTGTGATTGGGTCTGGTGGCCGGCGCCCCCGCAGGGATTGGTCTAGCGCAGTGTTATTCTCTTGCACCCGCCCCCGAAGGTTCTGCGGCTGAATCTCCCTGAGTTGCTGGGCAAGTTGGGTGATCCCGGCAGCTCCGCGAAGGTTCTGCATAGCGTATCTGGATAGGACTATTGGTTTTCGCTGAAGCGCCGCGGAGCCATAGGTATCTGAATCGAGAGTTCGAGACTAGCCCAACGACATAACAAGACTCCTGTCCAAAGCAGATAATGATAATAATAATAATAATAATAATAATAATAATAATAATAAGTGGTTGGAACCGTCATACGCTAGGGTTGCAGTTCACTGCAGCATTCCGGTGGACCCAGCAAGCGTCTGCACAAGCAATGTGAGAGAGAAGACACTGGAAGTTCATGAGAGAAGAGTTCCGAGTAGGGGAGTTGTTGGCCTTGGGAAAATTTAAAAGAAATATTCACTACATTTTACGTAGTCATTTATTTTAGGTGTATGCCCACGCCGAGCAGAGGTCAGAAAATGGTGCTAGAATTTGTGTTACAGGCAGTTGTGAGTTGCCCTGAGAGCGTAGAAACGGAACCCAGAGCACTAAGTGTTCTTCATTAGTGAGCCATCTCTCCAGCCACCCCTGCTGAGTTGCGGGGGAGGGGATTGTTAAATCTCTCTGAAAGTCGGCTCTTCCTCTCTCGAGAAGATATAAGTAAGTCTCACAAAGCCACGGCAATCCCCTAGACAGTGGGACCGCCGCTAATGGCCACCAACGCACACAGCTGGAGCACACCTGCAGCTGATAGGGGGTTACTTCCCGAGGAAGAGAAGCAAGCAGAGAGTTCTGTGATTTGGGGACCCGTCCAAAAAAGGAAGACCTTAGGCTGGAGTGGTTGCGTCAGGAAGTGGGGACAATCCTGCAAACGCGCCTCTTACTCTTATCGAAAGATCAAGGTCAGATGTGGGCCAGAGCCATATTGATAAAGGAGTAACAGTCCAGACTACGGGCTATTTTTGCCCAGACGAGAGTACTGGTGCCATGCCACTTAACCGCTGAACCACCCACTCTCGAGGCAGATCGGGAACAGCTTCAGAGGGGGAAGGGCGGGTAAAGGAGCTGACTAGCAGGAAAGGATATTCTATACTGGAGAGAGGGTGATCTGTTGACTCTAGATAACCACAGAGAGAACTGAGGAAGTAACTCAACATCGCACTCTTGACGGTTTCACAGCGCTGTATAATCGTCATATGCCTAAAATAACAAACATTGCTGCTAGCTGATCTACAGAGTTTGGTGGATTTCCAACCTCTTGTTGACAATCTTTCTTCCTTCTTCTTCTTCTTCTTCTTCTTCTTCTTCTTCTTCTTCTTCTTCTTCTTCTTCTTCTTCTTCTTCTTCTTCTTCTTCTTCTTCCTCCTCTTCTTCTTCTTCTTCTTCCTCCTCCTCCTCCTCTTCCTCCTCCTCTTTCTCCTCTTCTTCTTCTTCCTCCTCCTCCTCCTTCTTCTTCCTCTTTTTTTTTTTTTTTTTTTGGTTTTTCAAGACAGGGTTTCTCTGTATAACTCTGTCTGTCCTGGAACTCACTTTGTAGACCAGGCTGGCCTCGAACTCAGAAATCCGCCTGCCTCTGCCTCCCGAGTGCTGGGATTAAAGGCATGCGCCACCACACCCGGCTCCTCTTCCTCTTTTTCCTCTTCTTCCTCTTCTTCTTCTTCCTCTTCTTCTTCTTCTCCTTCTCCCCCTCCCCTTCCTCCCCCTCCTCCCCCTCCTCCTCCTCCTCCCTCCTCGTCTTCCTTCTTATTTATTTATTTTTATTTTATGTATATAAGTACACTGTCACTGTCTTCAGACACACCAGAAGAGGGCATCAGATCCCATCACAGATGGTTGGGAGCCACCATGTGGGTGCTGGGAATTAAACTCAGGATCTCTGAAAGAGCAGTTAGTGCCCTTAATCGCTGAGTCATTTCCCCACTTATTAACGATCTTAATTAACCACAAGGAGTGATGTGTGCAGTTCAGAGGTTTGTCTTTTCAAATAAAAATCCAGGAGGAGGCCAAGATCACTAAGATCCTAGAGAGTGATCTACTCCTAGTGGGACAGTAACCATCACTGCATGTCCACCTTGGGTCCCGGGAAACTTCACTTCCTGTTGTGTTCACTCAGGGACACAGGTGTCCATCTGAACTCTATCACTGCCACAAGGGGAGAGGGAAGGGAACTTGATGGAGCTGATACCAGCTCTAAAAGGTTTACCCCAGAGAGGGTAAAAGCCACTTCTCACACGCCATTGGCTAGAACAGGTCACTCAGAACATGAGGAGAAGTGCATACCTATCAGGTACTCTGGAGGAGGAAGAGGAGGAGGAGGAGGAAAGGGAGGAGGAGAAAGAGGAGAGATGCCATCTATGTTCCAGGCCATATTTCTCATGGAAATGAATAGGCAGCAAAAGGTTGCTAAAAGGCATGCACCTATAGGGCCAAATTAGCATCCGCTCTCCTATGCTGTTCTGCTATCCCACCTTTCTGCATGAAGAAGAAAGTCAGGGCATCTGTGGTTAGCCAGAAGGCTCACAAGCCAGCCTGAGCTCCGGCCTTGTTGCAAAACCACCACCACCACCACCACCACCAAATAAATGCTTAAGTGCAAAAAGTAGATCCACAGGTCCACAGGTAAAATCTCCAGGGCAGAACCTTAGGGATAATTGTGAAATTCTACATTTTTAGTTCACTGACTTAGGAATTTTAATTTTAGTGAGTGTACTATTAATCGTCACCAAGTAGTGACATTTAATGTCAGTGGTCCATATCTGAATTCTCCTTTTTGTCATATTGAGTCTTATTTACCATGACTATTTTAATATGTCAGACATATGAGAGAAGACTTGACTAAATGGTTGACAAGATGGCTTAGCGGGTGAAGGTGCTTGCTGCCAAGCCTAAGGACCTGAGTTTAAATCCTGGAGCCCACATGGTGGTGGAAAAAGAGAACTGACTCCTATAATCTGTCTTCTAGTCTTTCTACATGTGCTGTGGCATGCCTGCACTCCACCCTAAGCCCCCAAACAGAAACAAATTAAATGCAAATGAATAATTTAACAACAACAACCCCAAAATGGGCTGATTATACAAACGCTATGTCTACCCTAAGGATAGGAGGGATGGTGTTATGCAATGCTAGTCGGGAGAAGCTCTCACGGTGTGGAGTGTGGTGGAGTGTGGAGTCCTCCTCTTAGTAGACACGCTAAGTACAGAAGCACACATACTGTGCAGAATAGGGCCATGTTCTAAAGGAAAAGAGCAAAAGAAACCATGGCTACCGAAAGCTTGTGTTTTCAGAAGGAATGTGACTTTTCATTTCTGATCAAATTGACTAAGATGTGATGAGAGAAACCCTGCCCTACCCCCACCCAAGCCTAGTTACACCAAGCCTTACATGGCCAACACAGGGCCGATAAGAGTGTACTATGGGTCTGTCTTGAATGCAGATTGTAGACAGCAAAGGTCTACATATGACTCGGTCAATGATTTGCCTAAAGAGACCTGAGTTTATCTAGTTGAGAAATTTGTTAACTTCTCTTCCTTAAGCTCTATTGCTTAGAAACTGATCAAAAGATTCCATTCAGATTTCAGGACCAGACCTGGCTTTCTTGTAGCTCTGGGAGGCCCTTTGCAGTTTCCTCTGAGAGCTTGCTTCCTGCAGTCTATGGTTCCACCCTCACTCCTGCCTGTGACTGGGCTGTCTGGAATAGGCTGCCCATACCCTCTCCTCAAACCACTGTTCTTCCTCCTAGGTTCCACCCAACAGTTACTTAGCAACTGGGTGGTGCCATCCCTGGGCTGGTGGTCTTGGTTTCTATAAGAAAGCAAGCTGAGCAAGCCAGGGGAAGCAAGCCAGTAAATAACATTCCCCCATGGCCTCTGCATCAGCTCCTGCTTCCTGACCTGCCTGCTTGAGTTCCAGTACTGACTTCCTTTGGTGATGAACAGCAATGTGGAAGTGTAAGCTGGATAAACCCTTTCCTCCCCAACTTGCTTTTTGGTCATGATGTTTTGTGCAGGAATAGGAACCCCGACGAAGACACATTGGTACCAGCATAGTGGGGTATTCCTGTGACAACCTGACCATGTTGTCACATGGAGGAGTACAGTGAGGAGACCACGAATGCCACTGGAGCACCTTGTGGCCCTTAAGAAAAGTACAGATCAACAGAAAGCAGAACCAGGCTCATAGCTAGAAACCAGAGGCTGCTGAAGCTGCTGATTCTTGACAGCAGCGTACCTGAGCGGTGGACTTCCTGTTCTCACTTCCCCAGAGCAAAGGGATGCTAGGAGCCAGGATCAGCAGTCTGACTCCTTGCAAGCAGGACTGAGTGAGTCTTTAGACCTAGTAAGCCCCTCCCCCAATGCTCCCCACTCCGGGGGGGGGGGGGGGGAGTTACCTCTCCAGGAAGGGAGCACTTGGAGAAAGAGTGAATGGCCGTCCCAAGCAGAGGAGAAGTCCTGATTGGCTTGTGTGTGTCTAGTCTAGTGAATTCATTGTGATCTACACAGCAGAGGCAATGGCCAGAAGAATCTCTGCCTCATGGTGGGTTTTCCATTCAGTCTGGGTTTGAATCTACTAAGTCTCTCCTGATCACTGTTTGATCGACTTACAGAGAACAACGAGGCCACTGTTCGGAGAGAGTATTTTGTCCTTGAAGGCACTGGTCTAGTCTTTAATGGGTTTACGTGAGGGAGGGGCTTTAAGGTTAGCAGGCTGAGCTGAATTTACGTGTGTGTGTGTGTGTGTGTGTGTGTGTGTGTGTGTGTGTGTGTCTTAGATGATTCACTTCTGTCTCGGGCTCCTTGTCCCAGGCTTCCCCTGGGACCCACTGATGCATTTTCCTATCTAAGAACCGCAATCCTTTAACCCATTTTCCAAGCAGTAAGGGAGCATGGTCCTTCAGTGTTTGTCATGGAATTCAGAGTTAAATCCCACCTCCTTTGCCATGGCTCCCAAACCCCCAAATAATCGGGCTACTCTGCATTCTTCACATGGAGCCTGCAGCACTGCCTCTCACATTAGGATGGCTAGCCCATCTTCCCTTCCATATGAATTCGCACTCCATTGCCTTGGCTTATGGCTCTAGGTCTGGGAAGTTTAAGCCTATGTTTGGCATCTGGCGAGGCTTGTTAGCTGTGTTAAACATGTTAAACACAAGATGATGTGTGCTACCTTGGATCTCCCTCTGGTAAAGTCACTAATTGTCACGACGGAGTCTTCAGTCTCTTTGTCTCACCTAACCCTAATTGCCCCCTAGAAATCCATGTCCTGGTTCGTTTTCCATTGCTGTGATAAACACCATGACCACAAGCGCCTTGAGGAGGAGAGGGCTCATTTTGCATCACGGCTGACAGTGCATTAGAGAGAGAGGGCAGGGCAGGAACTTGGAGGCTGGGACTGAAACGGGAGTCATGGAGGGACACTACTTACTGGCTGCCACGCCTTGGCTTGCTCAGCCAGATTTATTATACAATCCAGGACCACCCGCCCAGATATGGAACCATCCACAGCGAGCTGGGCTCTCTCACATTAATCCTCAATCAAGAAAATGTCCTCAAGGGCTGGTGAGATGGCTCAGTGGGTAAGAGCACCCGACTGCTCTTCTGAAGGTCCAGAGTTCAAATCCCAGCAACCACATGGTGGCTCACAACCATCCGTAACGAGATCTGGCGCCCTCTTCTGGAGTGTCTGAAGACAGCTACAGTGTACTTACATATAATAAATAAATCTTTAAAAAAAAAAAAGAAAAAAGAAAATGTCCTCGAAGCTTGCCTGTATTTTCCCAATTGAGGGTCCCTCTTCCGCAGATTCTAGGTCTTGAAACTAACCAACTAGTTAGCAAAGTAACCAGTACAGGCCCCATCTCCAGATACATTCATTACACATGCCTTGGAGAGGGTTCTAGCATGGGCCTCCAGGGGACACAATGAAACCTAACATACCTTTTTTAGGTATTAGCGTCAATGTCACCTTAGAGAGACAGGCTCTGAGCTCCTTTTGCTGTTTCCTATCATAAAAGCAGCACATCACATTCTACGTGGTCTCACTTATTCCTTTTCCTCCTTTGGTCTCTGTAGCTGTAGGAGGACACATGCACATAGAGTGGCTTACAACAGTCTGTGATTGCAACTCCAGGGGATCCAACACCCTCTTCTGACCTCTGAGGGTACTGCATGCACATGTTACACAGCACTCAAACACATACACATACAAATAAAATATACTAGGTCAGCATTAAAAACAATTAAAACCCCTCAAATTAGAAAACATTTGAGAACTAGAAGAACAACATACCAAGCTGCACTGAAATCATTATACATCGGCTATCTGGCATGGCCTGCTGAGGAAATGATATGAATTCACAGACCCACATAAACTAATTAGATTGATATTATCAATCATGAAGTTGTCTACTTTGAAAGTATCTAAATGCAGTCAAGTATGGTCTTAGAAATACACACGTCTCTATACTCTACGGAAGAATAGTGTATACATACAGTTTTATGTTTAGAAAGGTCACTTTATTGTCACAAGGTGTTTAACTACAAGGAAAATTAATTCCATGTTACGATGTTAAGTAGAGGAAAGCTGTCAACTAAAAAGTACACACTAGCCGGGCGTGGTGGCGCACGCCTTTAATCCCAGCACTCGGGAGGCGGAGGCAGGTGGATTTCTGAGTTCGAGGCCAGCCTGGTCTACAAAGTGAGCTCCAGGACAGCCAGGGCTATACAGAGAAACCCTGTCTCGAAAAAAACAAAAAACAAAAAAAAAAAAAAAAAAAAAAGTACACACTATATCCTAAATTTGCTAGAATAAGGATACCTCTGAATGTGTAGAAACGTTCGTAAAGTTGGGGCTGGAGAGATGGCTCAGCAGTTCAGAGCATTTTCTTCTCCTGCACAGGACTTGGATTTGGCTCTTTGCATCGGCTAGAGTCTCATAACCACTGTAACTCCAGGTCTAGTGAACCCAATGCAGTCTTCCGGTTCCGTGGGCACCCGGTACATATGTGCACATACATACATACTGCACACATATATACATATTTGTAAGTTCTTATATACATACATACATAAAACAAATAAAAATAAATAAATCTTAAAAAAAAACAAACAGAAAAGCCCATAGACTAATATAACAGTGTTAATAGCAATAATCTCTGAGTAGATTGCTAACTTTAAAATTTTTTTCTATTAAATATCGCAAACAATATAATGTTCTGTGTCTTCTATGTTGATATTTAATCAGAAAAGGGCTTAATGAAAAGGAGAAGAGGGGCTGCAGAGATGGCGCAGTGGTTAAGAGGACCCGGGTTTGATTCAGAGCACCCAGGGGATCCGCTGTCCTCTTCTGGACTCTGCAGGAACCAGACATGCTTATGATGCACAGACATCCATGTGGGCAAAACACACACACACACACACACACACACACACCCATAAAATAAAAAAAAAATGAAAAAGAAATGGACATAAATAATAAACGGCTACATGCAATGCCGTTCATATTCATTAAAAAGCTTTAAGAACAGAACAAAAGCCAAACCTGGACCAAGGTGGAGGGAAACTCCTCAGCTCTGGATTTCAGGTTTACTCAGTAACTAACTGCCTAGCAATATCACTGATATCCAGAGCTAAGTCAGGACGGATGCTAATTACCGACCAGCAACTGTTAAGTCCCTTATCTCGAAAACAGATAAGAGACTGGAAAATACATTAGAAGAAGGGACTAGGGCGATCTTTTGGATTATTGGGTCAATCAATGTATTTAAAGCCAGGCACACTAAAACTCGAGTCCAGGAGTTCTCATGCTTCCTAATGCTGCAACCCTTTGATGCAATTCATGTTGTAGTGACCCCCACCATAAAACTATTTGTGCTGCTATTTTATAACTGTAATGCTGCTACTGTTATGAATGTAATGTAAACATCTGTGTTTCCCAACGGTCTTGGATGACCTCGGGGAAAGGGTCACGACCCACAGGCTGAGAACTTCGGCTCTAGTCCAATCCCAAGACTCCACCTGTAAGAATCAGCCAGTCTCCTGCAGGTTGGGATTAAAGGTGAGCCATCATCCCCTGCCCACTTTCAACTTTTAACATAACCTGATAAACCCCTGGAATTTTCTGTAAGAAAAATAAAGGAAGACAGTAGCCTGGGGAGCCTGGGTTTTGAAAAGAGCTCTATAGTGGGCTTTCGGACCAGGCTAGCATGAGTCCCAGGCTTCAAGGTGAACCTAAAGAGGAGTTGGATTCAAAATCCTCCCGTCTTTCTGTCTTTCTACTCTCTCAGCCACTTCCACCAGCAGCTGCTTGTTTCGTTCCTTGGGTTTTACTGCGTACAACTCTGGGCAGTGGACTCCCTCACAGTTAAGGAAATAGCACAACTACGTTATCCAGTTCTCACAAGGAGACCCCCCACCCTCGGGTGCTTTCAAATGACCCATTCATAGTTTACTGGATGCTATCTTCTCTGCATGCTGATAAGAGAGAGATTCATAGCATCAATCTCGCCTGCTTATAAAATGTCCAGAAGGTAGCCCCACCCACTCCCAGGTGCCGGGATCCATGGCCAGGAGCAGCGGCTGGAAGATGAGGCTCCCGGGTGACAGCATCCTTAAGTTCCCTGTGCTCGTACAACCGGCCTGTGCTCTGCTTGTGGACTTCTGCTCGCTGTGCCTCAGAGTGACTCATCTGTTCTGGGTGAAGACCGGAAGCTCCTGTCCTGGAAAGGGCACATTCCCAAGCTGCTGCAGGCCACCACCAGTCCACAGCCCTCCCAGAGTGGGGGCCTACAACTCCTTGGAGCACCTCCTAGAAATGACAGGTCTGCCCCTGACCCCACGCCTAAGGTAACACAAAAGCACTGTTAGGCTTGGACGGTTGCCTCGGCAGGAGATGCTGTGGTCAGCGCCCTCACTAGGTGTTCAAGGACTGAGGGTTCAGTCACCCTGGAATTATGACCATGATGCCATATCCTGTGACTTCTGTCTGTCATTTTGTTGGCGACCTATGAGGAGTGGCCTTTGGATCAGAGGCACAGGAGGGTAAAGAAAAGGCGGTGTCAGCTTTCAGCACGGAGATTGGGTGGGGTGGGATGGGGATACAGGGGACAGTGTGGGGGTTGGATAGGTGAGAGGGAGATCCAGGAGATTGTATCTGACACTGGTATTAGGAACGGAAATTGTATTTTTTGCCTTTGAAATGTAATAAATAATATGAAGAAATGAACCCATCTCTATGAAAAAAAACCTAATAATAAAAATACTCATAAAAACATTGTATCTAGGGCTGGTGAGATGGCTCAGTGGGTAAGAGCACCCGACTGCCCTTCCAAAGGTCTGGAGTTCAAATCCCAGCAACCACATGGTGGTTCACTGTGGTCTCTCTTCCCCCCTGCTTGAACCTGCTTGCTCAAGGGTGGAGTTTCCTGCTCATTCGTCCTGCCACGCCTACTGCTGGACCGTGTCACTTTGCTGCTTGGAGCCACACACGTGTTCATCCTGCTACTGGATCCCGAGATTGTTTGGCGGGAAATCGGGTTCCCTCCCCCTTCCTTTATAAATGAGTGTCTGAAAAAAGTAAAATTGAGCTTTGATCAGAATGTTGTCTTAGCTACATTTCTTTCTCTCGCCGCCTAGCCCCTCTTCTCTTCCAGGTTTCCAAAATGCCTTTCTAGGCTAGAACCCAGGCTGTGATCTGCTGGCCGGACACAACAGTTCACAACCATCCGTAACGAGATCTGACTCCCTCTTCTGGAGTGTCTGAAGACAGCTACAGTGTACTTACATATAATCAATAAATAAATCTTTAAAAAAATATGCCAAGATTTATGCAAAAAAAAAAAAAAACCAACCAACCAACCAAACAAACAAAAAACATTGTATCTAGCCGGGCGTGGTGGCACACACCTTTAATCCCAGCACTCGGGAGGCAGAGGCAGGCAGATTTCTGAGTTTGAGGCCAGCCTGGTCTACAAAGTTCCAGGACAACCAGGGGTATACAGAGGAACCCTGTCTCGGGAAAAAAAAAATCCAAACCACCATTGTATCTACACTGAACAGGCACAGACTTCTTCTTCTTCTGTTGTTGTTGTTCCTGAACTAGCACAGTGTGTCTACCAAGCACACAGCCTGTGTGTTGTATCAAGTATTGTAAATCAATCAGTGGTGACTGAAGGTGTGGGGGAGGGCTGCTGGCCTGGCTCTAAATGTCACACCATGTCAGAGAAAGAACTAGAACATTGTGGATCTTGGTATCAGGCCTCTATGGACTTTAAGGGGATCTCCACTCAGAATATACCCAGGCTGAACTCTGTTGGTGGCCTTTTCTTTCCTGTCTATTTCTCTCTCTCTTTAAAAAAAGATGTATTCATTTATTTTATGTATATGAGTACAATGTAGCTGTCTTCAGACACACCAGAAGGGGACATCGGATCCCATTACAGATGGCTGTTGGTTGTGAGCCACCATGTGGTTGCTGGGAATTGAACTCAGGACCTCTGGAAGAGCAATCAGTGCTCTTAACCCCTAAGCCATCTCTTCAGCCCCCATTTATTTCTCAAATACATATTTCTTTGACTATTGTGTTGATGTGCTGACATCCTGACCAGTGTCCCCTTCTCACCCAGACACACCCTGTACCGACCTGTCACTCCTTCCTCAGGTTCATTCAGTCCATGGATTTGTTCATTTGGACTTGCTGCTGCTGCTGCTATTTTTACATTTTTCCATTATATATTTATTTAATGTATGCATGTATTTATTTTATGTATGTATTTATTTACTTGGTCTTGTGGGGGGACTTGCCATGGCACATATATAAAAGTTAGAGGACAACTCTCGGCGTTGGCTCTCTCCCTCTATCCTGTGGGGCCCAGGGATTGAACTCAGGTCGTTGAGCTTGGCAGCAAGAACCTTTACCCTCTGAGCCATCTCAGCAGCCCTCGGTTCTTCTTTTGATTCCAAACAGATGTGTGAATGGACTTCCAGTTTCCTCCTCATTAAAGAAAAGAAATTCAATACACTAGTTAATTGTAGTGGTGAGTTTGTACTGTGTCACTTTGGCTCCAGGTGGATCGCACTCACGCACACACTCACCCAGGAGCTATCTTTGGATTAGGGAATGAAAGCCACACACAGACACACCCAGACACCCAGACACACAGACACACACACACACACACAGACATACACACACACAGACACACACACAGACACACACACACACAGACACACACACACACACACACACACACACACACACACTAGCTTATTTTAAAAATGCCTTGGCTACCTCAAAAGTCAGGCACTCCTAAACCTTCCCCTGCTACCCCAGGTCCAATCAGTAAGTGGCCACCCACTCAATTTCTCACATGGCTCATTGGCTCTCTGTAGCTACCTGGGTTTGGTTTCCAGCACCCACATGGCAGCTCAAAATCGCTTGTAACTCGGGTTCTAGGGATTCTAGCGCCCTCTTCTGGGCTCCAGGGGAACTGCGTGCAAGCAGTGCGCAGACATATCCAGGTGAAACACTCATACTCATAAAATAAATCTTTAAAAAGACTTAAAAAAAAAAAAATTCCCATTCCTGAGATAATATGCTAGGTCACCTGGTGCCATTCATGCTAGGAATTTAATCCCACAAAACCTGAGATTTGTCCCAATTTTCTTTTTCTAGAAACCCTCAATGTTTTCTAAAACCTTCCCGGGAAGACGGAATGCCTGGTAAGGAGTTCCTCATTTCACTGGAAAAGTGGGTTAATAACTTGTACCAGGAAAAGTGGAGGGAGAGAGGTGGGAAGAAGTGGAGGAGCTTGATCAGACTCCAGTGTATCAAAGAACCTATTACCTCCGACAATTAAAGGAAGCTGAGACAACTTCATTAGCGCGTGACGAGGAGGTGGGTGTGTCTTAGCTCCCTACCCACACTCGTTCCATGGGCATCTGCTCCCAAAATGGTGTTATCACTAAGCAATGGCTATAAGATTAAGAACTGATAATGCCAGCAGCCATGGGATGTCTATTGATCCTGGGGAGGGTGACTCTTTCCTACGGCTTCCTCTGTCAAACTCAGCTGCTTATTAAAGAGAAGGGGGTGTGATAAATGTTTCTACCAAGGCCAGTGTGCACAGGGAAACTGGACCTGGAACCACGGCAATGATTTATTGAGGGTTATTCCCCAGTGACTCAGGGTCCAGCTACTAAAATGACCTTTCCTCACTTAGGACATGGGGTTCTCCCCGTCATACGCCTCATGGCTAAAAGAAGTTAATGAAGCAAGTTATTGGAATGCCAACCTCTGTATAACTCTTGTGATTCCAGAAAGGCGCCCCAACTCTGTTCTTGTCTTTAATTCCCACCAGTTTAAACGTGACTTTATTTTTAATTTTGTGCCCATGTGGGGTTTTGCAGGGGGTGTGCACATAAGTGCAGGTGCCTGTGGAGGGCAGAAGAGGACACTGGATCCTCTGAGACTGGAGTTACAGGTGGCTGTGAGCGTCCCAGTGTGGGTGCTGGCAACTTAACTTGGTCCTCTAGAAAAGAATCGAGTCTCTTAACTTCTGAGCCATCATCTCTCTAGCCCCTACCGCTTGTGGATTCTATATTTTTCTTCCCCGAGCTTAAAAAGGAATTGATTGTGTGTCCCTGTGGGTGTCTGTGAGAGCACATGTATATATGTGCACAGGTCTATGGAAGCCGGAGGTGTTATCATCAGGAACTTGGCCACCTCCTTTGGGACGAGATCTCTCATTGGTTCAGAGCTCACTATTAGGCTAGGCTGCCTGGCCAGGTAGTCTAGGCTGCCTGGCCAGGTAGTCCATGGGAGCCATCTGCCTCACTTCCTCAGTGCTGGGATGACACCACTGCCTGATGTGTATGCTCCGGGAATCGAACTCAGGTCCTCGAGCTTCCAAGCCTGATGTGTATGCTCCGGGAATTGAACTCAGGTCCTCGCGCTTCCAAGAGAAGAGTGCTTTATATCCTCCCAGCCCTGCCTCAAGCTTTTGGATGTGTGTTCTCACTCTTCAATAGTGGAAATCCGGAACTTGACCTACCCCCGATCCTCCCTGAAGTAGTAAACATTAATGGCGGGTGGGAGGTTTCTACTCCACGTTAGATCATTTAGTTCCCAAAGAAAAGACCCAAAAACTTGATATTTATAATAAGCCTTAAAAGCACCAGAGCTGGGCAGATATCAACCTCTAACCTATTTTGTCTGTGTTCCCGTTAATAACCTGAGATATCACTTGGTATGTTCCACCTGGGCTGCTCCTACTCCAACTGGCCAGTCCTCGTGGGCACAAGGTCATGATCCACCTACCCCATGGTGTCTTCTCCTCTCTTCTCTCTCCTCTTCCCACCGTGGTCCCTGCCTCAGACCCCCAAGTCCAGGAACTGAAGCTTGCCTACCTCTCCTCTGCCCAGCTATAGGCCGTTGGCATCTTTATTTAACCAATAGTTTTAAATTTAGGAGCAAGGCTTCATAGCATCCCTTGGCGCACAGGAGGATCTCCTCGTTTTGGGCAACCAGATCTTAGGGACCAGTATTTAATGTTACAATGCATAGCATCAGACCAAACCTCAATACCCACCCCAAAGAGAAACCAAACCCATAACTTGCTGATTGATTCACATGAGGTTTAAGCTTGCTGACGGATTGGTAGTCTGATGGTAGCTTGTGACATGTAGCCTTTTCTCCTAAAGTATAACACAGAACCTGCAACCGACAAAACACTGCCTGTGGGGGATTCTGGTCTGCATTATATAAAAATAATATAGGCACTTATCTTACACTAGAAATGCCTGCCTTGGTAGAGAAGAATGGGGCCGTTCCTTCTAATTAACCAGGAAGAGAGTTTAAAAAAAAATTACCAGCAAACTGCACAGTCTGGAAACCTCGGAGAAGGAGGCGCTGACAGACAGGTTCCCTCCTCTGTCCCTATTTACCTCCGCCACGTACACATTCGCTCACACCTTGCTGTTATAGCTCCTGTTGGTTCGTATATCCAGGTTAAGTATCACTTAACCAGTGAGCTACCTCTCTGGCTATGCCTGTCTACTTCTTTACTGTGATTTCCCTGGGATTGAACTCAGTGCTTTACATATGCAGGATGGGTAATATATCAGCGAGCTATATTCCCAGACCCCTATGGTAATGAATGCGTGGTGTCCAGCCATGCCCTGTTCTCATGGAGAAGTATAGACCGGGTCAGGGCACTTCTTCCTGCTAAGTCCCTGACACAGGGATACTATCACTTCCCCCTTTGCCCTGACCCTTATCCCATTTCGCCTGCTGTAAGCCGCTTACCCTTAGTTATAAATGACACCTCTTCATGGTTGATGGTAACGGGCTACGGAGGAGCTGACAGCACATGCGCAGTTCATCCATTTCTCCCTAACCTCCAGCTGCTTTCCCGGGCCTCAGCCCACGAATAGCTGCAGCAAAAGGGACAGTTTATGAAGGAGAAGGTCCAGAGGCATCTGGCAGTGCACCATTCCTCCCGTGGCCTGTCTCTGAGAGGATGACAAAAGAGGGGGAACAGGTGAGGTCTTTAATGACCCTTTGTGGGGCATTAACGGAGTAGTCCCTCTCCTGAGTCCATAGAACACGCAGGCTTTCCTAAGTGTGCTCCCTCAGCGAAACAGAGCCAGGTTGTTAACCCAGTCTTGCTCAGCTGTGGAGAGGAGGGACTGTCTGTGGCTCAGCTGCCTGCAAACTGAGCAGGGGGCTCCAGAGTCCCGTCCCCCACCTCCGCCCTCGCCCCCAGTCCCCACAGTCTCTCTCCCCCTGTCTGTCATCTATGCATGTTACTCTCTGGAGCTTTTTCTTGGGCTATCTGTTTTATTTTCAGGCTATAACAAAGTCACGAGGGGGGGAGCTTGACTGCCTATTTTCTGGACTGGCTTGTGCAACGCAGCCTTGTGCAATGTGGTCCCATGGATTTGTGGGTAAGGATGCCAAGTCTGCACCCTGTAAACAGACTATGGCACACTCTCTCCATTGGACTGGAAGTTCTTATTCTGGGACCTGGAGTCACCTTCCCTGGGGAGATGCCTCTTCACCATAGATAGCCAACAACAACAAACTAAGGGGTAATCTCATCCAAGTCCAGTTTGGTGCAAAGAACCCAGTGGGTTCTTTTTAAGAGACAAGCATAAAAGAAGGGATAGTTACAGAAGTGTGGGTGACCCTCCCAAAAGTTCTGTCATAACAAAGCCCTGCCCCATCATAGATGGCAACCTCATGGAAGCTGCAGCACGGTGGTCCCTTTCAGTTAACCGGCTAGCTTCTTGTAATCTAACATCTCCCATAGATCACTTGCAGATGAGGGCGTCTTGATTCCCCTCACCTGTAGGGAATGCCAGTATCTCCTTGACCATAGCCGTAGACTTGAGTAGCACTATATTATTCTGCTGTGGTCGCCATGGCTCCTGGGGGGTGGGGGTGGGGGCAACGTCCAAGATGGCGTCTGATAGGTTATTTCTAGCTGGGTGAAACGAGCCAGTTCAAGGCAGATTATATTATATTAAATGCACGTTTATTGGGGAAGTGCTTTTGGACAAGGTTCCAAGGACTGAGGCCAGGGAAGTCACCATGGGGAGGGACAGGAGAGAGGAGGAAGAGAAAGAGAGAAAGGATGTGAGCGCAGAGAGAGAGAGAGAGAGAACGAGAGAGAGAGAGAGAGAGAGAGAGAGAGAGAGAGAGAGAGAGAGAGAGGAAGAAGATGAAGAAGAAGGAGGAGGAGGGAGAGGAGGAGGGAGGGGAGGAGGAGGGAAAGGAGAGGAGAGGAGAGGAGAGGAGAGGAGAGGAGAGGAGAGGAGAGGAGAGGAGAGGAGAGGAGAGGGGAGGGGAGGGGAGGGGAGGGGAGGGGAGGGGAGGGGAGGAGACCAAATATCTGGATTATATAGGGAGAGTTCAGGGTTGAGGGCAGGGTATGCCAGGTAGGGACTGAGGGACTGAAAGATACTGGGAGAACCTGGAGGCCAGATTTGCTTTGATATGTAAAATATGCACCTCAGTTCCTTGTCCCCAGGTCCAAAACCAAACAGCATTTTGTCATGAGAAAAAAAGTGAAATGTAACAGTTTTTCTATTAAAATTGCAGGACGGTAACTGTGAAGGTGGCTTCAATCAGATAAGGTTATTTGGAGCTGGCATCAGGGAGTCAGGCCTGGTTCTCAGGTTGCCTCGGTTAACTCCTCTAAGCGTCTTTGCTTCCAGCTCCCCACTTCCCCAAAAGGCGCCAGTGGAACCATCTATAGGAAACTTCCAGAATGCTGTTCTATGAAGGCAATTTTACAGACTTGCTTCCCAGTCCGCCTTTGCCACGCCTTCCCCTGGCTCCTCCTGCCCGCCCCTCCCCCACCTGCTCACACTCTGTCCTAAGCTCGTGGACAAGGCCCTGGAGCCTGCTCCACCTGCCACTCAGGCCTGCCCAGGTAATCAGTGTCCCAGGTGAAGGGCGGTGCTTGGGCGACCCACCCCGACACTGGCCCTGGCTGCTAGAGTGGAACAGAACATTCCACGGGCTGCGCGCTCCTTCTCTGGAAGCTGGAAATCTGCAAGGTGTCCGAAGGGCGGTTCTCCGAAGGGTTTCCTCGCTGGCATGACTTCTTACTGCACTCTCCAGTGGCCCTTCCTCCCGAACCCTTCCCCAGCCCCCCTGCTGGCTCTCCTTCCTCTTAAACCGAAAGGAGCCTGACCTCGGTGCTTCAGTTAAGTTAACTCACCTCCCTCAAGGTCTTGTCTCCAGTACAGCCATGTTCTCAGGTCCTCAGGACTCGAGGAATAAAGTTTCATCTGCATCTTAAGAGCCTCAGATCAGGGCAACTTAAAGGGCCAGCCCACTCCACAGCTCCCCGGTTAGTCACCGGTCCTCTTTCTCTCTTTCTGCCTTCCCCCTCTCCTAGGTCAGCCCAGTGGCCTTTTGGTAGCTTCCTGAATCCTAAGGGTCACCTTAAGCCTCAGCTTCCTCCAGCTCATAGGGAACCAGGGCAGAGGCACAGGGCCACCCTTTCTCTCTCTCTCTCTCTCTCTCTCTCTCTCTCTCTCCTGGGGAAGGAACACAATACCTCCAAACGCGCTATTTCCTCAAAATGAGCTGCTTCTGGAAGAGAGGCCAGCACGGAGCTGGGCAGAGGGGCACTGCCTGAAATCCTGAACTCAGCAGGCTGAGGTAGGAGGATGGTGAGTTCAAGGCTAGGTTTGACTGTACGGCAAGACCTGGTCTCAGAAAAATGAATGAATGAATGAATGAATGAATACAAAAAAGAAGAAAGAAAGACCAAACCAAACCAAACAAAAAAACCCAAAGTGACCGGAATGGAGGGTGACCAGGAGGGATGGGACAGACAAAGCAGCTAGGAGACTTTTACCAGCTGCTTCGCCCACCCTTCAGTCTCACCTGTGGCTCTCTTAGATTGGGGCTCAGAGCCACAGATGCTACAGAAACAAGAGTTCCAAGCTGTGTACCTGTTTCTCTTGTTCTTGGGCCACATTTAACTCCCTTTCCAAGTCCCCAGGGCGTCAAATACTTGAACTTTTATCTTTACGGATTGGGACCTCACCTGCCTATCCTAGAAACGAAACAAAAATCACGTGAAGCAAGAGTCCAAAAACT
Organism: Mus caroli; assembly: GCF_978045245.1. Taxonomy (NCBI): domain Eukaryota; kingdom Metazoa; phylum Chordata; class Mammalia; order Rodentia; family Muridae; genus Mus; species Mus caroli. The sequence continues at coordinate 152,050,632 of NW_028227259.1, forward strand.
AAAAATCTCTTTCTCTGGGGTCCGATGGGGTCCGACATGGAGCAGATGAAGGTATGAGCTGACTCTGGACTCTGGTCGTAATTGTTACAGGAGGACATGGCCTTGGGGGGAGGGGCTGGACACCCTGGGAGATCCGAGGAAAGTAGTTTTGCTTCCAAAGTGGTCCTGTGACCTTAGACAACTGCAGTCCTGGTAGCCTCCTCACGTTTCTCTACAGTGTTGCTGCTTGCCTATCTTGTGTCCTGACAGTGAGGCACACTTTCCCAAGGAGACAGGTGGGGGAAGAGCTGCGTCTCCAGCCTTGCGGGGTCCCCTCACCCGTCCTGAAGTGAACAGTGGGTCTGGAAGTGATTGCACATTGCAGACAGGCTTTTGGCTCATTGGAAGCAGCTATGGAGTAATTGTGAATATGACTGTCACATTCATGTAGAAAAACAGTCACCCCTTGCTAGGTTGTTGTCCTTATTAGCAATGGGCTATTGTTCCCAGGTCCTATAGCCTCAACAAAGTGTATTTATGTCTGTCCTGTTTCCTCTAGGAGTTCCATATACGCCCTATAGGGAAAAAAATTTCATGTTGAGCCAAACACGTAACTGAGATAAGGGGACAGGAAGTGCTCTAAGATTTGGAAGGAAACTTCCTGAAAATCAGACAGGAGGAAAGGACAGCCTGGAGGTTTGACTGTTTGACTGTTCTTAGATCTGTCTCCTGCCGGCTGAGGGCCTCTAGTGGAGCCACTGGAGAGCAGCGTGTGTAGCCCCTCAGCCCCGGTGATGTTAAAGGTTGGTAGGAGGTTTTGTAGAAGGCCATAGGGAACCTGGGTATGAATTTGGGGGCTGTTGTGAAGCCAGAACATTGGAGGCCCTCGCTGGGCAATACCAAAACTTTCTCTGCATTTGGTCAAAGGTGAAGACTCTGGAACATGGGGGAGTTTCTAGAAGTCCTTTGTGGGGGTTGGGGGGACAGACACACGATGCACGCACGCACGCACACACGCACGCACGCACGCACGGATGCAAATATGTGCATGTGGGCCAGAAAAGGGCTTCAGAGACTGTGGATCTGGAAGTACAGGGCATTGTGATCCTCTGACCATGGATGCTGGGAATAAAACTCAAGTTCTCTGCAAGAACAACAGCAAGCACTTGCCACCACTCCATCCTCCAGCTCTCCAACTCTCAAATTGTGAGATTTAAAGTAAACCCTAATGCTGTGATAGCCATACTCGATTTTGTCTATGGAAACATATATTTATGACAGAGTGGAGAAGCATTCTAATGATGAATTTGATGAGATCAATGTCTTACTAATTCCTTTTTCTTATTTTTTTAAAATTTTTATTTTATGTATATTGGTGTTTTGTCTGCATGTATGTGAGAGTGTTGGATCCCCTAGAACTGGAGTCACAGACAGTTGTGAGCTGCCATGTGGATTCTGGGAATTGAACCAGGGCCCTTGGGAAGAGCAGCCAGTGTTCTCAACTACTGAAGTCATCTCTCCAGCCTCATAAGTTGCTAACTTCAATCTACATTTGAAGAAGCTTGTCCTTGAGGCCTTGGGACAAATAAGCATCTATATGCCTTGGTCTTTCTGTTTTGCTTTTAAAGATTCGTTTATTTATTTTATGTGTATGGGTGATTTCACGCTGAGAGCTGAACCCAGGTCCTCTGCAAGAGCAGCCAGTGAGTGCGGTTAGGCACTGAGCCATCTCTCCAGCCCTGACCTTGGGATCTTTAAAAGTGTCCTTGAATGTGGAGTGCTGGCTGTGTCTGTGTGCTAGATTCGGATCTGTACTGTGCATTGCTTGTCTGGCTGTGGAGAGTGCACAGTCTCTATAAATCCTATATTCATTAAGAGAATTTTGACTTGGATTTTTTCCCATCTGAAAAACAAAGACTTTAAGGGCTAACAATTTATCCTTTGTGTGTCAGCCTTTCCATCTGATTTTAAAAATAACTTTCCAGGGGTGTTGAACACACACACACACACACACACACAGAGAGAGAGAGAGAGAGAGAGAGAGAGAGCACTGTTAGCCTTTTGTTATTTCTTCAAGACAAGGTCCCACATAGCCCGTGCTGGTCTCTAACTCAGATTTGAGTTGCTGATGACCTCCTTCATCATCTTCCCAGTGCTGGGGTTACAGCCTGGTGCCAGTTACCCCTTGCCATGCTAAGCATTACCAAGTATGTAGTTCTCTGCTATTAATCAGTCCATAGCACTGTGCGGCCATTACTATATTCATGTGAATATCTGTACCCACCTACAACCATCCCCCCACCCCCACCCCCGTTCTCCTCTGCTTCCCACCCTGGTACCCACATTTCTCTACTCTTCTGTATACAAATTGGACTCCTTCAGGTCCTATATCCATTTGCACCAGTTTGTCTGCTGTGAAAGCTTTATTTCAAACAGACTAATGTTCTCAAAGCACATCCATTTTAAGGCCATGTCGTATTCCGCTGCAAATATGAACCTTATGCACTAGTCCATCAGTAGATACTTGGGATGCTTTTGTCCTCTTGGCTATGGTGAACATGAATAAGCAAATCTGTCTTTATTACTTTTTTTAAAAGATTTATTTATTTTATACATGTGAGTACATTGTCGCTGTCCTCAGACACACACCAGAAGAGGACGTCAGATCCCATTACAGATGGTTGTGAGCCACCATGTGGTTGCTGGGAATTGAACTCAGGATCTCTGGAAGAGCAGTCAGTGCTCTTAACCACTGAGCCATCTCTCCAGCCTCAAATCTGTCTTTAAGACCTTGCTTCCGGATCTGCCCAGTGTGTGTCCAAAATGGGGGTTCCTGGATCACATGGTATTTTAATCCACAACTTTTGGAGGGACCGCACCCTTGTGCCTATGGCCACTGTATTACATTCTCTCTCTCTCTCTCTCTCTCTCTCTCTCTCTCTCTCTCTCTCTCTCTCTCTCTCTCTCTCTCTCTTTCGAGACAGGGTGTCTCTGTATAGCCCTGGCTGTCCTGGAACTCACTCTGTAGACCAGGCTGTCCTCAAACTCAGAAATCCGCCTGCCTCTGCCTCCCAAGTGCTGGAATTAAAGGCGGGCGCCACCACGCCCGGACTGTATTACATTCTCAGCCAGCAACGTTGCGAGGGCCTGCGGTTTCTGCACATCAGTACGGATTTTCTATTTCTCTTTGAATATGAGAAATTGACTACGTTTCAGTATTTCTGAACTTGTTCTTAAGGTCTCATCCTCAGAACATTGTGGAACGTTTATAAGATTCGGACTCTTGACACTCCCCGCCCCCGCCCCCGCCCCCCCCCCCTCCCCGCCGACACACACACCTCAGACCAAATGGGACCAGTGAGGCTGGGTGTAGCCGTTTGACAAGCCCCAGCGCACGCGGATGCTTCTAATGGTGGTGGGAAGGCTTCCTGCAGGATGATAGAAGGAGGTGGGGCAGGACTCAAACCACAGCAACGGGGACGTCAAGCCACGTTCTCAGGGACCATCCTACCATGGGTCACAATTCAAACAGTTATCTGTCTGTCATTACAAGCCTGAAGTCTTTGCAGACGTGGACCTGTAAAAATTCAAGTCAAGATCTGGAAATGAGACATTTCTAACTAAGGAAATGCTCTTCAAAACTTAGAATTTTTACCAGCGACCCTCCAGCAAAATGCTCTATTATCAGCTTCCTACAGACCTCTTGAGAGCCACCCTCAGGCATTATTCCGGAAGCAATCCTCCCCGGCTCACTTCCCTGGCTGGGCCGCCCTCCATGCGGGGTGAGTCACGTCTTTTGTCCTGTGCCTGGAATTTGGGGATGTTTATGAAAAGCTGTTGTAAATAGTAGTCATAATTCTTCTCTTCGCAGATTGATTTTTTTTTTTAATTTGAGAAATGAGTACCTCATCACGTACAAACGTCACATCACTTCCTGCCTCATTGTCACCTTGGAATATTCTCTCCACCGCTTCTCCGGAACAGTGTGTCATAGACACCCTCCAGAGAAGGGCTTGGACTGCCACCAACAGTGTGTGGCAGACATCCACACATCTCATCAGTATCTCCGTTTCCCATCTTGGAGTCATGGTGGAGGTGCCTACAGTGAGGGAAAAGCACACAGATCCATCTGATACCCATCTTCTGGGACAGGAAGAATTCCTAAGGAATGAAGACCCTATGTGTTTTTAATGATAGGTTTTTATTGACTTGTTTTGTTGTTGTTTGAGATAGGGTCTCACTGTGTAGCCCTGGCTAGCCCAGAGCTCTCTGTTGTGTAGATCAGGCTGGCTTCAAGCCTTTGGAGATGCTCTCCTGCATCTACCTCCCAAGTGCTGGAATTGAAAGTATGCACCAGCTTTTTTTCTTTTTATTAAAGACAATAAAGCAGATTTTTAAATAATAATTTATTTTTTTAAATTATAGTAAAATTATATTATTTCCCTCTCCCTTTCCTCTCTTCAACCCTTCCCATGCAACCACTATGGTATCTCTCAAATTCATGATCTCTCTTTCCTATAATTGTTGTTTTATATATACATATGTATCATATATATCATATATATACTATATATAACACATACACATATACACACACATATATATCATATACACATGGTATATATAACACACATACATATACACACATAAACATATATATCATATACATATGCTATATATAACACATACACATATACACATATATGTTATATATATCATATACATATGGTATATAAAACACATACACATATACACATGCACACATATATCATATATTATACTATACATAACAACACATATACTTATATACACACATATATCATATGCATATACTATATATATACATACATACACATTTATACATATATTCCTAAATACATAAACACAAAAGTACAACCTGCTCCATCCATATACTATTACTTTTATGCATATGGTCTCAGAACTGACCATTTGGTATTAGATAAGCAGTTTGGGGGCTCTCTTCTGGTGAAGATAATTTTTCCTGCTTTTGGTGTTCCCCAGTTGCTCCCAGTTCATTGGTTGTGGCCTCTCCAGTTCTTCCTTTCCATGTTAGCATGTCCATTGGTGCCGTCCTTGTTTGGGTCTCATTTAGGCAGCCATGTTGATGAGACTTCATGCATGTAGCCCTGACATTTCTAATGCAGAGAACCAGAGATTCCCTGATCCCAGCCCCAGCTGGTACATCTACAGCACAATTCCTGTACCTAAGCAGGGACCATTGAGGAAGAGGGGCAGGAAAGAGTGTAAGATACAGAGGAACAGAACATTTGCTGTGAGATTCTGTCTCTCAGAAATGCCAGAAAAAAACGTATTTCATGTGTGGGAGGCCATGCTGACTGGTTCAGGAGCTTCTGCAATGGAGTTTTGTAGCCCCTGAGAGAGTGATGTGTTCTTGTCTTAGTAGTTTGTATGAAGAAGTAGATTGTTATGGGGATATATGGTTGGATAATGAAGTACCATCTCATGTAGGTAAGGTGAGATATCAGAGCTTGCTTATTCAGGTTCCTCTCTGTGACCTTGTGACCAGAACGACTATTCCTTTTAGCAGGTATAGGAACGGCACCTCTCAAGTCAGAGGGCATTTTCTGGTTTGTTAGTGGGTTGGTAATGGGGATTGAACCGAGGACCTCATGGGTCCTAAGGCCAGGGTGGGCAGTTGAGTTGCACCCACAGCCTCTTTCCTAGGTCTGTTCCCCTAGCTGAGGGGAAGTGATGTCGCCATTTCTGCCCTCATCTTCTGGAGTGTCGTGTACCATATTTTGGAGTGGCATGCCCTGAACCTGTTGTTACCAACTTCATCCTGTGAGGGAGAATCTTGAGGTTAGAAGCAAATGCTACCAAAAGGGGAAACTATCATTTCCCATGTGAGTTTCTTAGCTCTGACTAGAACACCCGTCACTTTGAATTCCCAAAAAAACAGGTAGCCGTATCCTATGCGTGCAGCATGAGGATATTCGATAGAGGACAATCGAACCTTATTTTCAAAGTAAATGCCTTTGGTGGGGAGCACTACCATGACACTTGTGAACTTGCTTTGGTTTTTGAGATAGCATCTCCCTGCGCAGCCCACGCTGGTCTGGAATTTGTGATACTCCTTCCTGTCCTGGCATCCTAAATGCTGGGATTACAAACACGTGCTCAGCTGTGGCTTTACTGTTTTGTGGTCATTTTGGGACCCTAATGAATGTGAATCTTCGAGAAATGACCCATTGTGAGAAGTAAACCTGTGTGTAGTTCGCTTCTGGTTGCAGAGTAAATGCAGGAAGAGAAGCATCTCAGATCCCAATCCGCTTGTTGGGCTCTGCAGTGAGTCATCCGAATCCACATTCCGCCAGTCCAGTTGTGTACTCTACTTTCTCCTGGGGTGGCAGAGTCAAGACAGAGGCATACGGACATCGCTCTCACACACTGTAGGGTTTCCCTTGGTATGGAGAAGCCTAGTTCCTGGAATGTAGCCTTCCAGAGACCGCCTAAGGGGAGATGTTACAATGTTGCCTTCTTGTCATAGGTCTCTTTCCCCTCCCAGTAGTCCCGGCTCTGTTTATTGTTTATTTTGCAAAAGCATTATTTACAATGTATCAGGACTAGTGGGCCATTTTGGCCTAGTAGCTGCTCACAAAATCCTTGAGCCAAACATCAAAGCCATTGCATCCTATGCCGAGAGGACATCAAAGCAGACTGCTGTGCTGTTAGATCTTCATAAGAATCACAGGGCTGTGAGCAAGGTAATCTCAAATGTTTCCTCTGCCTAAAACTTACATATGCTTTGTGGCATCAAGGTTTAGTGGCAAGCTCTTAAATCAATTATGATTGTGTCTTCTTTGTCCCATTGGCATACATCAGTGGCCACCAGCAACCTGCAGCAACTCCTCATGTCCCCCCACACTTGCTAAACCGAGTTAGATGGTAAACTGAGACATCTCTCTCTATTATAGCATTTATATGAGCAGGTATCGAGCAAGCGATTCAGCCATGACTGGGGTAGCTCCAGACCTTAGGAAGTTTGGGGCTCCAACCAAGGGAAGGAAGAAGTCTTTCATGTGAACTTGACAAAGACATTTGACTTGTTATAGGGGAGAGGTGGCCTCATTTGGCTCACTGCAGGGGAATGGCTCGTCAGAGGTTGGCTGTGGTTGGGCTAAGCATACTCCTTACACTGAGGTGGTCTTTGGCTTGCTTACCTAAGGACCCAGTGTTCTGTGGTCCAATGACCTCCTGGCTGACTGCCTTTTGAACACCTGCCCTTGCTCCTGGGAAACTCTTCATGACGGCCTTTAGCTGAGGTCAGAGCGTTAAAGACGACCTTCTTGGGTGATCACACACTTCTGTGTTCTGCTCCAGTTTCCTTTCTCCAGTGATATTTACGGGATGTCCCAGTCATTAGGGTTGGACGTAACTGAATGCCCTTTTCTCGGCACATTCTAAGTTTGCCTTTTATTGCCCCATTTAAAGTTGTGCACATCCTGTGACTTGCTTTGGCCCAAGTAATGTGGGCAGAAGTTGACATGAGAATCTATGCCCAATATCAAGGAAGTGACTCTCCATTACCCATCAGCTGAAGTCTGTGGATGGTCACATTTCCCCATTTGGCACACGTAACCTGAGCTGGAAATAAACTTCATTGTGTTAAGCATCTTTCCCTTCCCCTCCCTTCCCCTCTGCCCCTCCCTCTGACCCCCCACCCCCAGTATGTGTGTGTGTGTGTGTATGTGAGTGTCATCTTGGGTGGGGGAGGTATTAGGTACTCTTTCATCATGGGTGGAGAGTACTAAGCACTATAGCAGTGGGTGGGGGAGTACTAAGTACTGTATCATAGTGGATAGAAGAGTAAGTACTAGGTACTATATTTGTAGAGTGGTTGGAACTGGATCATCTTGAATAAGGGAGTACTGGGTGCTGTATCATTTTGGCTCTTACTGTTTCTAAAGCTTTCATTGGTCAGGTGTTTAAGGCTAGCTAGTCTTTCTTTCTCTGGTTTGCCTTTTGACTTTGTGACCCAAACCTTCCATTTACGGTCCATCTTTTTATGGTATGTCATTGCAGATACAAGTGGTTGGTAATGACAAATCTTGTCATCTTTCTTTTTAAGATTTATTTTTTCATTTTATGTATTTGAGTACACTGTTGCTCTCTTCAGACACACCAGAAGAGGGCGTCAGATTCCATTATAGAGGTGAGCCACCATGTGGTTGCTGGGATTTGAACTCAGGACCTCTGGAAGAGCAGTCATTGCTCTCAACCGCTGAGCCATCTTTCCAAGCCCAAATCTTGTCATCTTGTAGGCATTCCCCGACATGGCTTTCTTCATTCTCACTGTTCCTTTAAATTATTTAGATTGTGCATAGCGGCACAAATCTCCAGTCCCAGCACTTGAGACGCTGAGGTAGGTGGATCTTTGTGAGTTTGAGGCCAGCCTGGTCTAAATAAGGAGTTCCAGGACAGCCAGGGCTACGTATCTTGTCAAACATGAAGAAATAAAAAAACCCTAAACCACCAAACCCAAAAACTGACTTAAAAAAACACACACACGCACAACAAAATCTGAAACAAAAACAACCACAAAATTCTTAGGTTATTTGTATAGAAGCTACACAGGTAAGACTGAAAGTTACCTGGGTCGCATAAGACAGGTGGTCCTGAAGGTTTTGGTGTCAGAGCAGAAGTTGCCTGTCCCCAAGCACCATTCTGACCTATCTCGATTGTGGGTCTCAGGTTCTCATTGTGACGTGGTGTCTCCATGCCTCACGTCCTCCTGCGTGTTGTTGTGAGCATTGAGACCAGTAGAGTACTATGCAAAGAGCTTGGGAACCTGTAGGTGCCAGGAAGTACCTGCATCCTATACAGGAAGGAGGCCAGCGCACAGCCCCGGGGTACAGCCATTGTTGCCTTATGCAAGTTAATGTCCTCTCTGAGCTGTTTCCTTTGTATCCGCATCATTCCAAGGATAATGACAGGACTGACCTCACAAGAGTGCTTCCAGGTTAAAGTTAAACAAAACTCAGAAAGGGCTTTTAGCACACAGTGTGCCCAATCACACAAGATGCTTGATATAGACCTGCCCTGTGTTATTTTTAAATCTTCAGCTCTTAAAGAAACAATGTGGTCCTTTTCTAGTGGCCCTTAACCTAGGTCTGAAAGATGGAATTCCTGGTGTTGCTCACTTTCTTGGATGGGCGATGTCTTTGATCCAGGGATGAGGTATTTTCGTTGGCTGTCAATAGTGACATTTCAGGAGGGTTTTTATTATTATTATTATCTCTACATTTCTTAGAAATTCTCCAGAAGCCAAGCATCTTATAGGGACAGAATAAGTACAAGACTCCCGTGAGTGCTTGCGAACACCTGCTCGCCCTCTCTGGGCTGATCGCCTCTGCTTTGCACATCCTGATTGCTGCCTCTCAGATAGAAACTCAGACATGTTTGTGTTAATTCTGCATGTTATATTTGGTCTGAAGTATAGTTTGTGTGGCGCACACCTTTAATCCCAGCACTTGGGAGGCAGAGGCAGGCGGATGCCTTGAACCCCCCCCAAAAAACCAAAAAAAATCCCCTCCCAAAACAACAACAACAACAAAAAACCCCAAACAAACAAACAACTTTGTAGGAATCTTCTTGTATGTTTTTTTTTTGTTTTTGTTGTTGTTGTTTTTGTTTTGCTTTATGTATGAGCACACTGTCACTGTCTTCAAGGCCATAAGAAGAGGACATCAGATCAGATCCCATTACAGATGGTTGTGAGCCACCATGTGGTTGCTGGGAATTGAACTCAGGACCTCTGGAAGAACAGTCAGTGCTCTTAACCACTGAGCCATCTCTCCAGCCCCTCCTCGTATGTTTTGTCTCAGGGCCTTGGGGTTAGATATGCTGATCTCAAACTCACTGAAGCCATCAAACAGTCACAAGAATACACACAGGTGCCCTATGAGTCACCTTGTCACAACAGAAGGCTGGAGCTTCATCCACGCCTTGTACTAAGCTGGTCAGTTTCTGACCACATGTTTTCAGAGGAGCCATGAAATCTAATTGCCCATGTGATAGGTGACATCACATCTCTTTCCTCCAGTCACTTCTTCAAGCACATCTTCAGGGGAGCCTGTGCTTGTGTTGGGGATCTCACTCCCTCATGAATAAACTCTTTGTATAAAGTATAAAGTGACATAATGCTGTGGACATAAGAGAGGACCTGGCAGGCCCATGCCAAGGTATCCCCAGAGAAATCACACCACACCCAGGCCTGGTATAAAAGGAGGCTTGTTGTGGGAAGGGTGGGGAGCTGGAGGGGATAGAGAAGGACAGAAAGAGAGGCCGGCTGAGAACACATGGGAACACAGAGTGTGTGTGTGTGTGTGTGTGTGTGTGTGTGTGTGTGTGTGTGTGAGAGAGAGAGAGAGAGAGAGAGAGAGAGAGAGAGAGAGAGAGAGCTGGGGTGATGAGCAGTCCTCTTATGAGCTGCCACACCTGGGTTGCATCAGCATAGGTAGTAATGGCGGAGTAATGCAGCTATTGTTGGGTAGCTCTTGGGCGGAGCCTAGTGGAATTATCTGTAAGCCAATGTATGTATAGAGGGCACATCCTTGTAAAATCTAATTCTATTAAAGAGCCCTGACAGGTCAGTTTAGGATACCCTACACACACACACACACACACACACACACACACACACACACACGAGAGAGAGAGAGAGAGAGAGAGAGAGAGAGAGAGAGAGAGAGAGAGAGAGAGAGAGAGAGGAGAGAATGGCCCCTCCACAAGTCTTCCAAGTGAACCTTATTAGGCCAATGAAACTAGGATCCCAGTTCAGATATTTCCTCTTATTAATTTTCTATCCACTGATCACATCTGCCAGCTACCTCTATATCCACACTTGTCTGGTCGATCGATATTGGGACCCGAGTCCCATTGCATTGTGACCCAGAATAAAGCCAGCCTCTTCCTGGTTTGTCTTAGCAGTTACCCACACACTACTAGCAGAGGCTAAAAAATAAAGAAGCTGAGGGAGGGGGGCTGCGTTCCTTCAATGGGGATGGGGTATGAACTAAAAAAAAAAAAAAAAAAATTAAAGACACATAATACCGCAAAGAACCTTGAATAGCCCAAATGATTTCAAGACATAAAGCTATCAGCTTTACCCGGCATGACGGCAAGTCTGTAAATCCAGTCTGAATCGCAGGCTAGACAATGCCAGTGGTTCAGATACTGTCTCTCATGAAGGAGACTGCATCCAGAGGGAGGATGGAGCGGGCTCAACTTTATTTTTCTTGTGCTTTCTGGCCATCTTACAACTCCACTGGGGCTGCACTTCAGCAGGCCACCACCAGGGGACGCTGTGGTTCACCAAAGCCAGTCCCTTCTAGCTACATCGCAGAGGGAAAGAGATTGATTTGAGAATGGTTTAGTCTCAGAGTCTCATCCTTGTAATGTTCCGTGTCTTAATCATTGCCAGAAACCCAGCGGTCTTCTTCGAGGAGGATGGCACGCTGCTCTGCTGTCCAGCCGCGTGGGTACACACCCTGCCTGCCTGCCTAAGCTTCAAAGTTACTCATACCTTCCTGTGCTGATAACATCGGGGATGGGTGTGGGTGGACAGATCCATTTCTGCAGCTTTTCAGTGACTAATTGAGACTCCACACTATGCCAGGGAGAGAGAGGGGCTATTTGTGTTTTTCTCAGGAAACTTCAACCTCTAGGTGGGAAAGGATTGGTTTCCTGGAAGAATGCTTCTAGAACAACCATCCTCTTAAGAAACAAAACAAACTTTTTATCTGTGTACTTCCTGTTTCCTTAGTTTAAAGTATTCCCTCCGTTGGCCAATCTCTGTGAAAGAAGTTCAAAGGCTCAGACTTCTCCCAGCTCTGGGCAATGGGGGTCATTTTCTGTGACCACGACATTTTTCTTTAGTTGGATCGCAAGATCATAATTCTGAAATCCTACTCAACTAATTCCTGCTAAATGCTATTATGTGGGTCCCGTTTCAATGTGTTTATAATGGAATTCACATGTTTTCAGGGAAGAGACCATGCCCTGTTCACGTCATTAGTAGGCAAAGGCACAGAGTGGTCGCCACTATCACACAGCGGGACTCTTTTTTTTTTTTTTTTTTTTTTTTTGGTTTTTCGAGACAGGGTTTCTCTGTGTAGCCCTGGTTGTCCTGGAACTCACTCTGTAGATTAGGCTGGCCTCGAACTCAGAGATCTGCCTGCCTCTGCCTCCCGAGTGCTGGGATTAAAGGCGTGCACCACCACGCCCGGCCAGCGGGACTCTTTAATTAGTTAAAGTTTGCAAAAGTGCATGCCCACAATACCTTCACTTATAAAATTATTTATGTTTTCTGTCTGGTCCTACTTGTTGGTATTCTTTCCTGAGAGTCACAAACAGTAATGGTGCATAACCCAGATGCCAATGAATTCTCTAGTCTGAGTCTAATCTCCTTTAGAGGGAGTGTATCATGTAGACATCAGTGGAAGTTAGTCTGACTGCTGTTGTGGAAAAGATTTAATCCCAATCAGGGGTTTCTACCCTGCCTTATGCCATGTAGTTCCCAAATAAAAGACACAAACAACCTGCATTAGTCAGGGTACTCTAGAGTCACAGAACATATGAGTAGTCTCTGTATAGTAAGGGAATTTGTTGATGATTTACAGTCTGTAGTCCAACTCCCCAACAATGGTCAGCAGCAGCTGTTAATGGAAGTATAAGGATCTAGCAGTTGCTCAGTCCCACAAAGCAAGCAGGCAAATTAGAGAGAGAGAGCGAATCTTCCCTCTTCCAATAAAGGATAAGGATGAAGGTCTCCAGCAGAAAGTGTGGCCCAGATTAAAGGCGTGCGCCACCATTGCCCGGCTATTTTAAGATTCTTACCTCCGGGCGCTGGCTCCTCCTTTCTTCACCTTCTTCTTTTCTCACTTCATGGTTCTCCTCCAACCCCAAGCCTGGGGAACCCCAAACTCCACCTATGTCTCTTCTGCCAAGCTATTGGCTGTCAACATCTTTATTCACCAATCAGGGATAACTTGGGATGGGGACAACGTCACATAGCATCACCTGGGTCTGTGTTGCTGTCTCTGGGAGCAACCAGTATTTAGCATAGCAAAAGACCAAACCTCAACAGACTGCAAAATCGGAAAGGAAGGAGACAGGAGAAAAGTGAACTCCAGGCAGGTGGGCAAATGACTGCCTCTCAAGGGCTCCCTGGCCCGTGGAAAGGGAGGTGATGTCAATGAAACAAACCCAAAGGAAACTCAAACGGACTGACAGCAGAGAGGGGGTGCCCAGGGCTTTGGAAGTTTGATGGTGGTGTAGGACAGAAGGGATACGGGGGGGGGGGGGGAGAGGGTGGTCAGGGGTGTGAAGTCAATGCTAGGTGAAGGTTTGAGTAACCTTGTTGTAAAGAATTGAAAGCAGGTGAGTGAGGCTGACTTGGTTCCTTCATAGCAGGCATAGCTGATGAGAAACACCTTAAATCCAAATAGACTTCAGGGAAAAAAAAAGCAGACGAGGAACATGAGATTTTCTTTTCTTTTCTTTGTTTGTTTCTTTCTTTGTTTGTTTCTTTTTAAGTAGACTGAGCTGAAAGAGAAAATCAGCTATACTGTCTAGTTTTTATTTTTAGACGAATTTATTTTTATTTTGTATGTATGAGTTTTTGGCCTGAATGTATGTATGTAATGTATGTATGTATGTATGTATGTATGTATGTGTGCCACCTGTGTACAGTGTCTGTGGATTCCCAAAGAGGACACTGGCTCATTCCCCTGGAACTAGAGTTGCAGGTGGTTGTGAGCTGTCATGTGGGGACTGGGAACTGAACTTGGGGTCTTCTGCAAGAGCAGCCAGTGCCTCAACCACCAAGCTATCTCTCCAGCAAACAGTCCCCGCTCCCATGCTCCCACAAAACACACACACACACACACACACACACACACACACACACACACACACACACAGTTTTACCTTTACCATTCAGGTATGTGGTATGGAGATTTTTACTGATACCTACAACTGTGGTGCAGGATTTAAAAGATTGTCTTGACGTTACAAGGGGTGGGGTTTTCTCCTAGGGGGTGGGGTCTGCTTCAGATAAATCACTGCGGTTCATTTCCCAGTCATCTACTATGGAACATTATTTAGAGTTCTCAAGCAGAGTCCCGTGTTCAATTTGTAGCTGAGCTGCCATATACTTTTATTACTGTTGGGTGTGGAGATTTGCTGGCAAGCTTTAGATCTGCTTATTTTATTTCATCTTATATATTTATGGATGTTTTACCTGCATGTGTGTATCTGTGCACCATGGGGATATCTGGAGCTCAAAGAGGTTCAGAGAGGGCATCGGGTCCCCTGGAAAAGCAGCCAGTGTTCTTAACCACCAAGGCACAATCTCTCCAGCCCAAAGTCTGTTTAAAGAAATGGGAAGGGCTGGAGAGATGGCTCAGAGGTTGAGAGCACTGACTGCTCTTCCAGAGGTCCTGAGTTCAATTCCCAGCAACCACATGATGGCTCCCAACTATCTATGAGATCTGGCGCCCTCTTCTGGCAAGCACACATATATGCAGGCTGAGCACTGTGTACATAAGACATCTTGAAAAGAAATGTGAATAGATAAGAATTCTAAGTCATCATAAGAAATTCCCATGTCACCACCAACTGAGCTTCTCTCTGTTTTGTGCTCTCGTAGAGTTTTGAACCCCGGGTCTCCAACAACGCCACTGCTAGGAATGGCAGAACAGTTGATGTAAATGTCTAAAGGACTAAGTTGACCTTATGTGGCCCTAATGAGCAACTGATTGGTGACACAAAGCTTTGCTACTCTCGGTCAGCGTCCGCCCCGCCACCCCGCCGCCTTGGCTACTTAGCGTGTTCGGCACCCACCACACACCCCAGTTAACAAGATTCAATTCCGTTTCACGGAATATTCTTTTTCTTTGTCTGTTTTGATACGCACACTATTTCCCCCAGTCTCCGCATCCCTAAATGTCTGCAGTTCTTTGTGTAGGGTTGAGGACGCGTGGGCTTGGCTACTGCTGTTAACTTGTTCATCCGTGTTTGACCGTCATGCTGGTGAGAGTTCGCGGGCTGGCTTCTGGCATTCCTAGGAGCCCCAGTCTCTCCCTGTTCCTCTGACTCTTCCTACCCCCTCTTATGCAGTGATCTCTGCATCTCAGTTGTATTGTGGATGTATAGGAGCCTGACGTGGATTGATTCTTGACGGGTGCCTGCCTGTCCTTGGGGTCGTGACGCTGGGCACATGCCAGAAGGACTCTGGCCACTCCCCCAGGAGCATCCCAGAGGACACTACCCAGCCAGCAAAGGTAAACACGCGTGCATGGGCCCTCCACTCCCACTGAGAGACTCAAGTCACAAAAGCCCAGAGTGGACAGACCAACTCCCAAACACCAGAAACAGTCTTTTTGTTTTGATTTTTTTTTGTTGTTGTTTGTTTTTGTTTTTGTTTTTTCGAGACAGGGTTTCTCTGTGTAGCCCTGGTTGCCCTGGAACTCACTTTGTAGACCAGGCTGGCCTCGAACTCAGAAATCCTCCTGCCTCTGCCTCCCAGCACAGGCTTGCGCCACCACGCCCAGCTCCAGAAACAGTCTTAAGAAGTGTCTGGAGATGCGACGTTGACAAAAAATTTCAGGCAGAATGTCGCATCTCCAGACAGCAGAGAGAAGAACCTGAGACTAAAGCTTGCTCGCACCTCGGGAGTCTGAGAGAAAGGGCAGCTGAGGAGGAGGGAGAAACCTATTTTATTTTATTTTATTTTTTGCTTTAACTGTGTTGGTTTTCTCTTTATCCGCTCTACAATAATTTCTTGATTTCTCAAATGTGCCACTTGTGTTCTTTCTCTCTCTTTCTCTCCCTTTTCCCCTGGATGTTTTACTAATTAATTATTAATACCTTTACCTCCCCCCTCCAAAAAAAAAATTAGCTACATTTTCCTATTAGTAACCCAGTGCCACTGTCTGACCCTTGCTGGGGATTCCAGGGAAGCAGACAAGCGTTCTTTCTACTGCAGGTTACCGTCAGGACTGTGTGTTCTCACAGCCAGCTTCCCCCGGAGGAGTAGTGGGGAACATAACTCAAGCAAGGATAGTTCATCATGGAGACGACTGACATAAAATTAAACTAACAAGGGCCTGGAGAGATGACTCAGTGTTTAAGAGCACCCATGCCGTGTGGCTCACAACTGCCTGTAACACCAGGTGCAGGGAATCTGATGGCCTCCCTGGACTCTATGGGCACCGGCACTCAGGTACACACACACACACACACACACACACACTAAAACAATGATAAAATAAGTCTTTAAAAACAGAGACTAAATAAACAGTATACAGAACCAGCCGAAGAATTGGTTCTTTGAGAAGATAGGCAAAAACCAAACCAAACAAAACCTTAGTCAAATGAACCAACGGAAAGGGAGAAAAGACCAACACACTAAAACTTGGAGCTGAAAAGGGAGACGTTACCAAAGTTCCAATGAAAACCGAGAACCATTAGAGAGCGCTCTGATAACCTATCGCGTAGAAGATGGATAATTTAGAAGAAATACATGTGTTCCTAAACACACGTGACTTGTTAAAGTTAAATCAAGAAGATAAACAACTTGCATTCACTTGGAGCAAGCAACTAGGTAGAACTAGTGAAAGTCTCCCAACAGAAAAAGGTATATGTCACAGGGAGAGTCTTAGCAAATACAAAATTGAGGTAATTCTTGTATTCTATCTTGTCATAAGACAGCAACAGAAAGAACAGCCATAGAAACTTTTGAAAATACAGACACTCATGGAGACCAAGACATACACGATGAGGAGGGTCATCAGGAGGGGACTGAAAATTCATGTGTCTGAATGATATTGAAAACAAGAAATGTACCAGAACCTGTGGGTATAGCACAAGCACTTCAACAACTAAGTTTACAGCTGGAGATGCCTGCATTGAAACATTAGACCAAACTCAGGGCCAAGTGGTGATGGCGAACGCCTTTAACCCCAGCACTCAGGAGGCAGAGGCAGGCAGATCTCTGAGTTTGAGGCCAGCTTTATCTATGGAGTGAGTTCCAGGATGGCTAGGGCATCCTGCAGAAAAACCCTGTCTTGAAAAATAAAATGAAACCAAACCCAAGTAAGTAACTTAATGTTGCATCTTAGGGTCCTAGAGAATAAGTCTGAGCTAAACCTGGGAAGAAATACAGAAAGAAAGAATAAACACCAGAGAAGAAATAAAAGACGTACAGCAGGACACAGAATCAATGAAACATAAGACTGGTTCTTTGAAAAGATAAACTGATAAATCCCTGTCTAAACTGACCAAAAGAAGCTGCAAATTAAATTACTGGTTAAAGAGGCATTGCAACATACACAGAAGAAATTCAGAAGATCAGTAAGATACATTTTGAAAACCTACATTCCCACAAATCTTAAAGAAAACTTTAAGGAAATGGAAACAGATGTGAACAGATGTGATCTGCCAAAATTAGATGAAAGAGGATATTAGCAACTTAAACAGATCTACAAGCACAATGATATGAAGATGGTAAAAAATAGTCTTCCAACTTACAAAACAAACAAACAAACAAACAAACAAACAAAAAACAACAACAAAGAAACCACCCAGGCCCAGATGGGCACAGCAGAGTTCTACCAGTTTTGTTTTGTTTTCTTTTCTTCACCTGACCATGAGAAATATAATTTATTGTATAGAATTTACACTTAGCCACAGGTGAGATCAGAATTTGTCCACAATGCCATAGGTCCAGGGCAATGGGCTCTGGTTTGATTGGAAGCATGCAGTCTCTCAGAGGTGGCCCTAGAGAGGAGATGTGAAGTTCTGTGTCCATTGTCCGTAACAAGCCATAGCATACAGTCTTACAGCTTGTACCAGCATCCCGGGCCTCCAGCATCCCTCACATCTGCTTTTCTCCTTTCCTGGGTGCACAGGCTACTTTATTTTGGCCTCTGCCTCATCCTTCTTCTTTTGTGCTTCAGCCTGCACAATCTCTTCTTCCTTAACTTCATTTTTATGGTGCTATAATTTCAAGGAAGAAACTGGCTGGGAAGCCTGTCTGGGAGCTCTGCTAGGCTTTTAATGAAGAATTAACATCCAGGTTCCTCCAACTGTTCTGTAAAGCAGAAATTTAAAAAAAAAAAAAAAACATTTTCAGACTCAATTCACAAAGCCAGTATTATCTGGACACCAACCCAGATAAAGACATAAAAAAAAAATGACAGGCCTGTATCTCTGATGAACACAGATGCAAAAAGATTCTTAATAAAATGCTGGCAAACCAAACTCAACAACCCATCAAAAGATCATTCACGACAGTCAGGTTTGCATAAGTCCTGGGATGCAAGAATGGTTCAATAAACACAAATCCGTAACTGTAACACATCACACAAACAGACACAAGAACAGAAGTCACATGACCATATCAATAGATGCAGAAGAAATTTTTGACAAAGTCCAACATCACGTCATCATAAAAACTCCAAAGACACTAGAACTAGAAAGACCATACCTCAATATAAAAAGAGCTACATACAAGAAAATTATAGCCAATGTCGTACACAACAGAGAAAATTTAAACCTTTCTGCCAAAATTAGGAGTGAGACAGGAGAATGTAAGGGTGGTGCATACATTAGGAAACATTATAGCCTGGCATGGTGGTGCACGCCTTTTATCACAGCACTTGGAGGCAGAGGCAGGCAGATTTCTGAGTTCCAGGCCAGCCTGGTCTACAGAGTGAGTTCCGGGACAGCCAGGGCTATACAGAGAAACCCTGTCTTGAAAAAAATGGAAAAAACCCAAGAACCCAGAAACATTATATTTGAATGAAAACATGTTCATTAAATCTATCACTATACATAATGAAATGCATATAGGTCAATAAAAGTTATTAAGCCAGTGTGATGAAACACTATGTAATCAGTAACATGGCAAGATTTGTGTTGGTTTCTTTTTGTTGTTGTTGTTATTTTTCGAGACAGGGTTTCTCTGTATAGCCCTGGCTGTCCTGGAACTCACTTTGTAGACCAGGCTGGCCTCGAACTCAGAAATCCGCCTGCCTCTGCCTCCCAAGTGCTGGAATTAAAGGCGTGCGCCATCACACTCAGCTTGTGTTGGTTTCTTTTAACCTTCATCTTGACATAATGTAGAATTACTAGGGAAGCGAGTCTCAGTTGCAGGAATGCCTCCATCAGGTTGACCAGTGGACCTGCCTTTGGGGGTCTGTCTGGGTTGCTAATCAATGTGGGAAGACTCAGCCCATTGTGGGCAGCACCACTACCTAGGCAGGGGGTAGTCCTGAATTATACAGGCTAGAAAAAGATGCTTGCAAGTAGAAGCAGGAGCAGGCAGCATGCGTGAATTGATTTCTTTCTGCTCTTCACTGTGGATGTGCTAGGACCAGCTGGCTGCTTGAGCTCCTGGGTTGTCAATGACGAACTGCAACCTAGTATTTTAAACCAAATAAGCCTTTCTTCCTCTATGCTGCTTTTAGGCAGGGTGGTGTGTGTGTGTGTGTGTGTGTGTGTGTGTGTATGTGTGTGGGTGTGTTTCACAACAGAAAGGAAATGGGGCAGATAGTGTTTGGGGGATATTCAATGAAAATGAACACATACTAGTTTATAACTCTGGATTTTAACTGTCTAGAAATTCATGTTTAAAGATTGACTACAATATTCGAATTGTATATTCTTCTCTGTAAGTAACCACGCACATCCATACCACTATAAGAATATTCAGGCCCTGACACACTGACAGCCCAACGTGACCTCCTTGGGGATGCTTACCTACTCCCTGGTCTCTCATGTCTTTGAAGCCTGGTTTAAGGTGAAGGAGGACAGAGAAGACAAGGCAGTTGTGAGGTTGGCAAAGACATCACCTGAACATCCACAAGGACAACCAGCAGAAAGTAAGGCACCCACTGTGTGTGTGTGTGTGTGTGTGTGTGTGTGTGTGTGTGCGCGCGCGTGTGCATGGTTAACTCAGCAACTCTCAGCTTCTCTGGTCTCCCCACTTCTGCCGGGATAGACAGGGTCTGAATTTTGAAATTTACCTGCCAATAGATTTATTGCCCATGTCCTGAATGCTGTTGTGTGCCTGGTACTGCACTAGACATTAAATGAAGGTTGACTAGGTCCTGGATCATGTCCTCCTGCTGCTGTCTGTCAGGAAGAAAGTAAGCAGACAGACGCTCCTCTGACTGGCATTGCTGGGCAGCAATAATTTTAGATCCCCAGGGAGAGGATGTTTAAAAACAACAACAACAAAAAAAAAAACCAAACCAAAACCCAAAACCCAAAAAAACCTCGCTGATGATTAAGTTCCGTTGTTCTAGAGCAACCCATAGCTGGAACTGATGACAGGTGACAGATGGTTCCGTGTCTATGTGCCAGTGAGTCACTGCATTCCAGAGAACCAGGGGCTGGAGAGTTGAGGAGGCAGAGAGAGGAGGAAATAGACCAGGGTAATACAATACAACCCGAAGGGCCGACTTAGTCATACACGATGCGATTTACTTACTTATTTATATATTTGTTTTGGAAGAAGATGAATGGAAATCATTTTCCTTCGGAAGCGAAGCGCAGTAATTTGACTACAAATGGTTGTTTATTCCTGCATTACCAAAAAAAAAAAAAAAAAGGCGGGGCTGAATGGGGACCATGCCAGGGTCACTTCTGGGAACCCAAGAATAGATGAATAAGAACGGCAGCCCAGGGAACAAGGAGAGATGTAGGTGTGTCCTTCAGTAGCTGTGTGCTGTGGGAGCGTGGGAGCGTGGGAGTGTGGGAGAGTGGGAGAGTGAGGGCTCGGTTCTGCCGTCTGTCAGTTATCCTCTTCCTTAAGCTGTTGTTACGAAGGTGTGTGAAATAAAGGTGGGGACCATAAAAGACACAAACTAGAAAATGACTAGTAATTTAAAAAAATTATTTTCCCTTTAAATTATCTCTATGAAGTTTTGGGTGAATATATGTTTGTGTCCCCCACATGCATGCAATGCCCGCGGAGGCCAGAAGAGGGCACCAGATCCTCTTGATATCCCCTGCAGTTGGTTTTGAGCCGTCATGTGGGTGCTGGAAACTAAATCTGGGTCCTCTGCAAGAGCAACCAGTGCTCTTAACCACGGAGCCATCTCTCTATTCCTGACCATTATTACTATTACTTTATAGACTTGGTGACTACGATAAAAAGAGTTATACATGTCATATATATCCTGTGGTTAGAATGGTAGTTTTAACTGGATAGTACTCTGCATTCAAGACTAAAA
The DNA here is from genome assembly GCF_978045245.1 of Mus caroli. Lineage (NCBI taxonomy): Eukaryota > Metazoa > Chordata > Mammalia > Rodentia > Muridae > Mus > Mus caroli. Next base: position 152,071,895 of record NW_028227259.1, read on the forward strand.
TACGTAGTGCCCCATCCCTTAAATCACTGACAGAAAACATGTTCTCTGTACAGCGATCTCATAATCTAAAACGTCAATACCTATTCAAAGCATGAATGAATGGTTTCTATGTTTTAATCCTTAAGAATGTCATCGTGTGTATATCAAGTATTGATTTTGGTGTGCTAAGGGGGAAGAGATGGGTATAATAGCCAAAGATCCATCAAAATGCAAATTAGTGAGCTGGGGAGATGGCTCAGTAGGCACCAGTCAGATATGTCTGAAACAGTCGTCACTAGGAGCTTCTCCACACTGTAGGGCGGAGTCCGTGTATGTGTTGATCGAAGGAGGGTGGAGGGGGGAACTTTGACTGACAGGTGGAAGGCAGGCACGGGGCACGGGAAGGCTGAGGCCTGACAAAGTGACACCAGGTGGAGTCGTGGGGGGCCGGGGGGGGGGGGGAATCCTCAACACTTTGGTATTCTTGGCAGTCTCTCACGTCCCTCTCCTGTCAGGGGAGGGCCAGAGCTGTCAGAGGTAAATTGAGACTAAGAGAGCCTCTCCAGGTCGCTCCCATTTTGGACCCCAGAGTCAGCACATCTGCAGCTTCCAACACAGTGCTTTTGCTTATGGGATGTGAGGTATTTTGTTGTTTGCACCTTTTTTTTTTTTTTTTTTTTAGAAAATATTTTTAAGGAATTGGCTGGTAGGCAAGCTTATGGCTATGTTTTCTTGATTAGAGATTGATGTGAGAGAGCCAAGCCCACTGTGGGTGATGCCACCCCCTAGGTAAGTGGTCCAGGATTATATGAAAAACACAAGACAAGGAAAGCAGGCCAGCAAGCAGCATTCCTCTGTGGCTATTTTTGGCCATAGTGTTTTTAATCACAGCAATAGAAACCCTAACTAAGACTTAGAGATAAAGGGATTGAGTGTGTTGGGAGCCTGGCCCCAGGGGGCGGGTTATCTGGGAACAGCTCCAGTGTGAGGGTGGCCCGTTCATGCTGCCTGCCCTGGGACAGTGTTAACAGTTCTACCTGAGAGCTGGCAACAAGCTCCGACAGAAAGCATGGAGTCAGAGACCAGGGCTGCAGATTAGGTAGAGGGGAGAAGTCCTCTTTCTACTGCAGAGATTAAAATAAAGAAGTAAAATTGAGCACTTGATTGGAAAATTTCAACTGTATCTAGAATGGGTTTAAAGTGATGTTTAAAAAATAATTGGTACATAATTGTGCATATTTATGGGATGCAATATATATATACATATATATATATATGTATACATATATATATATATATATATGTATACATATAAAACCATTTGAAATGACCATATTCAAAGTAATGGCAAAGGTGGTAACCTTTGACATTTATGAAAACCTCGTATTGGGATGTATGCCAAAAGCCCCCTAATTCAAACATTCTGTCCAGGAGGGAGGCAACTCAAAACTCAGGAAGGAAACAAAACTTACAAGGCTTGGGAAGTTCCTGAAACTTACAAGATTCCCAAGATGCCAACCCAAGGTTATGTAAGCTGGCGAAAGGCGACTCCAAGCCTGCAAAGCATCCTTGGAGTTCTTGGGATGTAGCTTTTGAGATGGGATTTGTGGGGATAGAGGTGCCTTTGCTACTTCCGTAAGGAACCCCTTACTTCTTTTTAAGTAAGCCCCAGTGAACTCACAGTTTTAGAAAGTGAAGTCTGCGTGGGATTGTTTCTCTGGTCCTCTTTAGGATCGTCATCTCCCCAGGAGAGGTCGCACAGCATGGAAACATGAAGGGGAGCTTTGTCTTCTATTTTGAAGTACTCAATTACTGTTATCAACTGCAGTACGGAATGTTTAAAGGTGCTCTTTCTATTCAGCTGTGTCCCCCCCCCCCCCCGTGCCCGCTGACTCCCCTCCCTCCATCCCCGCCCTTCCCTGATGCCTCTCCTTTGGTAATCACCATTCAGCTCTCTGTCGTGGTGAGCTGGAGTGTTTAGCTTCCCACATGTACATGAGAACATGCAGTGTTTGTCCCTCTCACTTCACGGAAGGCACGTGAGGATGATGCTTTTCTGTGGCGAGTGCCTGGGTGTAAGTGTGAGAAGCACTTGGACGTCCTGGACAGGAGCGTAGACTTGATTTGCAGGGTCGTGGGTGGGACTCAGACGTGCACATCTTAAAAGAATTAACTCCAGAATCTTGCTGCATAGAGATACATATACCCCCTGCATATGGATATCTGAGATCTCAAGATAGCAAGGTACACTGGCTAGCCTTTCTGTGGCTATGATAAAACACAGACCAACAGTCAACCGGGGAGGAAAGGGTTTATTTGGCTTACACTTCCAGGTCACAATTCATCAGTAAGTGAAGTCAAGGCAGGAACTCCAGACGGGAGCTTAAATAAACTATGGAGGGATGTTGCTTGCTAGATCATGCTCTGACCAGGTCTCTCAGGCCTCTTTCTAAAGCATCCTTACTTCACCTACCTAGGGATGGTTCTATCCACAGTGAATTGGCCCCTCTGACATCAATCAACCTCTTCCCAGACATAGCCACAGGCCAGTCTGATTTGGGCAATTCCTCGGTTGAGGTTTCCTCTTTCCTGTTGACTGTAGGTTGTGTCAAATTGACAGTGGAGGCTAGCTAGTTAGGACAGAGGGTGAGGCCGGTTTCTGATCGGCTTGCTAGTGTTTTTCATGTTATACCACAGTTTTTCTCCATCAGACCCTGAGAGAGGAATTGTCTAAGGGTGACAGAGAGTCCCACATAGTCTAACTTCTCTTTCTTTTCCCTGGTTCAGCGTGACTTCTGGATTCCGATGAGCATTCCTGACTTGGAGTCATACGAATGTCACCTGCCTCCTTTCCTTCCTGTGGGAAGCCAATAAACGCCATTACAAGATGGCACTGGTTTCAACAAGCTGAGGCCCATGAATATGGGTAAACAACCAATGTGTGCATGTGCATAAGAGTTTGTGCTGAGTCACGACCTGGCCCGAGGCATGTAAATGAGGTACTGAAAGTATAACCAATCAGGTGTAGACACGCCTCTCCTAGGCCTATATAAGCAGCACCAGTTTTGGGCTCAGGGGTCTTTCGCCTTCGCAATCAAGCTCTCCCAATAAACATGTGCAGAAGGATCCTGTTGTGGCGTCTTACTTGTCGGGCGTCTCACACCTTCCCTGGCATTAGGGTGTAGAAAATCCATCAGCAGCTATGCTTCAGCCTCCTTGCTCTGCAGTCGAGGACCACACGCTTTGTAGCATGAAACACCCACCCCACGTTATCTTATGTTCCCACAGCTCTAGAGTCCAGGCATGGCTTAGCTGGATCTGTTCCACAGGCTGTACCGTGGCCATCAGCCAGGCTGGTTCTCAGATGGAACTTGGATCTCTTCCAGGGTTTGTGGTGGTTGGCAGAATCCACTTCCTTGTGGTTACAGAACTCAGGGACTCAGGGCTCTTATTTGTAGTGGGCTGTAGGTCTTAGAGGCTTCGTTGGCAGCCTGTACCATGGCAGATGAACCTCAGACCCATACAACAGATATAGTCTCCCCTTCCCCCTGACCCGTGGGTAGCAATTGCATTCATAAAAGATAGCTGAATGAAGACAGTACTGTCCCATCCTATTGCATAGTAGCTGTGCATGAACCTGATTAGGCTGCCTTGACAATCAGTCTTAGACCAGGCTGCTTGCTGCAGTCCTGGCTCCTCTTACTTAAAGGATGTGAGGAAGAGGTTTTCCTTCAGCCCTCTCTCCTTGGCTGGTAGAGTTCTAGCTTCTCTTGTGTGTGACTGTGTCCCAACCTCCTCTTTTTATAAGGTCACCATGGGTTAGAGCTTGCCCACTGTCCTGGCCTCATTTACCTTCATCATCCTTTCAAGGCCCTGTCTCCAAAGGTGGTCGTAGGGTACATAATCCTGACCAAGGGCCGTGTGATGCAGAAAGAATATAGTGAGAAAGAAGCAAGGACAGTGGGCCGGATGGCTGGTGAAGTCAAGCTGCCCGGGTGCATTCCCGAGAAGAGGTAGGATCCACGCTCCAAAGGACCTGGTACTGGGAGGGGAGGGGCAGGGCAGAGTGGCCAGGTGGGCGGAGCAATGCCCATCAAGCTCCTGTGCTTTTGACTTCCACTCACAGTGCACCAGCTAGCCTCCCCCCCGCCCCCCCCCCCCCCCCCCCGCCAAGCAGAAGGCACCAGTCTGAGGAGGGAGCCACACAGGGAATGCCATGTCATTGTGATTCTGTTGTCCTTCCTTCACAGTCTGGGTTCGTCGGACTCTCTGACCAATGATAACTTAAAGAGGATGAGTTTATCTTGGCTCACGGGCTCGGAGGTTTCTGTCTACAGTTCTTGTTCCCGTTAATTCCATGGTGAGGTAGAACGCCATAGTGGCAGAGGTGGCTCACCTCATGATGGACAGCAACAGACAGGGAGGAAAGGACTGGTTACTGGGTATCTCCTCTAGCCAGGTCCCTCCTCTTAAAAACTATGGTCACCTAGGGGCTAGAGTTTGACAGCTCAGGGATTAAGAGCACCTGTTGCTCCTGAAGAGGGTCTGGGCTTGGTTCCCACCATCTGCATTGTGGCTCATAACTTCCCAGGGGACCCAGTGCCCTCTTCTGGTCTCCTTAGGCGCCATGTGTGTATGTAGCACACATACATATGTGCAAGCAAAACATGAATGCATGCTGTCTGAATTTGGGTTTTATTGCTGTGAAGAGACACCATGACCAGGCAACTCATAAAAGACAACATTTCATTGGTGCTGGCTTACAGGTTCAGAGGTTCAGTCCATTATCGTCGTGGTGGGAAGCATGGCAGCATCCAGACAGACATGGTGCTGGAGGAGCCGAGAGTTCTACATCTCGGTCAGAAGGCAGCCAGAAGAGCTGAGGGCCGAACCCAGGGCCTTGTGCTTGCTAGGCAAGTGGTCTACCACTGAGCTGAATCCCCAATCCCAATACTGGCATTCTTAGGTAGCTAGGAGGAAGCTCTCTTCCACAGTTGTTGGAGCCTGAGCATATAAGGAGACCTGCAAATCCACCCCCACAGTGACACACGTCCTCCAACAAGGCCACACCTCCTAACAGTACCATGCCATAGAAACCAAGCATATTCAAACCACCACACACACACGGTTTAAAATATGGGTACTTAAAGGAGACCTGCATAATACAACACCAGTCGATGTGCCAGCGTGGGTGGGGGAAATTTCACAAGCCCTACCTCTAGACAAAGAGTGACAGGTAATCAATGGCTTCTGAGAGAGGAGAATCAGTCTTTTTCCAGGAATGAGACCCCTGGTAGGTTACCCAGTCCCAAGTGGTTAGCCTGGAACACACGTGAGCAACACTATGAAGTGGAAACTTAAGGGTTCTTTGGAGAGTCAGTTGTGTTCTATGGTGTTTTGCTGGGGTAAACACGTGAAGGAGTGTTTTCCTGAAGTGGACACAGGTTGAAAGGCTAAGGCAGACTCCTGAAGGAACATTTGGCTGAAGCAGACACAGGAGAGAGGACGGTCTGCTAAAGCCAGCACGTGAAAGGACACGTGATGAGGGATTCTTCGCTAACACCATGCTTGTATTGGTCCGCCTTACCTTGCCTAGTTGAGCTCCATTTGTTGGGGCTTTGAGGACTCAGGTTGATTTGATGCATGTGCTGAGGCACCTCTCCAGCCCCAGGCAGAATCTTTTCATTTTAAAGACTAAGAAATGACGAGATGGCTCAGCGGTTAAGAGCACTGACTGCTCTTCCAGAGGTCCTGAGTTCAATTCCCAGCAACCACCTGGTGGCTCACAACCATCTATAATGGAATGTGATGCCCTCTTCTGGTGTGTCTGAAGATAACTGCAGTGTATTGACGTACATAAAAAAATAAACAAACATAAAAAAAGAAAGAAAGAAAGAAAGAAAGAAAGAAAGAAAGAAAGAAAGAAAGAAAGAAAGAAGAAATGACAAACTGGTGGCTGCCATGCAGGGGAAGGAGCTGTTACATGTTGTCTAGTCCCACTGTAATGTCTAATCTTTGTGGCTTTTGTAACATACTAGGGTCATCACACAGTGACAGCTATTGTCAACTAGGAAACATGATAATTATCTAAAAGTTATCTTTGTTGTCTAGGTTATTACTTCCAGCTACTTAGGATCAGGGCTTTAAAAAAAAAAGTCACTCAGATGAAACAGGAGCAGAAGGGCTTGGTGATAAAAATCTAAGCTTTTCGTGTCAAGAGGAAGAGAAGCAATCCCGGTTTGTAGTTTAATTAGGAAGACACAAAGTGAAGGTATGCCGAGTGTGGTCTCCCACTGAACATGACTGATCACTGAGCTGGAGATCCTGGAGAAATGCAGATGCGCCTCATTGGCTACAGTAGATGGGCTGGAACTAGAGAGATCAATGATAACTTGCAGCGGGTACTTAGACCCACCACATCGTCAGTCTATTGTGGTGTTCCACAGTTCACATCCACAGCCGCGGTCTGTTTTCACATTCCACTTGCAACTGCTGGGGGCCCAGCTCCTGCTTGGACTGATTAAGGAAACAACCAACCAACCAACCAACCAACCAACCAACCCAAACCAACCCAAACCAACCAATCAACCAACCCCTCGTCCTCAATGGCATCTGAACTCTGCAAACAAGCAGAGTCAATTACAAAGTGCTGGGGTAGAAAGTCCCAACCATAACCCCCTACCCCCCACCCCAGCCCCCACCCCACCCCTCCACCCCTCCACCCCACCCCTGTAAAATGATGCAGTTCAGGTAGCAGCAGGGAGTGATCTCAACAAAGTGCAGAGAGAGCAAGCATCTGAGATTCTGCTCTTTCAGGCTTTTTGTTTGGTTTTGCCACCGCACACGGTGTGACTTTAAGATGTTTTATTTCACCAGTAGAAAGTGTGACCCACTCACTCTTAGCAGGGACCCGCACACAGCGAGGTGCTCCCTCCCGGACCCAGGATTAAGCACAAACCACACCCAAACACCTATTTTCACAGCGGGGCTGGGAGAAGAAAAGTAAAGTGGCCAATTTCTGACTTAGGCAGAAAACAGCAACAAATGACCTTGAATGGGGTTTTAAGAGGGAAGAGGGGAAGGTGTGTGTTAGAGTTAGAAAGGGCTAGGCTAGGATTCGTGCTATGTTCTGTTAATTAGGGTAGCTAATGGGGACTTTTGATTGCTGGACTTCAATACTTTGATAGCTGGACCGTAGGAATGGGTCTGGCATAAGAAAGTGTCCAAATAAGGGAACAGACCTTGGTGGCTATCGTGAAGAATGTAATCTGTGGTTTACAAGGGAGAAGGAAGAGGGGAGCATAAGGTTTGCCAGCACCACGAATGAACACCGTGCCTGGGGCGGCTAGAGCGGTCACTCTTCACTGGTGGTGCAGAAGTATTGCAGATTAGGGGCTGAGGGAGTTTGAAAATGGTATGTGAAGTTGCAATGGCTCCCTTTGCTTGTTTGATTTTGTTTTTGAGAGAGGGTCTTATTGTGTAGCTCTGATAAGTCTGACGCTTGTTACATAGATCAAGCTGGCCTTGAACTCATAGATTTATCTGCCTCTGGCTCTTTTAAAAATGATTTTTAAAAAAAATTCTCTAAAGACCTCCCCCCGGTTCTATACCAGTTTCAACTCCAAACAAATGAACAAACAACCACAAACTAAACAAACAAACAAACAAACAAAAAACCCAAACAAGGACTAACTAAGCAAAAACAACAACAAAAGATTTAAAGTTTCCCGGATTTGAGGCTGCACCTACTACCCAGTTTTCAAGTGTTCTATCACTCTGGGACTGAAGCATCCTTTTGCTACCTGCCCGGCCTGGAACCCATGAGACTGTACTGTTGTCTCCATTGCATGGCTTCTCTTAACTAAACAGCCAGTGTTTCAGAACTGTGTCGGCAGACGTCTGTCCGTCAATCCAGTCCGCTTGTGACTCTTCCTAGGGCTGGATGCACCGCCCTTGAGCGTTTTCAAGAACGTTCACTGAAGGTCCACAGGAAAACAAGCATGGTTTTCTTCAAGATGTCCCCAGGTATGACGGCTCAAGGATGCAGAGACCCATGGGAGTGGCCTGTCGCTGTTCTCTAGAACAGATGTGTATCTGAATAAAGAGAACACATTTTCCATACTAGCTCCACCAGCTCCCACAAGGTCGTCTCCGCCGTGCATCTCAGCATACCAATTAAAGGGACGAGGAGTGACAAAGAAGAGTATTTACTCAGTGCAACCACAGGGGGGCGGTGTAATTCACAAAAGAGTTCAGTGGATACGCCCCCCCCCCCCCCCCCCCCCGCCTCCAAGTCTGACTTTGGGCTCTGACTTGAACTTTAGGTTTAAATAGAGGGGAAAGTGGGGCAAGGAGCAAGGGACATGCAAAATTAGGCTGTACTCACTAGAGTGTAATTCCAACCAACAACGCCTCAAGGCTAGTCCTGTAAGGACCTGCTCCCTTCTTCGCTTATGAATAATTCATCCTACCTTCCAGTAAGGCTTGCTTGGCATAGCTATATAAACATCCCATGGTGTGAGTCTTCCTTGAGAGGACACCCACACCCCCTCCGCTCCTTTGCCTAGTGTATTCCTTCCTCTGTTTCCTCTGAATTCTTTCTTTAATGGAGATTAAGAACCCGGAGGTACCTTGCAGAGGTTACACACTGGTCTGTTTGAGAAATCCCCAGCCTTTGCCTATGGGTAGCACCATAGCATCCCCGAACTCCAGGATCTAGGAAGCTTGTAGGAATCAGCACACTACAGACTTAGGAGCTCTGAGAGGCTGGCACTGGGCAGGCTTACAGAGTGCAAGGGCTCCAGGGCTGTTCGTGCTCTCTTTGTTCTCTCACTGGGTCTCACTTGGGCTGTAAGGTCAGCATCTTGAAATTCTTTATACCTTGATGGCTGCATTTGCATTCTGTGAGGGAGGTCCCATGGGAGGATGGTGGCTGAGCACAGAGCTTGGAACCTCATACTGTCAGGCTACCCCCCAAGGTTGAGTCTGGGTCACCTGATGCTGTTCTGTATCTAAGGGGGTGGCTGGGGTGATGGGAAGGCCAGTAGGGCAGGACTGGCATTCTGTATACTGATCATGTCCAGAGACACCCTTCCTCCCCCTGCGCCTCAAGGGTCTGAAGTGTAGGCAGCCTTCCAGTATCCCTGTGCCAGAATGCGAGTGACATGAGCTAGCAGTAAAAGTGCACCAGGTGCAGAGAGGCTGCACAAGAAAGGAATATGTGGGTTTTGTTTGTTTGGGGACAGGATTTGCACTTTGTGACCACAGCTTTCTGTGGTGTAACAGCGTTGTCCTGTAGGCTGGTTGCCCTCTGCTGGGCAGACTGGATATTAACTCTGAAATACATAGTTATCCCAAGAATTTAAAAATCCATTGGGGCATGATGGTGCACTCCTTTAGTCTCTGAACTTGGGAGGCTGAGGCAGGTGGATATCTGAGTTGGAGACCAGCCTGGTCTACATAGTAAGTTCCAGGAGAGTCAGGACTACATAGTGAGACTTGTTTAAAAAAAAAAAAAAAGGAAAAGAAAAACAAAACAAAAAAGAATTTCAAACCCCCATTTGAGAACATGATTTATGCACACACAGATTTTCTTCTTCAGGGCTGCTGAAGTCTGGGAAATTTTTCTATGATGATTGGAAGTCATAAATAATTTATAATTTACTCTTTACATTGCTGCTTCTATAGTAGCCTGATTTTGGGGGTAGTAGTGCATTAAAATTGGGTGGGGGGGGTGGGTGGAAAAAAAAAGAAGCCGGGTGGTGATGGCACACGCCTTTAATCCCAGGACTCGGGAGGCTGAGGCAGGCAGGTTTCTGAGTTCGAGGCCTACAGAATGAGTTCCAGGACAGCCAGGACTACACAGAGAAACTCCGTCTCAAAAAACCAAAAAAAACAAAAAAACAAAAAAAAAATCGGGTGGGGGGGATGCCATTGAAATTAGCAGAGTTTTGTTCTCTTACCCCATTGTGTGTGTGTGTGTGCATGTGTGTGTGTCTGTGTGCATGTGTGTGTGGGGTGAATATGGTGTGTGTGTATGTATATGTGTACATTTGTGTGCAGGGTGAGTATATGTGGTGTGTGTGCATTTGTGTGTGGGGTGTGTGTATGTGTGTGCATTTGTGTGTGTGGGGAATGTATGTGGTGTGTGTGTATGTGTGTGCACTTGTGTGTGGGGTGGGTGTATGTGATGTGTATGTGTGTGGGGTGAGTGTGTGTGGCTGTGTGTTGCATCTACATGATAGTCTCACTGGTGATTTATGAATGAAAGGTGAAATATGAGATTTCATTATATATACATAAGTAGTGCTAACTGCACAACTCAAGTCTTTGTCTACACCGTCTGTATGCCAGGCACGGTGGTATGGACTTGTGTCTGATCTCTCTCTCTCTCTTTCTCTTGATTTCAACTTGCCATAAAAGTAGACATTCATACATAATAAGAGAGAATCTCAACTGAGGCACTGTCTTCATCAGACTGGCCTACAGACATACCTGTGGGCACGTTATCCTGATTGCTGCTGATCTGGGAGGGCCTTGCCCTCTGTGGGTGGTGCCCTCCCTGGGCTGGTGGTCCTGGGTTGTGTAAGGAAGCAAGCTGAGCAAGCCAGGAGGAGCAAGCCGGGGAGCAACATGGCTTCTGCTTCAGTTCCTGCGTCCAGATTCCTGCCTTGGCTTCCCTCAGTAGTGGGGTATAACCTAGACTTGACTAGTAACCCTTTCCTTCCCAAGTTGCTTTGGGTCATGGTGTTTATTACAGTACCAGAAAGCAAACCAGGACAACAATACGCTACAGCTGCCGGAGTAACGGAACTGTAGAAGCTTTGATTGCTCACAAATACTGCTCATGTCCTAAACTGTTCCGGAAAGAGAACCTCACCGGAAAGGGAAAGCTCACCGATTAGGTGGCTCAGGTTAACATCATTAGATCAGCCTTACCGCCAGCTGATTGACAACCCACCAACATGCACTGGCCTTCTCCCGTGTGCTGAGGGCCAGGAGGCTGCTGACCAACTAGAATCAAATGAAGTGTGTCCTCAGCCAAACAGGGTGAAGGAACATGTAAGCAAATACGCACCGGGGTGTAAGTCCTATAGCTGTACTGCTGTGGGCTCTTCCAGCAAATTCCACCCCAGAAGCCTCAGGGAAGGGTCTGTCAAAGGACTCAAGGCACCGCGTCTGTGCCAACATACCTTCAGCATGGGGGAGCACAGAATTTTTCTAATCTTTAAGACAAGTGTGTGTGCGTACATGTGTGTGTGCGTGTTTACATGGGCACTCGTGTGTACGAACGTGGGTGCAGGTGCCTGCAGAGACCAGAGGTATTAGATTCCCTGGAGCTGAAGTTACAGGACGCTGTGAGCTACCTGAGGTGGATTCTAAGGAGCAAACCAAAACCCTCCGAAAGAGCAGTGCATGTTCCTAATAAACGAGCCAACCCTCCAACTCCCAGTCTTTTTGTTTTTTGTAGAAGATTTTAAAAAATATGTATTTTTTTAAAAATTTTCTAGATGTGAGTGTTTACCTGCATGTATGTACAGCACACATATGTAGTATCCTTGGAGGACAGAAGAGGGCATCAGAGTCTCTGGATCAACAGTTTTAAGTGGCTGTGAGACCCGGGTCTTCTGAGAGGGCAGTAACCACTCTTAACTGCTGAACCATATCTCCAGACCCTAGTTTTTTGTTTTTTTAAAGATTTATTTATTAATATATCTAAGTACACTGTAGCTATTATCAGACACACCAGAAGAGGGCACCAGACCCCATTACAGATGGTTGTGAGCCACCATGTGGTTGCTGGGATTTGAACTCAGGACTTTCGGAAGAACAGTCGGTGCTCTTAACCACTGAGCCATCTCTCCAGCCCCAGACCCTAGTTTTTATTCACTATTATGATTGTGATTATTATTGTCTTTTTTCAAAACAGTGTTTCTCTGTGTACCCCTGGCTGTTCCAGAACTCTGTAGACCAAGATGGCCTCTGCCTCACAAGTGCTGGGATTAAAGGTGTGTACCACCATGCTCGGCTCTCATTATTATTTGTGTTTTTTTTTGCTACAGGGTTTCTCTGTGTAGCCCTGGCTGTCTTAGACTTGCTTTGTAGACCAGGCTGGCCTAGAACTCACAGAGATCCACCTGCTTCTGCCTTCTGAATGCTGGGATCAAAGGTGTATATTACCATGCCCAGCCTTTCATTATTATTTTTAATGTCCAGATCAAATGCAAAGCCTTGACCATGCTAGGAGACCACTTTACCATTGAGCAATTGAAGTATATCCTCAGCTACTTGGTTGCACAGAGCACGGGATTTCAAGATCAAACAGAAATTGGTAATATATATTTTTTAAGCTACGTTCTTTTGACTAATCAAGAACACCAATGTGGATTATTAGAAGGCTCCGTTAAATTTAAATTCACTAGAGGAACTGGACAGAAAGGAATGCTTAATTTCAGCTTGGTTAAACACAACGTAATTGCAATAGTGAAATCATTATGCTAATTTAATTAAAGATGTAAAGAGAAAAGCAAACATGTTAGATAAAATGGTACCTACTTACTTAAGCTTAATGAGTTTTCAACTTGAGCATTTTTTCCCCTCAAACTGGAAATAGAATTAGAGTTCTCATCTATATCACATCAAATGGTTAAACCTGCCGTTTTTTATTCCAGACAGATTACAGAATTACACATCTTAAAAGCTTTATAGAAAAAGAAGAAGAAATTGATTAGTCGTGAAATCTCAGGATGGGAAAGGATTTTTGTTTTTTAAGTTCAAAAATATAATGGTGACCGAAAAAATTAGGCAACTTTAATTTATAAAATGAACATCTAATTATGTAAAATTTAAGAAACCATTGAAATACAAGGTCAAGTATAGCTTGGGAACTAGTTACAACAACATGCTAATTAAGAAATCTTTTAAGCCAGGCAGTGGTGGCGCATGCCTTTAATCCCAGCACTTGGGAGGCAGAGCCAGGAGGATTTCTGAGTTCGAGGCCAGCCTGGTCTGCAGAGAGAGTTCCAGGACAGCCAGAGCTACACAGAGAAACCCTGTCACAAAAAACCAAAAAAACAAAACAAAACAAAACAAAAAACCCAATCCCCTTCCCCCACAAAAACTTTTAAAACACATTTAAAGCTTATCTATCTATCTATCTATCTATCTATCTATCTATCTATCTATCTATCTATCTATCTATTATGTGCATCTGTGTTTTACCCACAAGTATCTTATGCGCACTGTATGCTTGTATCACCCATGGAGGCCAGAAGAGGGCGTCAGATCCTCTGGAACTGGAGTTACAGATGATTGTGAGCTACCATGTGGGTGCTGAGAACTGAACTCAGGTCCTCTGCAAGAGCAGCCAATGCTCTTAACCACTGAACCAGCCCCTATCATAATGCCCTAATATTTCCCTCAGTGTTCACTGACCTCAAGGGAAATAATTTTCATATCTATGTATATATATATGTTTTAAAATTTATATATGTATGCGTGTTGTTGTTTTGTGTGTTTAGAAACTATAACATAAAATAAAAAGCAGGGAATCTGGGGCATTAGGAGAACTAGGCTGAATATATCAGGCTTCCTCCAAAGACCTCTGTGTGCTACATATTATTATAATGTATACATACAGTTTCTGACAGGTTTTGCCATAATAAGTGAATTTTATTTTACTATAAGCATATAAAACAGGATATAAAAAAAAACACCCTCTAGATGGGTAGTATTTTACTTACAGCCTTAAATTAATGTCCTAATCTCAAGGGACTCATGTGTTTGAAATTCAAATGGCATTAAAAAAAAAACCACACACACAACAGAGGCTTCGAGCCATTTTTATTTTCCGGGTGCTTCAGCTGTGGCAAGCATAATTGCCTAGGGGGATTTGCCTTATGTCTAGGATGAGGGTTTTATGGGGTTTTGCACGGTTTTTCACCAGAAACAAAGGCAGAGCCGTCTCAGATATAAAGAGAAGCTGACCTGCAGGGGAAACGTGTATCGCGGAGGCAGAACCTGGTCAAAGTGCTCTGTGCTGGGTCTTGCGGGCAAGGCATCTTATACTCTCACCAAGGATAAATCCCAGGCGGGGCTAAAGAGCTGTATCCAGTACCCATCTGTGGAGGGAGGAGGTATGGACAGTAAGTGTTTAACAATCTCCAATGAACCCTGGTAGGAAAAGCGCCAAGCGACGCTGTCGGAGCTCAGAAGTGTGTCCCGAGACAGTGGGTGTGCCGGGCTCTGCTTTCGTTGATTAGGAGGAGAGACTGACTACTTGCTGGTAGCAGGTTGCGGGTGGCAGAGGGACTGAGACCAGAGCCCTTGTACAAAGGAATTTGGGGGATGGTTCAGGCATGTGCTGCTCTGAAGTCAAACAAGAATGTCCCCACTGCAGACCTGCCTGGGTCAGGATGAGAAGCCTAGAAAGATTAGGCTGGGATTAAAGGCATGTGCCACCCTGACGGTTCCTTTACTTTTTCTTTTTTAAGATTTATTTTATGCGTATGAGTACACCACAATTGCTTTCTTCAGACACATCAGAAGAGGGCACCATACCCCATTACGGATGGTTGTGAGCCACCATGTAGTTGCTGGGAATTGAACTCAGGACCTCTGGAAGAGAAGTCAGTGCTCTTAACCACTGAGCCATCTCTCCAAAGGTGCCCGCAGTTTAGGTGATAGAGCAGATGAACAGTTAACCCTGGACCCCTGCCGACAGCTTGCTAAACTGCTCACTACCACCCAAACACTGTTGCTGTGGCTACAGCCCAGTCCCCCACCAAAAACTTTAGAGTAGAGATTACTAGGAGTTAAGTTTGCTTCATGAAGTGCGGATATGTGCGAATATGTGCGGATATGTTAGGGCCCTGTGCCTGCTAAGCAGGTTAAATGAGCAGGTTATAAATTGTGGAGATGAATCCACAAGCAGCTTTTGTTGAGAAAAAAAGATAAACATAAAAGGCATATGCAAAGCTATGAACTAGCATGATCTATGATGCACAAGACTGCACCTTTCTGAACACTCAGCCAAGGAGGAAAGAACAAAGGGGCTAACATTCTGTTTTAAAACTTCTTCTTGAGCCAAGCAGTGGTGGTATACACCTTTAAACCCAACTCTTGGGAGGCAGAGGCAGGTGGATCTCTGAGTTTGAGGCCAGTCTGGCCTACAGAGGTTGTTACCAACCAAACAACCAACCAACCAACCAACCAACCAACCAAAAACACTTCAGCAAACCTACCCTTCTGGGATGACGGCAGATTTGGCAAAGTTGTAAAGTAAATAGTTTTGGCTTTCCTAATCTGAGTCTCTAGGACTCTTACTATGAAGGGAAGGCCTTTGTTTCTCAGAGCAATATGCAGGAATCTGTAATCCCTGTTCCCTCTCTGGGGGGATGGGAGGCAGAGTCAGGAGACAACAGTGAGCCAGTTCACCTGGGCTGCGCTGCAGTGGACAATGAGGGAGTCTCACACAAGGCGGGAGGCAAACTGCCACACTCAAGGCTGTTCTCTGACCTCTGTGCAGGAAGGGCTGGGGACCTGGGTCAATATGGAAAGCAGGGACTGTCCTATTTAAGGGAGGCTGCTTCTTGCTCTCATTTTCCCAAAGAATGTTGCAACCTCTACAGCTTTCTAACAGCCCAAGGACTGGGCAGGACCAATGAGAAAGTGGGGGGAGGGAGGGAAGATGGAAAGGGGAGGGTCCCGAGAGGCTACAAAAAGTCCAGCCGAGGGCCCCCCCACTCCCACCTCTGTGACCTCTCAAATCCTCTTGATGGAAATTGTCTTTAGCGCTGGTGCTCTCTCTCTCTCTCTCTCTCTCTCTCTCTGACTGGTGTTTCTTCAATCTGGTATTTGCATCCCTGCTACCTCCAACTGCAAGTTTTGATCACCACCCCTCACCCAAGACCACAGTGCACATGCACTGTGTGGCATGTGTGAGCCCCCATTCATGTGCACAGAAATGAACATGCATACAAGCTACACATATACCACATACACACAACACCATACGAAGGGTTATTATATCACTTAGAATTCATATACAACATAAAATGCACCTTATGACCATTGTTATATATATATATGTCGTATATTTATTTATTTATTTATTTATTTATTTATTTTTTTAAGATTTAATATATGTAAGTACACTGTAGCTGTCTTCAGACACACCAGAAGAGGGCGTCAGATCTCGTTACGGAGGGTTGTGAGCCACCATGTGGTTGCTGGGATTTGAACTCTGGACCTTCGGAAGAGCAGTCGGGTGCTCTTACCCACTGAGCCATCTCGCCAGCCAGCCATCTCGCCAGCCTGTCGTATATTTATATATGTTATTAATATGCATGGCTTGTTTCAGCAGGGTTAAGAACATGTGCATGGGTGTAAATAGAGCACCCATCCCTTTGTTTATCCATGGAGTCCTCTTCATCTGAGGCGTTAGATCATGTACTCACATGAAACATTGGCTCTCAGTTCTTCACACCCTACCCTACCCCTGCAACCATGATCCTATGTCTGCCTCTAGATAATTGGCTAGTCTAGGCCCCCCATCCTCCTTTTTCCTCTTCCCAAGATAGCATTTCTCTGTGTAGCCTTGGATGTCCTGAAACTCATTGTGTAGATCAGGCTAGCCTCAAACTCAGAGATCTGCCTGCCTCTGCCTCCCAAGAGTTGAGATTAAAGGTGTGTGCCACAATGCCTGGCTTCCATCTTCCATCTCTGATGACTGGTGTAAGGCCCTCAGGGTCCACCCACGTTGCCACATTTATCTGAATTATTCTTTCTTGAAAGCTGAATAACATTATGTTGTGTGAACACAGTACATTTTCTTTATTCATTTAGCCTGAGCTGCTGGGCTGCCCACATTCCTGTGGTATTTCTCTACCACATTTTCTTGGTCTCTTTCCCTTCTTTCAAGCTCTTATGGGTGTGCCTAGTGAGCTAGGCTCAAGTTGACTGTTCCCGAGTACCAGGATGCTGTCTGTTTTTCTAAAGCCCTGGAAGATTTGGGGACTTCAAGGCCCAAAGACAATTCCTATCAATAGAGAAGAGGACCTGAAGCAAAGTCAGTGCTCAGCCTGGTAACTTTGAAATAATCATCTTGAGAGGCCTCTATGGGATTCTTAGGTATCCTCATGACATCATCTGAGGGTAAGCCTGTGCCTTCAGCAGGGGTCTGGATAGTGCATATTTTCTTTTCCCATCTGTCTTAGTCACTGTTCATTTGCTGTGAGGAGACATGACCAAGGCAAGCTTGATTACAATGTCAAAGGATTAGTCCATTATCATCATGGTGGGCTGCATGGCAGCATGCAGGCAGACATAGTGCTGGTGAAGCAGCTGAGACTTCTACATCCTGATCCATAGGCAACAGATAGCGCATCAAAGCCCACCCCAGTAACACATTACCTTTGACAGGGCCATACCTCCTAACCCTTTCAAACACTCTACCAACAGGGAGCCAAGCATTTAAATATGAACCTATGGGGGTGTCTAGGGTTTCATTGCTGTGAAGAGACACCATGACCATGACAACTCTTACAAAGGAAAACATTTAATTGGGGCTGGTGTACAGTTTCAGAGATTTAACCCATTATCATCATGGTGGGAAACATGGTGGCAGGTAGGCAGACATGGTGCTGGAGAAGGAGCTGAGAGTTCTACATCTTGACCCACAGGCAGCAGAAGGAGACTGTGTTCTACACTGGGCATAGCTTGGGCATAAGAGACCGCAAAATCTCCACAGTGACACACTTCTTCCAACAAGGCCACATCTAGGAATAAATGTCAGTCACTATGGGTCAAGCATTCAAACAGGAGTCTATAGGGGGGCCATTCCCACCCAAACCTCCCATATGGATCCATTCTTACTGAAACCACCACATTACATTGTCTTATTGTTTGAATTTCATGTCACCTGCTTCTGAGGATCACCTTCCAAAATAAACCACCATACCCAAGTCCCAGGAAGCTCTGCTTGGCGAGTTGTGAGTGACCTGCTTTGAGACATCTGCTTATTCTAGTCTCTTCTCCCCTACCAAAGATCATTTGACTCTGTTTTACAGTTCCCCATTACAGTACTAAAACAGATTAAGATGTAAATTAAATTAAAACATACAAGTATTAAGATGGTGCTTACTTTTGGTCTACTTACTGGGCACACTAGGTGACTTGTAGCTTGGGAATTCTGAGAAGATACCCAGGCAGGAGCAGACTTCGGGTGAACCAATCAATCATCAATCAATCAATCAATCAGACAACAAAACCAACTTGACTTTCTATTTCTGCCTGTCCAATCAAAATGAAACATCATAGAAGGGCTATGACTGTTATATTTGGATTATTTATTTATTTATTTATTTATTTATTTATTTAATATGTGAGTACACTGTCACTGTCTTCAGACACACCAAAAGAGGGCCTCAGATCCCATTACAGGTGGTTGTGAACCATCATGTGGTTGCTGGGAATTGAACTCAGGACCTCTGGAGGAATAGCCAGTGCTCTATAACCTCTGAGCCATCTCTCCAGGACTGTATCTGGATTTTATGTGCCCTGATCTTTCTGACTTACCATTTGTAACCATTAATCTTCATTGTCAACTTGACAATTTAGAATCACCTAGGAGACTGGTGACCTTGGAAGTGTCTGTGAGGGTTCTCTGAGAGGGAGGACTTCCCTTGAGTGTATGAGTAGCACGGTGCTATGGGGCCAGGGACCCTGACACAATCAAAGAAGTAAGGTAGAGAAAGCCAGCAAGATGCTGGCATCCTCTTTGTTTTACCGGCAGATCCCAACGAGTCACAGTTGTATGGCTTAGTTGTTTCTGCTCCCATGATCTCAGTGCCTTGCCTTGTGCTGCCGTGGAGACAGGCAGGTACACAGTGGCCTAGAGATATTGGTCTTTTCGGTGGTCCTTGCTAGGAGGGCATTTTGTTGGCTCAGCAGTGAGATTGGCAGGGTACCAGCAGGGCGAGGAGGAAGGGCTCACTCACTGTGTGCCTGAGAAGAAATGTGTTGAAGAAGCTGGTGCCTGTCATCTGGAGTGTGAGGCTCAAGGAAGAAGCTAACCAGAGCTTCTGTAGAGAGTTTAATGAACACCGTGAGCCGATGTGGTGGAAGATGGTCAGGTCTGCCCCTTGGGATGGGGGTGGAGGTGGGATGCGTCCCTGGAGGAGTGGGAGTGGCCCGAGGAAGTTGCTGTAGCGTCAGGACCTCATTCCTTCCACCTGGGAGGCATGGGCTTCACAGAACACCCAAATAGGAAAGTGAATGGCGCAAAGGAGGCTTTACTATCTTTCTAGGTTTAAGTCAGGCTGGGGGTTTGTGAGTTAGGGGAAGGGAGGGGCGAAGGCTTAAATGAAATGAGCTTAAAGTTTGATTTAGATTGGACTGGACTTTGTAATAACAGCCAGTCAGACCGCTTGTTAACACCCGAAGGTGACAGGAAAAGCGATAAAACGTGCCCTAGATTCCTCCAGAAGAAATGGGAGGCCACATAGAATAATGTAAAAAGACAACCGTGTGAAAAGTGCTCTTTCATGATTTCCCTTCACAAGATAGACCAGTTAGTACAAAAATTCAGCTGGTATAAAATGTTGCTCAGCACAGCAATGCTGGGGTGGGGGAGGGAGCCCATTTCCCCCACACTCCGGACCCCCAAGAGAAAGCGAGCAAGCACATCAGTAAGCAAGCATCGTCATTCTCTGTCAGTCTGTCCCAAATCTTGTGAGCCAGAGGCTGGAGAAGCGCCCCCCCCCCCCCCCCGGCTGTCTTCAGGCTTCCCAGGTGCGCTGCTTTCAGGCGACCTGCAAGGGCTACTGAGAAGTCCTGCGTTCATGTTTACTTCTGAGGAACGTTGTGAGCTACGAAGCAGACAAGCTTGCGTTGAGACAAGAGCCTTTCAAGTGGGTAGCCCTATTTGGAGGCAGAGGCAGGAGGATATCTGTGAGTTTCAAGTGAGATCCTGCGTCAAATACCCCAACTCCCCCACCCCGCTAAACCCGCACACAATCACACACAAAACCCTTACAGAGACTACTTTAGTCTCCTGTCCATCAGCCCCGCTACATCCCTTCCGAGTTCACCCGCTGGACCCCAATTCTTCCTGCTGCACGCAATTAAAAGAGGCTCTCTCTTCCGATTGGACCACAGCACATCCCACTCGTGGGAGTCAGGACTCTAGGTCAGCGACCTCAGGCTGCTTCTCTTTTCTCTGGGGTCTGAGGCTGGATGCTCCGGACCACTGTGGTCCCGTGAGCTGCCGGGTCGTGTCGGGCCGGCAGAGGGCGCTCGGCTCCCCCCACGGGGCTCCAGCCGAGAGGAGGCGCCGGGGCTCACGAGCATCTCCGGGCGGCCGGGAGGGGGTGCGCGCCTCCGGCCGCTGTAGCCCGGCTTCTGTCACCGCGGACGGCACCTCACTGGAGGGTGGGCGGGAGCGGCGTCTTTGTCCGGCGAGGCGTCCTCAGCCCGGGCCATCCCTGTGATCAGAGCCCGGCAGCTTGGGCGGTGCCCAGCGGTGAAGTGCGCGGGCGGAGGGCTGGCTGCGACCACGGCCCCAGGTACCCCGGTGCCCTAAGCTCGCCACCTGCGCCACCTCAGCCCGCGCTCTGTCAAGTTGCAGAAGACTCGGGTGGGTCAGGAGTCTGGACGCGTGGGCGCGTTGCAAACTCCAGCTGCGAAGGAGCTGCGTGCGGAGGTAGCCCGGCCCGGGATGCTCCCGGAGGCTGCTCTGGTGTCTCTGCACATCCTTCTTGGCTCCTCCAGACCCAGGTGAGCGACTGCTGTCCGCGCGTCCCGATCCCGCTGGAGACAGGTGCAGAGCGGGGCGGAGGCGGTGCCTTTTGCTGGCTTCTCTGGCATCAGAGAGCCCGCTCCCCGCTGCCCACATCTTCTGCTCCGCCGGAGAGAGGCTGCAGCCCACTCGCACCTTCTGGGGATGTCAGGTTGAGCACGGTGTTTCAGAGGCGACAGCGGGTTAGCCTAAGCGAGCTCCCACCCCACTCCACCCCCAGCTCGGGATAATTCGGTCTGTGTCTTCGTCTTAATTTAGCACCGATGTGTTATTTCCTTGGAGCCCTAGAATGGTAAGGCTTGCTCCATCCATTTTTCAACCCCCTTCATTCTGAGTCTGTGCAGGGAAAGGCTTGCAAGTGATGTTACTACCGTTCTATTTTAAATACAAACACCCAGAGAAGTACGCTTGGCGGCGTGCCAGAGGCGCCTGCACTCTTTTGTTATGTAAGTGCTTCACAGGAATATTTGCTGGTTGGTAAAGTTAGGAGCGGTTACCAGAGAACGTAAGAGCGCAGGAAGTCAGAGCGCAGGAAGTCAGAGCCATAATTTCTGTCTTAGCTCAAAACTTTCCTTCAGGATAAGCATGAGATGGTTTTGGTATCATTTAAAGGCGACACGAGGTCCTTTCAAAAGAAAAATTCATACCGTAGACTCTCAAGCGTTAAGACACAAAACAGGCTTTTTTTTTTTTTTTTTTAAATGAAGTCTGTTATGATAACCAGTGGGACGTCTCTGACAATAAATAGGTGGGGAGTGACTTAAAGAAATAGATCCCTGTCACATAGCTGTTTTGGCTTTTAAATTGTTAGGTAGTTGTATTTTGCTGTCACGTGGACATGGCTAATCGTGTGTGGACAGTTATTAAAGATCTCTGCTCACACGTACCGTAATTTCTCAGGTACAAAGATGAGAGTGGAAAACATCAGATACGCATCCTGTTCTTACTGGTTTCTGGTGATGGCATTTGTTATGTGTGTGGCTCATGTGGAGTCAGGGTTGTGAGTGTTGGTGGGCATCGTTTCGTGCTTCGTTTAGTCTCCGGCAGCATAAGGTGGGGCTCGGTGGGTTCGAGGTACCCCAGCCAGGCGTGTGGCATATAGGGAGAGAAACTTGTGTTTGACTGGAGAGAAGCTAAAGATTTTAGCTCGGGTCTTTTTCATCTAAGTGATTTTCCTGCTTGTTTTTCTTGCAAAGAAAAGCTGTGTGTACCAGGGATCCTTAGTCCCACAGAGGGTACCCATGGGAGTCTTAGTTGGGGTATAGTGCATTGTGCAAAGGAAACCCTGAAAGTTCAGTAGTTTTGGGGAGAGGGAGTGCCTTCTTTTTGTTTGCATGATTTTTTTAAAAAATTGTTTCACCAAGGATTATTTTTCTCACTGAATGGATGTTTTCATATACTATATAGGAGTGCAATCAGTCAATCAGGTGCACAAAAGCCTTTTTGGTATTTTTAAGGACAGAGGGAAAGCTGGCATCTTTTATAAGTCCACATTTCCACAGCTTGGGGCGGGCTTACTGAGGCTTTATGGGAGCTTATGTAAGAGCCACGGCGGTGCTTTTGGTACTCGGTTAAACTCCCTGCTTTGGCTATTACATAATTGACATGGAACTAGGCTGTCAGAGCTGAAATTGTGAAGGAGAATGTATAAAAACCTAGGCTCATGTGGGATGCACACAACACACACACACACACACACACACACACACACACACACACACACACGGCTTTATAATGAATAGCTGCTGCCAAATTAGAGGGAGCAGCAGGGATGGTCGTTTGTGAACGGGAGATAACTGTGTCAGGAGGATGGCTGGAATAGATAACTGTTAGGTTTAGCAATTTTCTAGAGATCTGAATGCTGGCTGAAACTACTGCAGCCCTTTCCATGCTGGCTAAGACAAAGAGGCTGGGAATCTTGGCCTTCAGGTCCCTCCCCTGGACTTACTTTGGGAGGCCTTGGGAGGAGCACTGGCTGTTTATTATGTGGTTTTGTAGTTTTGGATTTTTTTTTTAAATAGGGAGGATTCCCTTGCCACTCTCTCAGCCCTAATTTTATAAGTCCAAGTTTCTATGAATCTTGAATCTGTTCCATTTTCTGTTATGTTTAAATGTTACCTTATAAAATAGCCTTATTATTAATTATTATTATTATTATTATTATTATTATTATTATTATTATTAATGTATATGAGAACACTGTAGCTGTCTTCAGATACACCAGAAGAGGGCATCCAATCCCATTAGGGATGGTTGTGAGTCACCATGTGGTTGCCGGGAATTGAGCTCAGGTCCTCTGGAAAAGTAGTGCTCTTATCTGCTGAGTCATCTCTCCAGCCCAGCCTTTTATTTATTTATTTTTTAAAGATTTGATTGATTTATTTATTATATGTAAATACACTGTAGCTGTCTTCAGATCTCATTATGGGTGGTTGTGAGCCACCATGTGGTTGTTGGGATTTGAACTCAGGACCTCTGGAAAAGCAGTCAGTGCTCTTACCCGCTGAGCCATCTCACCAGCCCCCTTTTCTTTCTCTTTCTTTCTTTCTTTCTTTCTTTCTTTCTTTCTTTCTTTCTTTCTTTCTTTCTTTCTTTCTTTCTTTCTTTCTTTCTTTCCTTCTTCCTTCCTTCCTTCCTTTCTTTCTTTCTTTCTTTCTTTCTTTCTTTCTTTCTTTCTTTCTTTCTTTCTTTCTTTCTTTCTTTCTTTCTTTCTTTCTAATATTTTATGTGTGTGTTTGCCTACATGTCTGTGTACCTTATGCATACAGTACCCATGGTGGCCAGAAGAGGGCATCAGATCCCCTGAAACTGGAGATACAAGTGGCTGTGAGCTACCTTGTGAGTGCTGGGATTCGAACCCAGCTCCAGAACAGCAGCCATGATATTAACTGTTGAGCTATCCTCCCACTTCTCCTACCCCCACCCGCCAAACCTCATGGAGCTATAGCTTCCTGAAGACCAGTCCCATGTTTTGTCATCTCTCAGGACTTCTTTTTGGATCTTTGTGTCTTTGTGTAATCTGGAGAAATGAAAAACAAACACCCCCCAACCCTCCCGCCCCCCCGCCCCCCCCCCCCCAAAAAAAAAAAAAAAAAACAACCAGCACCAGGAAAGGATATGTGTGGAAAGTAAGCTGCAGCTCACCTGCATCTCAGAGGCAGGGTGCCAAGAGAGAGGGAAGAAAACAAAACAAAACAGCTATGAGATATTCATTAAAACATGTTAATGGGAACAGAGCGCACCGGCTCTGTTGGAGACCTTCCTGTATAAACTCTTTAGGGTCTCTCAAGTAGGAATTTCAAATAGTGAACAAACAAATCCAGCCTTGGGAAATAACCCACAAGAAACAAAGTATGTTGGGAAGGACCAGATGAGGCAGGAGGCTGTCTGATTAGCAGTCTTCTCCAGTGGCTAAGAGCCTTTAAACGGTGCGTGAGAGGGGAGTTGTTACTCTTTGTAACAACTCTTTGCTGAGGAGGGTCGCCTTTTTTCTGACCCGATTTCTACTTTCTATTGGAACTTGAATGTCTTCAGACCTTCCCTTTTTGACTCTTCCCACCACAGCACGTGATACTCATCTATCATCATCCGCCATCAGTCACCCGATATTTACTATCTATCCATCAGCTGTCCTCTAGCATCCACAATTCATTATCCTCCGTCAGCATCACCCATCCATTTATAAAGAGGCCGTCCTTCACCAGATATACGGGCTCCCTATGAGCCCTTTCCTCAACTGGGGCTTGACATTGTCCTGGGAGATCTGCACTTTCAGCGTGAATTTTGTTCTTCCATCCCCTACCTATGAGAACACAGCTTGTAGTGGGCATGGAATGACCTAGCAAAGACTTTAGCTGGATTTCCTTTCGTTACATCATTTATTTTAAAAGTTTGCATCACTCTGGGATGCAAACATGCCTATCTATCACCCAGGGGTGCTTTTTCTCAGAGACCTTTTGAAATGTGCTCACTAGGAAGGAAGAGGCTCTGCTTCCAGTCTCTGCAGAAGGATAAGACCTAACCACTGCAACGCTAGCCTGCAGACAGACACCCCCCCCCAATCACAGACATTGAATATTGCCTTATTTTTGTATATTTCTACTCCCATGATTCTGATCTCACACTCATGGACAGGAGTTAAGTTCAAGTGGTAGTAGTAGTCGTCGTCATTGTCCTCCTCCTCCTTCCTTCTTCTTTCTTCCTTCCCCTCCTCCTTCTTCCTTCCCCTCCTCCTTCTTCCCTCCCCCTCCTCCTTCTTTCCTCCTCCTCCTCCTCCTCTTCCCCCCTCCTCCTCCTCCTCCTCTTCCTCCTCCTCCTCTTTGAGAGACAGTTTCACTATGTAGCTTTGGCCGTCCTGGAATGCTCTATGTAGACCAGGCTGGCCTCGAACTCAGAGATCTACCTGCCTCTGCCTGCTGAGTGCTGGGATGAAGGGCATGCACCACCACCGTGTCAAGTTCAAGTTCTGTAAGTTCTTTCCTCTCATCCTGAATAAAATCTGTGCTTACTGCAACTTTGTGCCTGGATTAAAAATGTGTCACCATCATACAATCACCCCAGGGTGTACGTAGTGAAGAAAATGGGAAAACACAGTGCCCTTAAGGAATTGGATGAGGTTAAGTAAAATGTCGAATGGATTAGGTCCAGTGAGGAAAATGAGTCAGATGGGGGAGAAGTAGTTTGGAGGGGAGAATCACTATTTCTAGTCGCATGGACACTCAAGGGTCCCTGGCAAGGAGGAGCCCATTGGGGTCTCTCAGGGCAGAGGACAGCTGGCACGTGGGAGCCAGGGCTAGTGGCTGCACTGGAAATTCTCATGCTGATATAATGGAACAAGCAGCAGCTTGCTCTCTGTGGGAGAATGAGTGCTGGCATGTCCCTTCAGGGCTTATCAGTTGATGTCAGAGACACAGGGGTAACCAAAGTTTCTTAGGGCATCAGAAACCTGGTCTGGACCACTGAGTAGGAAGAGAGGCTATATGCCCTCACTGGGAATTCTCCTGGTCTGTTTCCATGGCAACCGGGACTTTTGCCCCTCACCTTAGGAAGGTACTGGAGCTGTGGTGGAGAACCACAAAATTCATCCTTGAGGAGTATCTCACAATAGCTAAAGAAAACGAGCCAGAGAAAAGCCCACCCGAAGGCAACCTGGCTGTACGGTGTGAGGAAGAGAGGTGTTTAGTGTGGCAATGAGGACCCTGGACACCCAGACCTTGCATCCGATGGCTCGGACATGTTGTTGTAGGTGTGTGTGCATCTGAACCCAGACTTGCATAGATCCTTTAGCCTAGAAGGTAGTGAGGCCTCTGGGAGAATGGGAGCTAGGAACTGGCTGCTGTTTTACCTACGATTTCTGGGCACAGAGGCTGAGCTTGGGGTGTAGGGCAGAGTCTAGGCTAAATGCTTATTTTTAAAAGACTGTGGCTTGTAACCACACTCTACCTCCAGGAGCCCAGGGACATGCCTCCTGCGCGGGAGTTCTTGGTCAGTAGTGGCAGAAAGAATCTCAGAGCAGCTTGGATGAGCACGTGCTGGTGACAGTTATGGGTGGCTGCTGAGTCTGTTGCTGCATCTTGTGTTGCTTTGTAAACTTGGGAGATGCGGCGTTTAAGGTCATTCCTGGCTTTTTGGTACTTCCAGGAGCCGTAAATGGGTCATTACAACAAATCGATCTGTATGCATAGTGTAAAATCCAAACGGATTGCAAAATAGATTTAAGATTTAAGATCACAGTTGGGCATAATGGCCTTTAACCCCAGCTCTCTGGAGGTAGAGGCAGGTGGATTTCTGTGAGTTTGAGACCATCCTGGTCTATATAGCGAGTTTCAGGGCAGCCAGGGCTACATAAAGAGACTCTGACTCAGGGGTGGGGTGGGGTCACATTCCCAGGCACTTGATATGCTATTAGCTACTCTAGCCTTCGGGTGGTTTTCTCAGTCAACAGTCTTACCTTCTGCTAAGTAAATAGAAAACAAATGATTAAACGAATAAGGCAAGTGACTAATGTCTGGGTCTCTTGTTTTTATTTTCTGTGTTGTTACCACAGTGTGTAGGAGATGGAAGGAGAGGAGCTAGTTCGATCTGCTGCTGATACAGTGCTTGCTTCGTGTTTCTCAGGAACTGTTATTTTCTTTTAGGATAATGAATGGCCCTTGTCCTGGACTGGGCAGTTTGAAGACACTTGAGTACTTCTCCATGTTTGCCCTGTGCACTCTGTGGACCTACAGCCCCCCTGAAACAGCAGATTCAGTTCCTAGATGGAGTGCAGGAAGTGAGCAGTGGGCGCGGTTAAGGCCAGCCCAGTGCCAGTAGTGACAGGTTGATATTGGTGCTGGGAAGTCTGAGCCTCCTGCAGACAGAAGAGGCATATTAGCTGCTATGGTACATCTGCCCAGAAGCAAGTTGAGATTGATACAGTGATTTTCAGTGCTTTCTAGAAGCACAGGGGAGACAGCACGGAGCACAGAGCCACCCGTTACAGGAAATGACAACAGAGGCAAACGGTAGGAAAGCAAAGTCCCCACACTTTGCCAGATGGCTGCTGTAAAGTACTAATCCCAAACACAATATGAACACGGTCTCTGTGAAATGACTGGAGAAGTAGTCTCAAACTACCAGAATTAATTAATTGTCTCTGCGCTGAATGGTTTGAAATTACTCATGCAAAATACCTTCTCAGCAAGACAATCTTTTCTACACACAGATGGGGACTTGTCACATATGCCAAGACCATTTTTAGTTCCCAATGGTTATAAAGATTATTTATTTATTTATTTATTTATTTATTTATTTATTTTTATCTTATATGTTTGGGTGTTTTGCCTGCATGTATAGCTGTGCACTGTGCATGCAGTACCCACGGAGGCCAGAAGAGGGCGTCAGATTCCCTCCTGGAACTGGAGTTACAAATGGCTGTGAGCTGCCATGTGGGTGGTAGGAATTGAACCCAGGTCCTCTGGAAGAGCAGGCAGTGCTTTTCTTTCACCACGGAGCCATCTCTCCAGCTTCTTATGAAGTCATTTTAATACAACGACGTTGTCTTTGGCCCTCAAACTTCATACTGAAAACTTTCTGCTAGGTTTTAGGATTATAATTCTGAGAAGAACTTAAGATGCTGCAGTGAACTAACTGTACCTGTGAGTTAGAGCTGGTTCACGGGGTTGAGAACAGAAGAGGAGAGATCCTCTCCCCCAAGCCTCCCTTTATGATACATAGTATTACAGTGTCATTCTGGAGCCTAATACTTGAGCCCATTAACTTAGTGGATGTTACAAGACCTCAAAACAACCCTTCCCCCAACAATATTATATAACATTAAAATCATTCTGAAAAACAAAAACAAAAACAAACCCATTTTCATCACTGAGTGTGCTAGTTTTCTGTTGCTATAACAACATACCAGAGTCTGGATGCTTACAGGAGTGTCCAATCCATGGCTTGCAGTCGGCTTTATGCGGCCACATCTGACTATGGATATGGCATATACTCAACATTGTAAGCTTACTTAAAACCCCGAGACTTACTTATTTATTGTAACTTGATTGCTGTTGTTCTAAAGCATAAACTTTACAGGTGACGCTGTGACTCAACACCAAAAAGTTGGACATTCCTGGAATAAAAAGGGTTAATTAATTACTTTTTCCATTTTTTTTTTTAGTGTGTGTGTGTGTGTATATGTGTGTGTAACAATAATAATTAAAGAAGGGATTTGGGAAGGAGTGGGGAGGTGTGGGAGAGCTGGAGGGGGCAGAGTGAGGTGGAAATGATATAATGCAGTACTCATTATGAAATTCTCAAAAAAAAATAAAAATAGAAACAAACAAACAAACCCCAAAACCTATAAGACACACACAGCTGAGAATGGCTGTACCTGTATAGCAATCCTATCCAGTGAGCCACATACGTAATGCTGGCTGGTATTTGCAATGAAAAGTAAAGCCAGTGCAGTTGATTTAATCTGATATGTCTCCAGTATGGGAATTTTCCTATGTTAATTTTCCCAGGTAGAGACCAGGAACAACTTGTGGAGTCAGTTGGGTTCCAGAGGAAGACTCATTTCTACCTGCGGAGCCATCTCACAACCCCAAAATCCCATATTTTATTTTATTGTTTTTTTTTTGAGACAGGATTTCTCTACATAGCCCTGGCTGTCCTGGGTCTTGCCCTGTCAACCAGGATGGCTTAGAACTCAGAAATCTGCCTGCCTCAGCCGCCTGAGCACTACCATGTCTAGTTCAGAATCCTGTATTTTACACTAATAATGCATCCTAGTAGTACTGACTAGCTGCGTTGCGGGTACCCAGAAGCCACGAAGATTTCAGGCTTTTAGACATTTACCACGGAGTACACAAGATTCTGACATCACCGCTAGCACAGCGTTTATTTATTCGTAAGATGTTTACTCACATTCTTTCTCAGAAAGCACACAACCCGTTGGCACACATAACGAGACAGGCATGGCGTCATTTTCTTGTCCTCCCTTGTCCAGTGGAGGAAGCTGTGAGTCCTGCCTGGGCCAGGCTGTGGTGGACAAGAAGGGCTTTGCTAAGGCGATGCTTAGGAAGATGAAGGGCGGAGCAATTCAGGAGACAGCAGGAGGAAAGGCAGGGGTGTGTGCAGAATCGCCGCTAGCTAGCGTGTGCTCAGCGGTTTGGCTCACTTGGAGCAGGTGTGTAAGCGTCTTGCCCAGGGAGTGGTGTGGCTGAGCTGGAGCGGGAGGCTGAGCTATCAGAGGCCACCTGCTAGGGAGCTTGGATGCCCTTCCTTGTTAGCAAGCTATGGGAAGCCCTGCAGTGGGATTCGTGTTCTTGCTTCAGCATGCAGACATGCCGTTGACTTTTCTTATTTCCCTTCGGTCTTCTGCAAGACAGGGGTATTGAGATGGCAGGGGTTGCTACGAAGATTAAAAGAACTAGCAGTGGTCCCATTTATGACTCCCATGACTATAGAGACTGTCTCCCCGGCAGACTCCATACACTGAACTCAGTTCTTCTTCAAAGTGTCCGTACTCTAGTGTACTCAGAGAACACTATTAAGAATATACATCCTTGGAGCATCAGGATCAACCTTAGGGCTGGTATTTAGGAATTATGTCCATGCTCTCTGTGTGTAGATACCTTGTTTTGATTGTTTACCAATGTGCAAAGTCCGTCTCCTTAGCCTTTTTCTATCTGAGGCCCAGGGCGTTACACCAGGTCCATGTTCTGTTGTTAGAGATGGTCTAGAGAACCCACTCTGGTCACAGTGTTCATTCCCTATGCCTCAGGGTTCCTCTGTGTGAGGTTGACCAGTTGCTTCTTGGCCAGCCTGTGGTCCTCCATGGAATGCCCTTATCCAGTCTGGCTTTCACTCATACACTTGTAATCTTCACAGAGCAGTTAGGACACCTTAACTTCACTAAAACTCTTACGTACATGTTTTCGTTGGTGAGCCTATATGTGTGCCAGAGATCAACCTGGTGTGTTTGTTATTCCTCGGAAGCTGTCCATTTTGCCTCTTGAGATAGGATCTCTTATTGAGGCCCAGCGTGTGTCAGTTAAGCTAGGCTGGCTGGCCAGTGAGCCCCAGGCTCCACCCATTTCCCAAGTGTAGGGATCAGAACCACACGTAGCTTTTTATGAAGATGATAGGGATCGAACTCAGGTCCTATTGCTCTGCGTGGTGAGCACTTTAACACCTGAGTTATCCTCCAAGTCCCTATTTCCTTACTAACAAGCCATTGCTTCCTGTCTCCTCTTTACCATGCGTTCTGTAATTCCAAATGGTCAGGGCTGTTTCATGTTCAGTAGTAGCTCCGTGTGGCCATTAGTAACGTTAATAACAACACATGCTTTTCTGATTACAAAGGTTTCCTCTCAACAGTCGCTATCACTGAAACACTTTCAGCTTTGTGGCAGTCAGCGTAGGTCACAATGTCTCTGTTTTAAGGTGCAGCCAGGACAGGGACCCTGCAGATAGAGTGCCTCTGAATGATACTTTCCCATTGCATCTCCCTTAAGGACCTTCTGATGTTCTCTGAGAAGTGGGATTGGTTCTGAGGGAAACGATTGGTTTTCCCTAGCCTTGCCAACTTGGATTCTTTCATTGCTCTGTCGAGTTCCAACGGCAATTTTGATGTCGTGTTTTGATCTTATATTTTATCTCTACGCTTAGAAAATAGGAGCAGAAAACAGGTGACTGGTACTCAAGAGATCAATATGTTTATTTGGCAGGAGGGTGCTCGTTCATGAACACAGAGCGAAAATAAACCAAGTAAAACTGAAGGGAGGCTGCTGCTGTAATGGGTCTCCTGGTGGGAGGGAAACGCCTCCCACCCTTTCCTGTTCCCACTCAGAAAGAAACACGTTTTTGAACACGTAAATTTTTGGTGCCGAGGGATTCACACAGCTGCTCTTCCACTGGCTTTTTGTCCCAACAGTACTGTGCATACTATGAATTATGTCAAGGGTGGTGTGGTGGTGGGGTTGTGGTAGGCTCTTAAGATAGATGGGTTATTAATATATTTATCAGACAGGAGTGGATTCTTTCCATTCCGTCTGGGTCCCACATGGGCACCTGCTCCCTGTTCCCATCCCCTTTCAAGCTCTGACATCCATCCACAGCCCGGCTCTTCCTGCCCCGTCTTGCCTCCGCCATGCCTGTGATCCTGGCCACAGGTTTGTTTTTAGAGAGACCTCCTGCATTGCAGAGGGGAGGCTGGGAAGGCACTGGCAGTTGCTGTAGACAGAAAGGAAGAACTGAGAAGCAGCTCAGAAACCCCCAGATGTGGAGAGAACACAGTTATTATCTTCTGGGCACCAAGGGACTGTTGACACGGAGAAGAAAAATTGATCGATGTTAAGTAATACATAGTATTGAATATTTAATTATTTATAATAATCCTCCCAATCTTGTCCCTTTTTTCGGAGAAATTTTGAATTTTCCATTTGTTTCCTAGGTGAAAAATGGTTGAATATTGAACAATGTGTCTGTCCCTCAACCCAAGAAGAGCAAATATTTTGTGATATCTATTCCAGCAGGTTTTAGAGGGAAATCTGTCTTTCCTACTATTTAACATTGGGTCTTTTTGTCATTTGATTGAGGAAAAAAAATTTTTTTTTGTTCCTGAGTTTTGGGGAAATAATTTTTAAAAGGATGTAATTAATATTTTCAACATCTTAAGGTACATAGTTTCATTGGTTCTTAGTTTCTCCTGAAGTAAAATAAAATTAATACGGAAGAGGTTACATGTAGTAGTATTTACAACACCGAAGAGCCACACAATAGACACAGCAGACATCATGAATTAGAGGCATGTGTCCCCCAAGAGAATGTCAACTTCTTCAATAATTTCATTTCTGTGGGGGTTTTCATGATCATTAACTACTCAAGGGATGAAGACAGAGGATGAACGCAGTCATGTAATCCACAGGGGATTAACTGGAAAACAAGATTAAGTGGCTCCCAAATCCTAGACTTAGCCCGTAGGAGCTCACAGGATGACACCAACTGGAAGTTTGTGTAATTACAGTATAGAGCCAAGAACTCTATGGCGTGAACCCCATTCCAACAGGATGCGGCATCACGATGCTATTGCGTGTGTTTTGCTGGCTCTCTGGTGTTTTCAGGTCTCTTTTTCTTTCTAGGTTTCCACAGCTGGATTGCCTGCTAGACCAGATTGTGACCAGTGACCTGGAAGCTTGTGTTAGGGGTCAGGGGTCAGGGGTCAGGGTGAGTTCACATACAGTTCTCTTTCATTTATTATTCGCTTTGCAGTCACCCCTTGAGTGCCTTACACTTCCTGCTCTCTCCCAGAAAAAGGGCTGCCACTGTTTTTAATTTATGTTTTTGTAAGTGATGTCATTTATTTAAAAGGCCACTGACAATGAATTCTCCACGAAAGCTTATTTCATTTTGTCTATTTAAAAGTGCGAATTGAGACCCAAGTTCAAGCTTCATGTTTTGTTAATGGTCTTACAGATGTAATAGACATCTCTTTCTTAGTGGTAATTAATCTTCTACGACAACAAAAGGTTATCTCGTTGTTGTCATTACATCGATTGACAGAAACGGGGCAAGAAGCTGCAGCAGTGTGGGTCTGGGTGTTGGTGGTGGGAGGGCATGCTGAACTATGTGCTTGATAAATTCAGCTACCTAGAGAAGCTGGCTGGTGGCTTGTACCTGCAGAACCAGCACTTGGGAAGCAGAGACAGGAGAATTACTGCCAGTTGGAGGCAAGCCCATGCTATATAGTAAAAGTTTCAGGTCAGGCTCGGCTTCTTTATCTTTGTCTTAAAGCCAAAAACTGACCAGGAAAGAAACCCAGAGCCAAGAGAGCAAAGCTGTACCAGTGGGCAAGTCGATGCTCTATAAATAAAGCCCGATAAATGAAGATCAGAAGCTGTAGTGAGCAGCCGTGGCCATGGAGAGCTTCAAACACCGAGGAAAGCTCTTCTGGGGGAGGGATGTTTGTCCCATATGGCATTATGTGCAAATTAGACAAAAGTATTCCTTCCATATGACATTTTATTCCCATCTAATTGGGAAATTGTTGAACTAAACCGATTGTTGGAAAAGATACTTTATTACCATATGCTAGAAAATTATAATGTAAACAGTCAAATTACCTACCAGGAATGTATCCAAATTTTAAGAGAGACACAATTTTAAAAATAACCAAGATGTCCGGTGAGTAGGGAATGCTTCCCCCGAAGTGTGGCAGTTTTCCCACCTTGCACAGTCTGAACGCCCTGCAGGGCAGTTCTGCATTGTTGGGACCCAATTCATGGTAGGCGGGAAAAGGAGTTTTTTAAGTATGTTCTGCTCTTAGGAGATGGAGGATTGAAATAGGAGTTTGAGGCATGGCTTTTATTGGAAATTTAGGTGATTTGAAAGGAATTTGACAGACATGTTAAAAGCTTCTATAGGTTTCAGGTATTTTGATTTTTTTCTGGGGGTAAAATTAGGGAAGGAAATAGAAACTATTTTAAATGAAAATTCTGGCTAATTCCTGCAGTCCTGTGCTTGACTGTCAACTTGACACACCCAGGAAGGAAGTAACTCCTTTTGAGGAATTGCCTCCGTCAGCTTGACCTGTAAGCCTGTCTATGGGGCATTTTCTTGATTGCTGATTGATGTAGGAGCCCCCGTCAACTGTAGGTGGAATAATCCCTAGGCAGGTGGGCCTGGGCTGTGTAAGGAAGGCAGCTGTGGTCTCTGCTTCAGTTCCTGCTGTGGGTTCTTGTCTTGCCTTCCCTTGATGATAGACTGTAAGTGTAAGCTGAGTGAGACCCTTTCTCCCCCCTGAGGGGGTTTCAATGACTGTTTTGTCACAGCAATAAGAAGCAAACTAGGATGGTGTTATAAAGTATATTTTCAGACCCACCTTTCTCTTTACTCAAGTGAGCTTGTTGCATAGGTGGGTGGCCACCTGTGTGGCACTTTAACTTTCGAAGACTGATTAAACCTGCATTATTTTTAGCTCCAGGGAGTTGATTTCAGGAAGTCCAGTGTAGCCATAAGGACCAGCCCTCCTTTACGTGCATGTTTTCATAATTAATCTTCTGAAGAAATCAAAAGCTGTGGAGAGATGGCTCAGCAGTTAAGGAGAGATGGCTCAGTGGTCAAGAGCACTGACTGCTCTTCCGAAGGTTCTGAGTTCAAATCCCAGCAACCACATGGTGGCTCACTACCATCTGTAAAAGCTGTTATCTCAGTGTTGTTGATGTGTGCTTGGTAGATATTGATTGACAGACACAGAGGAAGGGGCACAGTACACTGGGGCCAGATTTGGAGTACTGGGTGGGAGCCTATGATTAGTGATTGAAAAGTTATTGAGAGAGGCTGGGGAGATGGCTCAGCTGAACGAGCATGAGGACCTGAGTTCCTATCCCTGGCACCTACGTCATGTGTCTATAATCTCACATTGGAGGCAGATGGAAACAGGAAGATCTTGGTGCCTCACTGGCCAGCCAGGCTAGCTGAACCAGCAAGCTCCAGCTTCAGCAAGAGACCTTGTCTCAAACAAGGTAAAGAAGAATAGAGGGGGACATCCAGGACACACATGCATCCACACGTGTACTGACACAAAGAATGTCAGACCACATATAAAAGTACAGGACCTCAGATGTGTAGCTTGGCATCCCTGGGCAAGGAGTCGATCAGGGAAGCTCCAGGGGTCTCCAGAGTGTGGAAACCTAAGGCAGTTTTCTCAGAGATGTATTCCTGAGCGCATCTCTACATCTTACCTTGAGGATAGCCATGAACAGATCTGGGCAGTAGCCATTATTTCTGCAAACACCCTTGCTATCCCTATGTTATTCTTGTGACCCATGCAAGAATGGGTCTGCAAGGTGGGGGACTTGGGATCGTTAACACCCAAGCATAGGAATGTAATTAGGAAAACCAATGAGATTTGGGGTGAATTTCTATTATTTTTTGTCTAGAATCTCCCCCACCTCCCAATGCACAAATTATCAACATTTTAAAGAAAAGATAATTCATATTATTTTTTTAATGAGGGGGTGGGGAGGGCAGGCACAGACTGAAAGTTGAGCCAGGGAGGCTGATGGTACTCACCCCTCCTGGAAATTGCTTCTCAGCTTATCCTGGAGTTATTGTGTTTGTTTGTTTTTTCCTTTGTCTTTAAAGTACCGTGGAGGTATAGAATGGGGACATTTTTGGAGCTGATGGTTGGCACCTGTGATATTGAACTAATAATTCTGTGTTTCTTTTTTTTCCTCACCTTTCAGCAGGGAGGGTGATAATTTGCTTGGAGAAGACACCGGGGGGAGATGTTTGCAAACAGCAGTGTAATGAATGTTGAAATGAAGTAGTATGCTGGATCTGATGGCGGTCTGTTGTGTCTTATCACTGCGCGGTCCAAATAATTGTGCAGGCTGTTTTTTTTTTTTTTTTTTTTAAGGGGACATTGAGTGTGAGGATTGTGTAAAGATGTGAATCTTTGGCAGGAACTGATATTTCAACAGGATGGATAGCTTCTTAGGGAAGGGAAATGAGTGGTCTATCCCGTGGTGGGGACCTTTAGGTTTCTAGAGTCTTTTGTGTAGTATACATTTAATGGTTCAGAAGGACCTTAGGTCAGTCACATGGTCAGGAGTTGTACGGCAGTGGTTCTCAACCTGTAGGTCACGACCCCCTTGGAATCACTTTTCATATATCTTGTATATCAGATATTTATATTACGATTCATGGCAGTAGCAAAATTGGGCTGGAGAGATGGCTCCACGGTTAAGAGTACTGACTGCTCTCCCAGAGGTCCTGAGTTCAGTTCCCAGCAACTACATCGTGGCTCACAACCATCTGTAATGCCCTCTTCTGGTGTGTCTGAAGACAGCAATAGTGTACTGATATATATATCTTAAAACAACAACATCCCCCCCAAAAAAACCCGAAAACAAAGATAGTATCAAAATTACAGTTATGAAGCAGCAGTGAAACAATTTTATGGTTGGGCGTCCCCATGACATGAGAAATTATTAAAGGGTCGCTGTGTCAGGAAGGTTGGGAATCACTGTTCTACTGTAAGGACACCTGCTTTGTTCAGTCCTGTGCTGTCCCTAAGACACATCTCTGTGGGTTAATAGTGGTGTCTGGTCCACCACAGGGCTAGGGCCAGTCATGGAGGCAGATCCGGGAAGTTTGACTGCTCACATCACACGCTGCCGCTGGGTGGGCGTTGGGCTGTGAGAAGCAGCAGGACTCTGCTCCGGGGATGGGGAATCACAGTCTGGAGTCACCAGAAGAGTGGAGAACAGAGTAGGGGCCCAGCAGGCAGACTCTGGCCTGGGGCTGAAGGGAAAAGGGCAGGAGGAGGAGAGTCCTCTGGCTGGT
The DNA here is from genome assembly GCF_978045245.1 of Mus caroli. Lineage (NCBI taxonomy): Eukaryota > Metazoa > Chordata > Mammalia > Rodentia > Muridae > Mus > Mus caroli. Next base: position 152,108,502 of record NW_028227259.1, read on the forward strand.
TTCCACAGGGACAAGAGTCTTTGGCTTGCTCTGGCCGGTGCCTTGGCTTGGGCTGGCGGCCCGCCACGCTGTGATTGGAAGCACAGTGAGGTTAGACTGCAAGGCTCTTAAGAGGAAGACCTGCTCCATTGCTCCAGCGTGGCAGATCCTGATGAGAAGAGACAGTTCATGGTTTTAAGGTGTTTATTGTAGAAAGACAGAGAGCGGGAGAGAGTAGGGAAGTAGAGGGCAGCCGTGACCATGTTGGGGGGGGGCGAGGAGAGGGAGCAATCGGGAAGCAAGATTAAGAGAGTAAGAGAGCAAGAGGGTAAGAGAGTAAGAGAGAGAGGAGGGGGCAAGCAGCTACTTTTATAGTGGGCCAGGCCTACCTGGCTATTGCCAGAAAACCTTGAGGAGGAGCATACCTGACTGTTGCCAGGTAACTGTGGGGGTGATGTCCCGACCGAATACCAGGAGCCCTACATGACTGATGGCCACAGAATTATGGAGCTGGAGCCTCGTGTCTGGGAGCATGGCAAACGGGCCTTCCATCTCTTGCAGGAACACCTAGCTCCACCAGAAAACAGGCTGCCTTTCACGCTTCCACACATCTGTTGTTCATTTCTTACAACATCCACAGGCAGGTGATGTGTCCTGACTGGAGAGAGGGGAGCTGGGTCTACAGCAAGATATTACGTGTTTGACTTACTCCTCAGACCTTGGACAGACACCACTCTGCTAGGTGAGTCTTAGGGTTTCTGTTGCTATGATACAGCACCAGACCCAAACACAGTTTGGGGAGGAAGGGTTTATTTCACTTATATTTAATACATACATCACAGTCCATCACTGGAGGAAGTTAGGCCAAGAGCTCACCCAGGGTAGGAACCTGGAGGCAGGAGCTGATGCAGAGGCCATGGAGGAGTGCTGCTAACTGGCCTGCTCCCCACAACTTGCTCAACCTGCTTTCATATAGAAGCTTAGGACCACCAGCCCAGAGGGGGCACCACTCACTATGGGCTGGGCCCTCCTCATCGATGACTAATTAAGAACATGTCCTACAGGATTGACTACAGTCTAGATCTTACAGAAATTCCTTAACTGAGGTTCCCTCCTCTGGGACGGCTCTTGCTTATGTCAAGCTGACAGGCTTGCCAGGACGAGGTCAAAAATCATTTCCATGGTCGTATGCACGTCAGGCTAGTCTGTCTGGTCCAACCTGGAGCAGATAATTCTATCATTAGAGGATAACGGATGAACAAGGCCAGGGGAATCCTGGGAATAAAAGAGATCCAGGCACTTGTGAGTTACCCTGTTCTCCTGTGTTCTCACAGAGAAGTGTTATGCTTTTTCTTTCTTTTCTTTTCTTTTTTTGATTTTTCCACTCTGATTTTGAAAAATTAAATACCAATCAAATGTGACCGAAATAGCTGCAAATCTGGAGCACAGGAAAAAAAAAATCACTGTGTGTAAGTCTTATTTTCTGCTTTAAAACAACCCTCCCGGGGACAGTGAGACGGCTTTGGTGGATCAAAGCACTTGGTACCAAGCCCAATGGCCTGAGTGTGTCCCTCAGGACCCACATGGTAGAATGAGAGAACTAACTCATTACCACATGTTCAGACGTACACATAGAAGCCTGTACCCACACGTGCATAATACGTAGATATAATTAAAAGAAATAAAATGAAACGACTCTCGGGGACACGTTAGACGCGCCAGGCTTTTAGAAAGCGTTTGTTTAGGGAGGGCAAGGGTAGTCACTTTCTAATATATCTTATTCCTTAGGCTGAAACACGGAAGAAAATACCAAATGCGTTAGAATATTTGAATCCATAGTGGCAGGGCCTGGACTATTAGGTTGGGGCTGGGGGAGTTATTAAAATGGTAACAATCGCATAAGCCTCTTTGCTGTCCTTTGTTAAAGGGGGGCTCTGCAGGGCCAGCTTCCAGCACCTCTGTCTATGGACCGCTATATAAACTCTGTGGTTAAGGATTAACTATGGGGTCCATTGGAATTGAGGGCATGTTTTATTAACTAGGTCATCAGGGCACACACGCCGGGCTGGGTCCCTGCTGGCACTGTGCTGCCTTTGGTAATTAATTGGGTAAGCTTGTTGGTAGGTAGACAAAATGGCTTCACTATGGTAGCAGGTACCTGTGTGGTATCTAAGCAGGTTGCCCATTAGTGAAGAGTTACAGTCAGAACCTTGGGAAAGTTTCTGTGATGTTCAGGGTGCCACAAGGGTTCGTCCTGTCTGAAATGACCCCAAAAGTTGCCGAGGAACTGAAAATGGACAGATTGTTACTCAAATGTTTTGAAAAGGTTGCAGCATCCACTCACACATTTTGAACCCAATGTGGGTTTTTCCTTTGTGCACTGTCTTAGCCAGGGTTTCTATTCCTGCACAAACATCAGGACCAAGAAGCAAGTGGGGATGGAAAGGGTTTATTCAGCTTACACTTCCACGTTGCTGTTCATCACCAAAGGAAGTCAGGACTGGAACTCAAGCAGGTCAGGAAGCAGGAGCTGATGCAGAGGCCATGGAGGGATGTTTCTTACTGGCTTGCTTCCCCTGGCTTGCTCAGCCTGCTCTCTTATAGAACCCAAGACTACCAGCCCAGAGATGGTCCTACCCACAATGTGCCCTCCCCTCTTGATCACTAATTGGGAAAATGCCTTACAGTTGGATCTCATGGGGGCATTTCCTCAAGGGAGGCTCCTTTCTCTGTGATAACTCCAGCTGTGTCAAGTTGACACACAAAACCAGCTAGTATATGTACCAAGAGCCTGAATTAACATCAGTGTCAGACACTGGCAGTGGTTTCCCCCGGGGTAAAAACTTTGGGGTTACACCCAGGGAGATCCATGTACAGTTGCTCTCCTGAAAGGGCTTGCTTGGTTCTTTGTCACAACCACAGAAGGAACCAAATGGGCTTCTGAGGACCTGACTTACTCTCTGCTCTGGCTAGGGAAGGGTTTTGTTTTCTCTTCCTCATCCATATTGTTAGTCATTGTATCCTGGGCAGGGATTCTGTTGGTCTGTTCCCAACGATTTTCATGGCTCTTAGTCAATGGAGGCTTGACACAAGTTGGGTGCTTACTAAATGTTTGTAGAGAAGGTGAAACGGCAACTGAGTGGCTCATTGCTCTGGGAAGGGGAGCACCTTTGTATTCCTCGCTATGGAGGGGACAGGAAGATGCGCAGCCACACCCATGTTCAGCAGTGGCCAGAAGGACCAAGAAGGCAAGCGTTCACTTGAAGAACTGGAGGCATGGACATTAACCTTCATGCCATGCCACCGCCTTAATGTGAGGGTGGCTTTATAGTAGAAGTCCTTGACATAGTACCTTGTTCTGTGTTTCTATTCAGACATCGTGTTGTCCTGGGGACTCCCTGACACTTCATCAGCAAGCTCTGTGAGAGATGGTATAGAATTTGATGGTACTCTCTCTGGGTTGTAGGTTTTCATTTAAAATTTTTTTTTTAAATTAAATTTTTGTCTTTATATATTTATTTATATTTTAATATTCCTACTTTATATTTGTTGATTTTATTCACTCAAAAGAAGGACATTTTGTTAAAAAATAAATTTAATTAATAGAGTCTCACTGTGCAGCTCTGGTTAACCTCGAACTTGTGGTTCCCCCCACCCCAGCCTCTTGGAGTGATAGGATTGTAAGGGTGTGCCACCATTTTTGGTGATTACAGAGGAGTCTCACAGCAGATAATTGTGTTGCCTTTTGGTGGTATCTGTGTCCTGCTTCCTTCCCCATCAGTCCCTCTGCCATTGTGTATTTTTGGCCAAAATGGTCTTGAGCCCCAAGATTCTTCTCCCTCTTAGGCTGTGTCCTTGTCAATATCTGAAGACAGTATAATTGGGTGTGTCATCTGTGTTTGGAGGTCAGGGATGCTTCTGATTGTCCTCTTACACACAGGATGGTCCTCCAGAGTGGGTTCTCTGTAGGCTTAGATTTTTTAAAACCTACTTTATCTATGGTTAACATTTTGACCTCCTTTCTAGCCCACCACCTACCAGAGGTAGGAGAAAAGAAAGGTTAATAGGAAATGGGGGTTGTGGACCTGTTTAGGAACAGTTCTTCGGGGGCAATTCCAATCTTAGTTGTCAGCAGTCCAGTTCACCAGCAAACACCAAATACGAATGAATAGCAGCTGCTCTATCCAGAAGAAACTTGGAGTATTCACTGATCGACATGAGCCTCAGAAGCTACAAGAAGCATCCATAACATACCAAGAAAGTCTTTGGTTCATTTCTCTCTACCAAGTCAGACGAGTGGTGATCAGCCAAGAAAGTAAGGTGAACCCATGTTAGTGTGCCATAAGCACAGACCAGCATGAGCAGAACCCAATGAAGACCAGCAATGTGATGCTAGGTGAACCAATACAAGAGCATCGTCCACTGTCTCTTGGGTTATACTTAGACTCTTTTCAAACGTCACATGACTTCTCAGGCATCTACTCCAGCAAAACATCACATGCCCTTTCACCAGGCAACATCCAGAAAAACACCACATGTCTGTTCTCAGCAAAACATACTCTCCTAAGACAGTTTCCAGAAAAAACATCACATGAGACAAGCGAGTCTCCAACAAAACCTGAAATTCCCACTTCAATTCTTTTGGTTTTTTTGGTTTTTCAAGACAGGGTTTCTCTGTATAGCCCTGGCTGTCCTGGAACTCACTTTGTAGACCAGGCTGGCCTCGAACTCAGAAATCCGCCTGCCTCTGCCTCCCAAGTGCCCACTTCAGTTCTTGTTCGAAGGTGAGCCGAGCCAAGATTGAGAAAAAGGTTTGGATGACAAAACAATATTTTTGCCCACAATGTAGAGGAAAACAAAACAAAACACCCCATCCCATGACTGTACTGGTTACTTTTCTCATTGCAGGGACTAAATAACTAGACAAAGAGCTTTGGGAGGGAAGGGCTTGTTGTGACGGTTTGAGGGGGTATAGTCTACCCTGATAGAAACATACAGGGCTCTGTGTGTGGAGCATCTGTGTCTGTAGTCAGGAAGCCAAGGGAGACAAAAGCTCAGTTCAATTGCTCCTTCTTTTTAGATTTATATATTTTTATTTTGTGTGCCTATTTATTTTATTTTATGTATTTGGTGTGTTTTGCCTGCATCTTTGTCTGTGCATCGTATACATGCAGTGCCTACAGAGGCCAGAAGAGGGCGTCAGATTCTCCTGAGCTTTAGTTACCGACAGTTGTGAACCACTGAGTGGGTGCTAGGAACTGAACAAAGGTCTTCTGCAAGAGCAAACGATGCTCTTAACTGCTGAGCCATTTCTGTCTCCAATTTCTTTTCACTCAGCCCAGGATCCCAGTCCTGGGTGGAATGGAGCCACCACATTTAGGGTGGGTGCTCTCACATCAGTGAGCCAAATTTAGAAACCCTTAGATGTGTCCAGAGGCTTATCCCCTAGGAAATGCTAGATCTTAGAATTGACCACCAGTGCTAATCACCACAGTGGCTTTGGACAGAAGGGGCTGAAGGGCAGTCGGGAGGTGGGAACATGGTTGTAATTTTTCTGTTGATTTGTTTTATTTTGGATTCTGTTGTACATAGGTTTCTCTTCTTGTAAATACTTTGTTCTTGTTTATTAATTCACAAGTTAAATTGTTTTGATTATTGCTTAGCATGTTTCTGAGAACCTTAGTAATGTATCTCTGTATCCAGCAGACTCTGTTACATAACCCACAATTCATATGCCCCCGTGAGAATACACAAACCCACCGTTGCTATGTTCCTGGAAACAGTAGTAGTTTGTTTGTTTTCCAGATCCTCCTCTTACACTTCACAGTTACATAGTTGCTGCTGCCAAGGTTTCTGAGAGTCATCTCTAAGACTCAAAGCAAGTGTTAGGTTAGTAAAGAGAGAGCACCTGCTCTCCAGAGGGGGATGCGAGAAAGTGCTGGAGTCGACTCCAGCATCAGCTTCTTTGGAAAAGCTGACGGTGCAGAAACGCAGCAGACAATCCTGCGGGCCTACTCGGGCTACAGCCACAGAGGAATAGTCTATGAAGCAAACAGCTGTGCCAAAAAGCAGACTCAACACAAACCTATAATAGGAGAAGCAGGCCTGCCAGAGTCCTCCTCCAAGGAAATGCGGGTTCAGCTGGCCGATAACAGGACCCACGAAGGACCCCAGCCGAGCCATTACCTGATGCTACCCAGCAAGCACAGACAACCCTGTGCTCTCTGATGGGGGAAGGCCACTCTGTGCTCACTCCAACCTCTCTGCGTTTCCCTGCATGAATCCTCTGCTGTAGCCAGACTTTTCTAACTGTGCACCACGCGTCCTCTACCTGTTAGCTCACACCTTCTGTCCAGAGCTGTGTCTTTTTTTTTTTTTTTTAATCTCTCTTATCTGCCCCCGCATTTTCTTCATTAGGCTGTTGCTCCAACAGTTCGTCCTCTGTGAAACTCTTCCTAGAAATTCTTTATAATCCAGTTCCTCCCCTCTCTCTGTTCCTCTGAATTCAGGCAAGAGCTAGTAGTAGTCCTGGTTGGTCTGGTTTGTTGTGGGGGCTTCGGAGGCCCCCCTGGGACAGACATTAGTACCTTGTGAGTTGGTATGTAAGCATCAAGGAGTGGGTAGGGATAAGAATGCCAGTAAAAACTGTTCTTTGGAAACCTCAGGTGTAAAACTGGCCTGTGGCTAAGTGGCAGAACACTCGCCTAAATACCACCCAGGGACAAACACACCTTTTGATGGTTGTTGGAGCAGACCATAGGTTTAGGAAGAACAGCCATCCCTTTTGGTTCTGGCAGCTACCATTGTACAAATGCCTGCCAGGGCCTGGGCACAGCCTGCTGCCCTAAGGAGGGAGTAACGGCTCTGATACAGCACAGGACTCTAAAAAAAAGGCTTTTAGCTTGTCTGTTATCATGGTTCGTTTTAATTGTCCAATGACATAATGCAGAATCACGTGGGAAGGCTGGGATTCTTGCGTGTGTAAGTTGGGGAAGGGGGAACAGTAGACTGAGCACTGAGCATGCTTGAATTCATTTCTCTCTGTTCTTCACTGTGGATGTGATCTGACCTGCTGCCTTGTTCCCCACAATATAGGAGCTGTGAGCTAAAATGAGCTGGTTCCCTCCAACTGTCTGTCTGCCTGGGGCTCTAACCGGTGTATGGACACAGGTAGCATCATGCCAGTCTTTGTTTTGCCAAGGTCCCAGGACAGCATAGAAGGCATGGGCACCTCTTGCTGTGTTCCGGAAGTGGCAAGCTCACAATGGGTCTGAGAAAGCCCTGCCGGGCTCTGCATCCTTCCAGTCTCACCAGGGACCCCGTCCCTAGGTTCTGTGGCTGTGGGTTTTGATCAGCTCTGTTTATGGAAACAAAATTAAAAACATAAATCACCCAGAGATTGTGTTTAACATTAACGCGTGAAACATGAATGGTGGATGGGACTCAAAAAATGAACTTTGATTTTGCTACAGAAACCTTTCGCTCTTGGAACTTCTTCTCCATCTTGGAGACAAATCTTTAGACAGTTGATTCATTTTACAGCGACAACCCAAGACGGATACAGTAAATTAAAAATCCTCACGGCGAGTGTTAAATGTTTGCCATTGTACCCGTCCTTATCACGGTGGCTTGCTTGCTGTTTCCGAGGTCATTGGATGCTGGAACGTTTCGCTGCCTGTCTACTCTGATTTTATATTTTTAGATGACAGTTACCATGTGTGTGTGTGTGTGTGTGTGTGTGTGTGTGTGTATGTGTGTGTGTGTGTGTGTGTGTGTGTGTACATAGGCAAGTGTATCTCCTAGTTGCCAGAGAGAAGGAGGATAGTGTTACTAAGTAGGAGGGTCATTTATTTGTAAGCTAAAATATATTCTAGAGTGGTGGAAGTTTCTTCTTGCCTGAAGCATGTTTCTTCCCCAAGGGCCATGAGGTATCCTGGAGAGCTATTTCTGGGCTGCAGGGTTTTTCTTTTTGTTTTGTTTTGCTTTTGTTTTGTTTAATTTTTTGTTTTTGTTTTTTGTTTGTTTGTTTTTTTCTGTGTACTAGCATGAAGGCTTTTTGTTGGGTTGGGATGGGCAATAGAGAAAGGTAGGAAAAAATAACTGGGATGGGTCAATGCAGAGTAAAAACCTGTTAGTTGTTTGTAAAATATTAACGCAGGGCTGATGATCCTGAGAACTCTTAAATTATGTTTGTAAATGTATGTTTGTAAATTTGTGTGAGCATCTTACTTGGCCATTGAGCTTAGTGGGCTTATCTTAAATGACCAGGAACACTCAGGGTTTACCGATCCACAGAGAAAAGAGATAAGAGCATGCATGGTAGTCAGAGTTAGCTAAAGGAACTGAGCCGATAGAAGTAATATATGTATTACGGGTCATTTGTTAGATTGACTTACTGCATATGGTCTTGGTTCAACAATGGCTGTCTCACACTAGAGAGGTAGAATCTGGGAGTTGCTTAGTCTGTGAGGCTGGATTTTTTCAGCTGAAGGCCTGGAGGATTCTTAGAGAGCTGCTGGTTTCTGTGTTGGAATCCAGAGAAGTTAGTTTTATTATCGGGGAAGGAATGCTGCAACAGCAGAGCAGATGAACCTGCCAGCAAGAGTGAGGGCAAACAGGCAAAAAGCAAAATCTTTTTTTTTTTTTTGTCTAAGTCCTTGCATCTGGGTGGCCACCAGAAGGTGTGGCCCAGCTCTAGGGTGGGCCTCCTGCTTCAAAGAATCTGATCAAGAAAATCCATCCCAGGAATGGCCAGCAGCCTGTGGTGTAGTTGAATGCGTATGTGGTCAAGTTGAAAATCACCATGAGTCTTCACAGTATTACCCACACATACACACACATACACATGCTCAAACACATTCACACACACACACACACACACACTCGCTCACAGACTTGCACACATGCATATACATGTACACACTCATGCACACACTCACACACATGTACATGATGTGACCCCCACATGCTCTTGCATGTGCATACACTCACTTACATTTGAAGTGCACATCAAGTGGTCACTAGGTATTGGGTATTGTGCAGCTGTTTTGGATACAAAAGAAAGGTGACAGGGTTTTTGTCCCTTCCACCAGTTTACAGTTGAAAGAGTTGTAAACATTTATGGTGCCAGGTGAATCAGACTCCGACCAAGGGCAGGACACATGCATAATCCTCAGGGCTCTCACTAAAAAAAATATTTCAGCTAGACAGTGGTGGCACATGCCTTTGATCCCAGCACTTGGGAGACATAGGCAGGTGAATCTCTGAGGGTAGCCTGGCCTACAGAGTGAGTTCCAGGATAGCCAGGGCTACACAGAGAAACCCTGTTTCAAAAACAACAACAACAACAAAAATTGTAATTTATGAAAAATAATTTGATAGAAAAATGGGTGTGTCTCAGAGGGCTGGTACATACAAGGATCTCTCAAGTGGCATAATTCTGGCCCTGAGCCTCATGAGACATGTATGAAGATATGAGAGCTCCTGAGTAGGACCTGTCATGCCTCCTGGGCTGTGGGCATTACCTCCTGAGGAGGCAGCACACAGGATGTGTTTGCTTTCCACATTTGTTCCCTGAGACTATGTTCTGCACACAGCAGCTCGCACAATCTTTAGAATGAAATTCTGGTGACATCATTGCCCTTACACAGGTAACCACACCCATGTCCCTCTGTCTGTCTGTCTGTCTGTCTGTCTGTCTGTCTGTCTCTCCTCTTTCTCAAAGCACCAACCAGAGGCCTCCTTCCTGTAATTGGACACAATAGTCATCTTCCTGTCCTGAGATCTGCACTCACTGTCCCCCATCCCGCCGCAGGATGCTGGGTGGTTGGACATGTGCTCCCCAAAGATCCATGAGTTCAAGGCTTAGTTGGGTTGGCACTATTGGGAGGAAAGTGTCATACAGGAGTTCCTTAGGTCACCGAGGCATGACCTTGCAGGGGATCCTGGGACTCATCTCTTCCTTTCTCTTTGCTTTCTGGTGATGAGGAGAATAGCTTTACTCCTCACTCGTACCCTGGCCCCCATGGTGTGCTGCTGCACTAGTGATCCAAAGCAATGAGGTCGCCTGACCATGGACTAGAAACCATGAGTCTAAGGAAGACTTCCCTGTGCAGGTTGTCTGCCTGGCCTTGCATTTTATTAAGGGGACAGAAAGCTGGCCGTACACCTCCTGTTCAGCCATTCTCTCTCTGGGGGACTGCTCCTCACCATACCTTCTGGAACACTGCTGAGTTCTTCTCAGCCCTTCTTTACCCGACTCCTTTTCTTTGAAGTGCTGTCACTATACCCTGTGCCCATTTGACTCCTGGTTCACATGGGGGCTCTGGGAGGCTGCGCAGTTCCCTGCTTCCTACCTCACAGCTTAGAATGTGCTAAAGAGGGAGTAGAAGAGACGGAGAACCTTGGCATGGCCAAAGGCGCTGATGGTTCTCAATATCTCATCAAAAGGATGATCAGACGTCCAGCTGTCTCCATAAGAAGAACCCAAGACACATAAATGCAAAGAATTTATACATTTTTGGAGGGATGGGAAATGGAGGGAATGTTTCAAAGGATCGTGTTGAATAGTAGGCAGGGTGATTTTCAAAAGTTTAAAATATTGACTTTTTTTTTTCCCTGCCTGCTGATTAAGCTTTTGTTAAATGTGGAAATGACCTTGATCATTATTAGGCAGTTTCTCTCTCTCAGTGACACAAATATAAACCAGATCAGACTGGATTAAAGGTAGATAAATCCAAGTTTATTAGGTGCTGCTCTGCTGCTCTTGGGCAGGTTCATTAGTCCCAAAGAAAGAGGCTGAGAAAGTTGTGTGCCTGGGCTAAGTTTTATAAGAGGTTTTATAGACCTTAGATTAGAGGTGATGATGTCTGTCAGCCAGAAGCTGATTGTGTCCAAGTATGGTCAAAAATTAAGCCTCTGGAAGAGTATCTGAGTGGACTGGCCATGTAAGAAAGGTGGGTTGCATCGGCTACCACACTGGGTTGCGTCGGCTACCAGAAATGCTGGACTGGGCTTTTGGTGCCATGCGTTTGTTCTGAGTTTCCCAGGGGTGTGATTTGAGGAGAAGGAGGGCAGACGGGGTTTCCCAGCTCGTGCACGGACGAGCAGGGGTTCCAGCCGCGCGTGAAGCAGGAGCATGTCGCAGTGTGGATGTGATTCCCTCGTCTCTAGGATGCTTTATGTCAATCCTGGTGCTTGGCGGTAAGGGGTAATGGCTAATCTTGCTTGCCCATCTTATCCCGCACAGGAAGAGGGAACCTTGTTTCAAGAGTTGCCTCTATCAGATTGGCCGTGAACATGCCTAGGGGGTGCACTTTCTTGTTTGCTAATTGATGTAGGAGGATTCAGCTCACTTGGGTGGTGCCATCTTTAGTCAGGTGGGCTTGGAGTGCATAAGAGAGCATGTGACAGAGAGTTTATGTATCCTCTTGAAGCTCCTGCATCCAGTTCCTGCCTTCGCTCCTTCAATGGTGGGCCATGACTCGGAAGATGAAATAAACCTTTTCTTCTCCGAGTTGCTTTTGGCCAAAATGTTTCATCATAGCAACCTAGGAGCCATCCAGGAGACCATTAAGATTGCTGTGGGGTGGATGGTAAAGTAGACAAAAGACATAAATATGCTTTTTTTTTTTTTTTAAATAAAGATGGAGAGGACAACAGCTTCACTCCATCACATGGAGAAATGACACCTTTATCTTTTCCCAGCCTATGTGGGTGAGGGCTGAGGAGAGCGGCGAATCATAGTACACACTTGTATCTGAATTAAGTCTCAAACTAGATGAGGGGCTTAAAAAGCCAAAATTGACTATGACAGCCAATAGCCAACATACAAATGAACATCAAGAATCAGCAAAATTGGGGGCTGGAGAGATGGCTCAGTGGGTAAGATCGCTTGCTTGGCCTTGTAAAGGACCCAGGATTGGTTTCCAGTATCCACGGAGGTTTATAACCATTCCTGACTCCAATTCCAGGGGATATAGTGTCCTCTTGTGGTCTCTCCTCAAGTCCCAGCACACCCCCAGGGTGCGTACCTACAGGCAAAATATTCAAGCACATAAAATTAGAAAAGCAAATCTTTAAGAACCAGCAAAACTTCTGCTGCTTCCAGTACTGTTCGTGTAAATTCCCGCAGCAAATTAGTAAACAACAATTGTCTAATCCTGTGGACCAGAAGCTGCCCAGAAATTCCAGGCCACCAAGATAGTCACCTTCATCATGGTCCCCAGAAGCAATGGGGCTACAGGCAGTAGGCTAACCCTCCCGAAAGCACAAGGTCAAAAAAAACCCCGCCTTCCCCTAAGTTGTTTATGTTAGCCATTTGGGCAAAATTTCTTACATTGTACTAAGCGAGTGTGGTGGTATGAGTAAGAATGGCCCCCATAGGCTCATACATTCAAGGCCTAGTCCCCTGGGAGTGGCACTATTTGAAAGGATTAGAAGGATTCGGGAATAGGGCCTTTTTAGAGGAAGTGCGTCACTGGGAGGGCCTTTTTAGAGGAAGTGCGTCACTGGGAGGGCCTTTTTAGAGGAAGTGCGTCACTGGGAGGGCCTTTTTAGAGGAAGTGCGTCACTGGGAGTGGGAGTGGGGTGGGGAAGGGGCCTCGAGGTTTCAAAGCTCTTGGCAGGCCCAGTCTCTTTGTCTTTCTCTCTCAGCCTGTGGATCAGGATATAGCTCTTATCGACTTCTCCGGCACCACAGCTACCTGCGGCCATGTTCCCCGCCATGATGATAATGGACTAAACCTGTGGAACTGTAAGCAAGCCCTAGTTAAAAGCTTTCTTGAGATACCTTGATTACGGCGTCTCTCCGCAGCAATAGATCAGTGACTAAAACATAAATGTATATATATTAGAGATGTAGTCCGAAGATACTTTTTTTTTTTTTTTTTTTTTGGTTTTTCGAGACAGGGTTTCTCTGTGTAGCCCTGGCTGTCCTGGAACTCGCTTTGTAGACCAGGCTGGTCTCAAATTCAGAAATCTGCCTGCCTCTTCCTCCCGAGTGCTGGGATTAAAGGTGTGCGCCACCATCACACATCTCCCGGCCCGAAGATACTTCTTACCGTTAGGGATGTCCATTCAAGAAGGCTTGTTGTCCTCTGCTTAGACATCAAGAATGCACTATCTAGGAACTTACTAGAAATCTCGTGTTGGGGCCTCACCTGGTTCTCCAGGTTCAGAATCTGCAGCTCAGGAAGGGTCCCGGGGTCTCATGCACATGCTCTAAGCTGGGAAATGCTGTTCTGGGTGCATGTGATAACAGGGGTATCTGTAGGGCTACCATGAGGTAGCTCTTCCCAGTAAGAGTCAGGGAGCCAACGGGGCTGGCATTGAACTTGAGTTCTGGTGTTACAAACGTTACCTGGTGCTATCAGCTGATCCCTGTTTCCACATCTTTAAAATAGAGATGGTCTCCTGGGAGGGCTGCTGTGGTAATAGCTTTGGGGACTCTAGCCAGTGTCTTCTCCCCTCTGTGACTATGTGGGATGGAGACACCTGTTCTTCAGCCTTGTGTTTTTCAGCGCAGATCTTTAAAACTTTTTTGCTGAGGCCTTTTCTAAATGTAGCACTAAAGAGTGTAGATGATCCCACTTTCAAAGGCGACATCGGGGAGCTTTGTAAGTACAAAGGTTTGCAAAATAAGCTTTAAGTTATTGTAACCACGGAGAGTATCTTATTCATTTATTTTTCAGGTTTCATTTATTTATTTTTATTTTTATTATTTTAATTTATTTACATTCCAGTTGTTGCTCCCCTTCAGCCCCTCCCCCCCCCCAGTTCCTCATCTCATTCCTCCTCCCCCTTGTCTCTGAGAAGGTGCTCTACTCCCCACCACACCTACCCCTTCCCTGGGTCCTCAAGGCTCTCGAGGACCAAGTGTTCTCCCACTGAGGCCAGTCCAGGTAGACCCCTGCTACTTATGTACCAGGAGCCTTGGACCAGCCCGTGTATATTCTTGGTTGGTGGGTCTGTCTCTGGGAGCCCCCTGGGGTCTGGCTTAGTTGAGACTGCTGGTCTTCCTATGTGGATGCTCTTCCTTTCAGCGTCTTCAATCCTTCCCTTAATTCAACCATTAGGAATCCCTGACTTCAGTCTGATGGTTGGGTGTAAGTATCTGCCTCTGTTCCAGTCAGCTGCTGGTAGGGCCTCTTGGAGGACAGCTATGCCAGGCTCCCATCTGTAAGCACATCATAGCATCAGTAATAGTGTCAGGCCTTGGTGTCCCCCCACCCCACCCCATGAGATGGATCCCAAGATAGGCCAGTCATTGGACCTCCTTCCTCTCAGTCTCTTCTCCATTTTTGTCCCTTTTAGACAGGAACAATTCTGGGTCAGGGATTTTGACTGTGGGTTAGTAACCTTGTCCCTTCACTTGAGGCTCTGTCTATCTACTGGAGGTGGACCCTTCGTGGTCCCTTTCCCCATTGTCAGGCACGGCTAAGGTCATCCCTATTGAGTCCTGAGAGTCTTTTACCTCCCAGGTTTCTGGTACTCTCTAGAGGGTTCCCCCCTCCCACTCCCTAAGGGTGCATATTGTGATTTATTCTCTTGGCCCTCTGGGCTTCTTTCCTGTCCCCTACCCCCCATCTGATCCTACTCCCCCTTCTCCCTCCCCCTCCCCTGTCCCACCTAGATCCCTCCCTCCCTCTACCTCCCGTGATTATTTTCTCCCCCCTTCTAAGTGAGGTTGAAAAGCCATGGCTTTTTCCATATGGTGTAGTGGATAAGAGCACTCGCTGCTCTTTCAGAGATCCCGAGTTCAATTCCCACCAACCACATGGTGGTTCACAAGCATCTATAACACAAGCTCCAAGGGATCTGAACCCTCTTCTAACCTCTGTGAGCACCAGGCAGTCACATGTGCACAGACATGCAGGCCAAACACTCAGACACATCAAGTAAAAATACATCTTAAAAACAAACAAACAAACAAACAAACAAACAAACTGGAGCACACCAGGCTTTTCAAGCTCACCAGTGTGGCTCTCAGCAACAGGTTAGGGAATAGAAGCCACATTGTGCCTTCCCCTTTCTCTGACGTTGGCATCAACAGTAGCAGCCGGGTCCTCTGGCTGGCCAAGCTTCTTCTTGGGATGCTGGCCCTGACTTGCCTGGGATGCTGGCCCTGACTCACCTGCTCAGGGCAGATGCTTGCTTCCTGCTGTGGCTCGCCTGGTGTTGCTGTGAGACTTCTGTTAGTTTCTCAGCTCCCCTTCCATCTGTGAGCTAAATCACCCCACCCCCATCCCCGTGTGTCTAAAATACAGTGTGCTCAGCTCGGTTTTCCCTGGTTGGATTCTTCATGACAGGTAGTCTGTCTCCATTGATTGGCTAGCAGCTGGAGTGGACCAGTGGCCACTGGAAGACTTTATACCCAATAACAGTGTGCTACGCAGAAAGATTCAGGATGGCAGTGCATCTTCTGTTTAAAGCATGGGAGATTGGCCATTGTGAGGAAGACAGATGTTCCTAGGGAGAACAGTGTTGGGGGAAAGGGCAATTAAAAGTCAAGGAAACTGATTCCCAAATGAATATATTTAAAATTACCTGT
This sequence comes from Mus caroli, assembly GCF_978045245.1. Classification (NCBI taxonomy): domain Eukaryota; kingdom Metazoa; phylum Chordata; class Mammalia; order Rodentia; family Muridae; genus Mus; species Mus caroli. The sequence goes on from NW_028227259.1 coordinate 152,124,031, forward strand.
TTTTATTTTATGTGGGTGATTGTTTTGTCTGCATGTGTCTATGGACCTGTAAATGCAGTGCCTGAGGAGGCCAGAAGAGGGCGTCGTTGTGATTTGCCCCGTGAGTGCTGGGAAATTGAATTCAGTTCTTCTGGAAGATCAGCCACGGCCCTTCACCCCTGAGCCAGCTCCCCAAGCCCTAAAAGGAGTATCTTGCAAAATCTTTATGAGCTGCCTTCTGCATATTGCTGCCTTGCAAAGTGAGTGCGTTACCCATTCCCACACACCAAATAGCCTTGGAGTGAATGGATGCTGACTATGTATGAAACTCCCGGATTGTTCAGGAAATCTTGAGCAATAATGAGGCCCGGACTCAGCCACCTGGGTGGAATGAATGCACACTCGGCCTGCTGTGCTTTGACTCTGAAGTTCCTAGTTGATTGGACTGGGAATCTCCAAGGGCAGGGACCTCTGTTGAGCAGACTGAAAGGCTGGAGTAGAGGAGAGGCTCTCGGAAGCCCAAGTAACAGGGGTGATCAACATGGAGGGCTGCTGTCCTGTCTTTCTGGCGCGGGCAGCATGCTGCTGATGTCTGCAGTTGTGTGCAGCTGCAGTTTGGCTTTGGAGCTCTGCCACTTGTCTGGGGAAATCTCTCTGAGAAATCTGTTTACCGAATGCTAAAATGTTCTTTTATTGCTACCCGGTTGCTGTGGTTTTTAGATATGGCTTGTGTGTGTTTCCCAAGGACTTGTATGCTGGAATTTAATCTTCGTTGTGGAGTATTCGGATGGAAAACGTAACCTGCTGTGTTGAGCAGTGGTGGGGCCGAGAGGCGACAGGGGTTAAATACGGTCTTTAGGTGGAGTCTTCCACAATTGAACTTTGGCAGCTTTATAGGGTGGAGAGGGAGACCAGAGGTTCCTGGTTTCTTGCCATGTGAAGCCTTGTACTATCTAGGAACTCCTACAAGAAGGCCATGAACAGCCCATTAACCTCTAGAACCTGTTAGTCTAATCAACCCTTCTTTATAAGACTATCCAGCCTCAGGCATGTCATTATAGTAACATAAAATAGGCTAGCCCATGAGTTAAACTGAAAATAGCCCAAATAAGAGCTTTGTTCCCAGCAGAGTACCAATTAGTTAATTTTCCCTTTGCTAGGACTTTTGACTTGTATTGAGTTGAATCAGCGTAATGGAACTTAAAATGCAACTGTCTCTAAACCTCAAACATGGCCCTCTAAATAGAAGGCACTCACAAAGCAAGGGAACCCTACTGTGTGCTCATGTGCTTTAACTCACTGAATTCTCCAGTCAGTATGGAGTCCAGTGGGTTGGTGGGAGAAACTGAGATTTGTGTAAGTAGCATGCCCAGATATCCACAGCGGACAGGAGGAACAGCTGAAACTGTCCTAGTTGCTTGGGCTCCAGAGTGCAAGTGCTGTAGCACTCCACTGAAACACTGTAGCAGCCGAGCAGCTTAGACACTCAGTTCCCAGGAAGACGTGACTGTTTCTCTAGGGCCTGGCTTGCTTTGAGGACCTTTGCAAGTTTAGCAAGCTTAACTTGAATGCACAGTAGCAAATTAATGCAGTTTCAAAGGGCCGGGAGGACCGTAGCTCTGGGAGACAAGTTGTTCTCCTTAGGTTTATATGTATGAGTATTTTACTTGCATGTATGTGCCCTACATGTGTGCCTGGTGCCCACAGAGGTCAGAATATGGTGGCGCAAACCCCCTGGAACTGGAATTACAGATGGTTGTGAGTTACCATGTGGGAGCTGGGAATTGAACCTGGGTCCTCTGTAAGAGCAGCCAGTACTCTTAACCTCCGAGCCACCTCTCCAGGTATCTCAGGTTGTTCTTCTTAAATGTAGGATGCTGATGGTCTAAGTCATTTGTTGGTTTTTTGTTTTGTTTTGTTTTTGTTTTTGTTTTGATTTTTTTTTTTTTTTTCGAGACAGGGTTTCTCTGTGTAGCCCTGGCTGTCCTGGAATTCACTTTGTAGACGAGGCTGGCCTCAAACTCAGAAATCTGCCTGCCTCTGCCTCCCAAGTGCTGGGATTAAAGGCGTGTGTCACCAACACCCGGCTTTTTTTTTTTTTTTTAAGTTTAAAAGTTATATAATCCAGGATTATGTAAAGAGAAATAGCTCAAAGTAGTCTGATAGGGTTTTTTTTTTTTTTTTTTTTTTGCATGATTTATTTATGACGTAACTGGCTTGAAATTTAGAAACTATTAAGTGTGTGCTGGTGTGAACGAGAAATGTCTCCGTAGTTTTGAACACTTGCGGCGCTGTTGTGGAGGTTTAGGAGGGTGTGGCTTTGCTGGAGGAAGTGCATCACAAGGGTAAAGCTTTTTACTACTCCTAGTTTGCTCTCTGCTTCCTCTTGCTAGTTCAAGAAGTGAGCTTTCAGATTTTGGTTCCTACCGCCCTGCCTGCTGCTTGCTGCCACAACCCCCTGCCTGCAGCTTGCTTGCTGCCACGCCCCCTGCCTGCAGCTTGCTTGCTGCCACGCCCCCTGCCTGCAGCTTGCTGTCATGCCTCCCTGCCACAATAGGCTCATCCCTTCCTCAACTCTAAGGCGAAATAAACTTTCTTTGGTAAGTTGCTTTTGATCATAGTGTTCAGGTCATTTCTTGATGGGATAGCCCCAACTTCCACGTGACTAACAAGGGAATAACAACACCAACACAGCCAGCACAATTGAATCTTAGAAAAGCCACAAGAAAATATAATTTCAAGCTGATAAGCCCCAGAGGTCGGATACCTTTCAAGGACTCTAAGTATTCAAGGAATTTCACTCTATTAAAAGCAAAACCATCTGACGAGGAAGCAAAACGTAGATCGATGCCTGCTGCAAACGCGATACAGGTTTGGCGTGTTTGCTGTGCTAACGGCCCTACTTAAATTGAGGAAGGTCAAGGACCATGGGGCCCTGTGAGGAACATGACTGATAAACAGAGAACAGGGCGGTCGCACAAGGAAATAGCAAATGGAAAGGAGCTGCCTACTGAATTGGAAGGGAAATGGAGACAGTAATTGGACCGAAAAAAAAATACACTTCTGTGTTTGGGAACTTTGGAAAAGCAAGAGAAATAATCCAGAAAAGTAGCAAGTGTGGAAACGCCCATATTCTGCTTTCCTGTTCCTGTGAATCTGTCCCCAGCAAGGTAGGACGGGAAAGCAAGCCTTCTGCACACACGTTCGGGACTGCAGGCTCAGGCTTATTTCTCAGGGTGGGAACTTGGGAGATGTTTGAAGGCTCAGAGACTGGGTGAATTCCCCAGTCATTAAAAGTGATGGTGTTGAAAATAATTGTAACATAGGGAACAAAAAAACCTAATGGGATATAGTAATAGAGAAACGGGAATCACAATTTTATATAACAAAATGACTTTGTTCAACATGTATAAAAAAGAAAACAAAACTAAAACTCCCTATAATCATAGATATTTCCCAGTGGGGTGAACATTTCTGTTTTTATCTTTCTTTTATCTTCTGTTTCTCAAGCACGCTGACATTTTTATTTGTTTTATAATTTTTATAATAATTTTATACAGTGTTTGTTTGTTGTTTAGTTTGCTCTTTTGGGACAGAAATCCCTTTTGTCCTGTCCTAGCACTAGGGAGGCAGAGGTAGGTTGGTCTGTGAGTTCAAGGCCAGTCTGATTTATAGGACAACCAGGGCATCTCCCCAACTCTTGGCTCTTCAGGTTGGCCCTGCAGGATCAGCTGCTGTAACTGACTAGAACTCCAAGGTTGTTCTTACTTGGGCATGGGTCTTGCTGGGGACCTGGGTGATTCAGCCAGACTGATGGATTGAGGGGACGGATGAGGGAGCATCTCATGGGTGGGGTAGAGGAGCTAGATGAAGGGTATGCAGATTCCACATAGGGTCTCCGTTACTGGCTTTGTACGTCTTTTTTAGCATATGACCTGAGTCAAGTCAGCCTGCTCAGGGAGAAAGAGGGTGGGTCAGTTTGTGGACTGCTCGGTCCCCATTGGTCCCCCCACAGCAGCTGGTGCTCTTCCTATTGAACCTGATTGGTCACTACCAACTACAAATTGGAGTCTGGGTTGCCTTACTTAAGGTACCTTTGAATTTTTGGCTGCTTTTTTTTAAATTGAGGACAATTAGCCACTTGGTTCTTCTATTTCAGATAATGCAGTCAGTGCCTTGATTGCTGTCCTAGTTAGGGTGGTCATTGATATGATGAAACATGACTAAAGCAATGAAGGGAGGAAAGCGTTAATTTGACTTCTACATCACTGGTTATCACTGGAGGAAGTCAGGACAGATCTCAAGCCGGGCTGGAACCTGGAGGCAGGAGCTGATGCAGAAGCCATGGAGGAGTGCTGCTTACTGGCTTGCTCAGCCTGCTTTCTTCTACAATCCAAGGCCACCAAGCCAGGGATGGCCCCATCCACAGTGAGCTGTGCCTTCCCACATCAATCACTAACTGAGAAAATGTTCTCCAGACTTGCCTGCAGCCCCATCTCCTGGATGCATTATCTCAACTGAGACTCCTTTCTCTCAGATGATTCTAGCTTAAGTCAAGTTGACATAAAACCAGCCAGGACAGTTTGTGATGAGGTTTGTCCAGCCAGCCCAGCACACAAAATATTGTAGGTTGAAAATGTAGCAAGTCCACCCAAACCAGTGAGCATCTGGCCCCACACACAGCACAGGGGACTGTCACTGTTACCACCTGGTATCTCAGAAGTACTTCATATTGCCTATTTCTGTATGCTTGAAAACATTTAAGTTCAGAATTCACATTTGGTTGCTACTGAATGCTTTGTACAACCATGAAGCCCAAAAGGTCTAGACCAAATCATTCTATTTTTTAATATTTATTTATTTGATGTATCTGTGTACACTGTAGTTGTCTTCAGACATACCAGAAGGGGTCATTGGACCCCATTACAGATGGTTGTGAGCCACCACGTGGTTGCTGGGAATTGAACTCAGGACCTCTGGAAGAGCAGTCAGTGCTCTTAACCATTGAGCCATCTCTCCAGCCCAACCAAATCATTTTGAAGCTGGGGACTTGTAGGATACAATGTAGCAAGGCCTCTGTACTCTGTCCAGCCACTTCCATACAAATCTACCCCTGGAGTGTTTCAAACCACCCTGATGGGATGTCTTATGAAAACATCGAAGGGAATAAGCAGCCTCCTCATGCCATCCTTTGAGCTAGGCAAAGAGCACCAGCCACTACCCCAGCGGAGGCCTTCGGTGCTGAAGGAGACACAGAAAAGGTGTTCCTTTCTCTTTAAAAGAGCGTCTTAAAATAGAAGCCTGTTTCTTGCAGTGCCACGCGTAGGAGGACAGGAATCGGAGGGAACAGAATATTCTAGAAGTTCAAGAAAATCTTTTGAGCCAGAATAAACCTTGAGTGCCCTGGGCACCAGGTGGGCTCATTGTTGGCTTGAGGCAATGGGATATTTATGATGAATTCCTAGTGAGATGCCAAAGCTGTGTTCTTTGAATGAAACAGTTTAAGGTGAATAATAATAATAATAATTTATCACTACTTACTGTGGTATCCCAAGAGGTTAGTATGTTATAAGTCAGTGCACCATGTCCTGTAAACCTCCGGGGAATCAGGACAAAGGCAAGAGAGAGATTTGTAGGTGATGAATCTTAAACCTAGTTTCTTAGAATGAGGTTCGTATGGCTCTAACACTTCCCTTACCTTTAAAGAATTAAGGAACTTTGGTGCTCCGTTTTACTTAAAGAGGTTCTTAGTAAGCTATGGAACAAACTCCAATTTTAAAAAGGCCTTTCTGGACTGTAGAGATAGTTCAGTGGTGAAGAGCTCACACTTGAGGACCCAAGGTTCTGTTCCCAGCTCACAACTGCCTGTAACTTCAGCTTCGGTGGAGGGGAGATCTGACGCCCTCTTCTGGCATCAATGGCATCTGCAGTCATGTGCACATACTCACATACAGCACACATGAGTACTCCACACACACATACACACACATTAAATAATAAAATATTTTGAAAGGCTTTTCTATGTTTTTTTTTTTTCACTATCCGGTTAATTTCAGACAAGACCATAACTGGTGAGGCATCAGCTAAAATGCAGTGACTTAACTAAAGCAAACCACTACAAATTGACCACCTTACCCACTACCACCAACCCATGGGCCACCAGTCAAGGCAGAAATACATAGACAGGGGTCAGAGACTGTACTTTGATGGAGCAGGTGCAGAATTTTGCCAGACATTGATGCTGCCTCTCAAATGAGCACCACTAGCCTCTGGGCTGTAGCATCCCAAAGAGTTGCAGCTTAAGGAGATTAAGTGATGTGGCTTTGACAGCATGTGCACAGAGAGAATGGAATCCCTTCCTCTTCCTTCCTAGTGCTAGCTAGGTCTTTCTCCAGCCTCCCCGGACAGGACTCGTTAACATGTCACCGTCAAATCAAAAGCATGAAAGACACAGGAAGTATGAAATCATTCAATGGAGTTGGTGACCTGCCCCGCCACTCTCACACACTTATCCACATGATGCCTCTGTTAGGAGCCTGGTGAGAAGCAGAGCTATGCCATGCAGATTGTTTGAGAATCCCGTGTCCATGATGGGTGGGGCCACTGAAGTTTTCTGTATGGTGATATTCCTGGGAGGATTGGTGCCAAGGTGGTGGCATGCTGGGGCATGCTCAGCATCTGTAGGGCTTGGTAATTGCTTTTGCTTGTGATTTCCTTGATGAGTGAGCCAAACTGCTTCTTGACAACAAAGCTAGAGGCAATCCAGCCAAGACTGTGGAATGCCCTGCTTCTTAGAGGCTGGCTTTTTGCTGGCTTCTGACCTTTGTAAGGTTCTGACTTTGTCTTTGGAAGGCCAGGTGTGTGGTGTGGAGAGGAGCATCCGTGGGCAACAGGTTTCATTTTTCATGAGCAGATTCTGTTAGTGTGTCCCTAGGTAGACATCTGGATGCTAATTAGCAGGAAGATGCTTGCAGCCTGTACCAGAGTTCATGTGTGCACTGGCCTTTCTGCTTGTTTCGACTGTGATGGTTGCTGTTAGCTACACTGTTTCATTACTTTGACCATTTCCAAGTTTAAATGTTACATTAGTTGTAGCTTACCACAGTCTGCCTTTTCTCCTAGTGAAAAACCAGATGTTTGGAGCCTCACATCCGAACTTCAAACAGCTGGATAGTGCAGGTATTGCATGCCAGCCGTGAAGAGCTGGTACTGCCTGCGGCCTCTCCACATGTGGCCCTTATGGCTTTTATTGCTGGTCCCTATGACACCTGCCCCTCTGGAGTATTGCAAATTAGATTAGAAATGTTCTGTAGGAAAATTTCAAAATAATTGAACCTTGATTTCTTTTTTAAGCCAGATTTCTCAAATTATCTTGTTCTTAACACCCTTGATGTAATTATCTGCTTTTAAAGACAGCTCTGTGTAATTTATAGCATATCAGAGATAGCATATATAAGGATGTATGTAGTTATATTTATTCGTGTAGAACACTTTTAAGATTTATTTATTTTACATACATATGAGTGATGTATCTGCATGCCAGATATTTTACATACATCACACATACATATATATGTGTATATATATATGTGTATATATATGTATATATACATACATACATATATATACATAATACGTATATACATACATGTATATATATAGTTGCTTTATCTGCATGCCAGAAGAGGGTATCAGACCCCAAGTATAGATGGTTGTGAGCCACTGTGTGGTTGAGGAAAATCAAACTCAGAACCTCTGGAAGAGCAGACAGTGCTCTTACCTGCTGAGGCATCTCTCCAGCCCCCATGTAGAGCACTTTAAAGACAAAGTGTTTATGGCTTTCTTATTAATTGCCACAGTGTTAGTTTGGGCTTTACTTTGGCTATGACCCTGAGATCTAATGACAGAGCATGCCCCTGCAGTGGGTTCTGTGCCTCTCCTGCTGAAGTGGCTCCAACAGACACTTCTTTAATCATTTATATGAGGTTGATTGAAATTGGAAAGGAGATTTAATAATTCAGGGGAAGATTTTAAGGACAGCAGTGGGATCATGAATAAATAAAAAATGCAACAGCATACATTTGCTACCTGAAGCAAGTGTTTAAGTTTCATAAATAATTCCTAAATTATTTCTCAGCTAAGCCCTGAAACCACAAGAAAGTTTAGAGTCAGAGCCACACAACTTTGGAGGTGGTTGGCACGTGGAGAAGGCAGAACCATACTGAAAGAACTGCAGTGTCTAATCTTGCACAGCAGTTTTTACCGGAGGTTGTTACTATTAATTGAGCAAATACTTTGTATCTCTTATCCAATGGGACTTGATTATGGCTCTAGCCCTCTGGGGTACCAACAAAGGCTGTTTCCTTTTCCCTTTCCCCTGTTTAGTTTAAACTAGTTTTTGCATTTAAGAAAAAATGTAAAGCTGGGCAGCGATGGCTCATGCCTTTAATCCCAGCACTTGGGAGGCAGAGGCAGGTGGATTTCTGAGTTCGAGGCCAGCCTGGTCTACAGAGTGAGTCCAGGACAGGGCTATACAGAGAAACTCTGTCTGGGAAGAAAAAGAAAAAGAAAAATGTAAGATGTCTATATTACCCCCATAAGGTTTAGGGACTGTTGTGGAAGAGGGGACAGAAATGTGTAAGAGCCACATGATCAAGACAGCGGCTGTAAAGTACCAGTTTGTAAGTAGGCTGTGGACGTGGGAACCCTGAACACAGCAGCTGTGTGTTCTGGAGCTGGGTCCTCACAGGTCAGGCCCTCATGGAGGACAGCTATGAAGTGACCAGATACTACTGATGCGATGGCAGTGGACAGATGCTGAGGGGGGAGGAGGAGGTTTGGTGTCCAGTTGTGTACCCACTGGTGAGCCTATCAGGCTCTGATGGTTAGTTCCAAAGTCAACACACAGGGGGCCCTGGTGAGACACAAAA